>NW_011495023.1:9589759-9590885 GCF_000754665.1 Bison bison bison
CAGCAGCCCACAAGGCTCCTCTGTCCCTGGGATTCTCCAGGCAAGAATATTGGAGTGGGTTGCCATTTCCTTCTCCAATGCATGAAAGTGAAAAGGGAAAGTGAAGTCGCTCAGTCGTGTCCGACTCTTAGCGACCCCATGGACTGCAGCCTACCAGGCTCCTCCGTCCATGGGATTTTCCAGGCAAGAGTACTGGGGTGGGGTGTCATTGCCTTCTCTAAGATACAGACTACATATATAATGCTTGGTTTGATTGCTCAAGGAGTGAGAATACTAATACTAATAGCATTAATAATTATAGTAGAAGAAAGAGGAGAAAATAAAGGAGGAAAGGGGAGGAGGAGAAAGAAGAAGGTGGGAAGAGGAGGTTTTGGATAGGTTTTATGGCATAGACTGTGGTGATGGGTCCATGGGTGTTTGCTTACTTCCAAACTCATCAAATTGTGTATATTAAGTATGTACAACTCAAAAAAAGAAAAAGAAAGGAAATATCTTTTAAAATATGCTTTCTCACCAGTCAGAATGGCTGCGATCCAAAAGTCTACAAATAATAAATGTTGGAGAGGGTGTGGAGGAAAGGGAACCCTCTTACACTGTTGGTGGGAATGCAAACTAGTAGAGCCACTATGGAGAACAGTGTGGAGATTCCTTAAAAAACTGGAAATAGAACTGCCTTATGATCCAGCAATCCCACTGCTGAGCATACACACTGAGGAAACCAGAAGGGAAAGAGACACGTGTACCCCACTGTTCATCGCAGCACTGTTTATAATAGCCAGGACATGGAAGCAACCTAGATGTCCATCAGCAGATGAATGGAAAAGAAAGCTGTGGTACATATACACAATGGAGTATTACTCAGCCATTAAAAAGAATACATTTGAATCAGTTCTAATGAGGTGGATGAAACTGGAGCCTATTATACAGAGTGAAGTAAGCCAGAAGGAAAAACACCAATACAGTATACTAACGCATATATATGGAATTTAGAAAGATGATAACAATAACCCTGTGTACGAGACAGCAAAAGTGACGCTGATGTATGGAACAGTCTTATGGACTCTGTGGGAGAGGGAGAGGGTGGGAAGATTTGGGAGAATGGCATTGAAACATGTAAAATATCATG
>NW_011495023.1:9590985-9611442 GCF_000754665.1 Bison bison bison
TGTAAAATATCATGTATGAAACGAGATGCCAGTCCAGGTTCAATGCACGATACTGGATGCTTGGGGCTAGTGCACTGGGACGACCCAGAGGGATGGTATGGGGAGGGAGGAGGGAGGAGGGTTCAGGATGGGGAGCACATGTATACCTGTGATGGATTCATTTTGATATTTGGCAAAACTAATACAATTATGTAAAGTTTAAAAATAAAATAAAATAAATATGCTTTCTTATAATAACATTATAATTAAGGGTGAGGGTATGGGTCAGGAAGATTCCCTGGAGGAGGGCAAGGCAATCCACACCAGTAGTCTTACCTGGAGGATCCCACGTACATAGGAGCCTGGTGGGCTACAATCCATAGGGTCATAAAAGGTCAGACACAACTCAAGTGACTTGGCATGCACACATGCATATATTATATTTGGGCTTCCCCAGTGGATCAGTGGTAAAGAATCCGCCTGCAATGCAGGAGACGTGGGAGACATGGGTTCAATTCCTGGATCAGGAAGATCCCCTGGAGGAGGAAATGGAAACCTACTCCAGTATTCTTGCTGGGAAAATCGCATGGACAGAAGAGCCTGGTGGACTACAGTCCATAGGGTCGCAAAGAACTGGACATAACTGAATGACTAAGCACACATGCATACTTTATATACATATATATATATATATAACATATACAATAATAATACATATATTGTTCCAAGATCACTTTCCATTTCATTTTGAGGATATTTCATAGACTTTGCTCATGCTATTTGAGATAGGAAGCATATGAAATATATCATTTTAATCTGTTTAAAAGGCTTCCCTGGTGGTTCAGATGGTAAAGAATCTGCCTGCAACGCAAAAGACCTGGATGAGCGGAATTGGGTTCACGACAAAGTGAAAAGCATTCGCGTGTCGTGGTGTTTTGTAACCTTTGTTTCAGTTCAGTTCAGTCGCTCAGTCATGTCCGACTCTATGACCCCATGGACGGCTGCACAGCAGGCTTCCCTGTCGTCACCAACTCCTGGACCTTGCTCAAACTCACGTCCATTGAGTTGGTGATGCCATCCAACCATCTTATCCTCGTTAGTCAGTTCCATAATCTCTTGAAGAAGATACCATTTAGGAATCATTTGAAGAACAGCTCTTTTAAAAAGCTGATACATTTAAATATCTCAAGGTCTGACTTTATAATCAAAATAGAAAGTGTCAAAAAATAGTGGAAAAATAATGACTGTGGTTTTTCATAGCCAGACTGTGGAGGGTACCCCAGGATTTCATCATAGATGACCACATCTGTTCTACAGATTTCAGCAGTTAAAATAATTGTGATAGCTCTAGGAGAATGTCTCTCTATTAGGTTCTTAATGGAAATGAGCCTTTTAAGTACAGATTCTTCTGCTGGAGGAAGATCTCTTCTGACACTCAGAGCTTCAGCTCACAGGCTGCTGGTACCCTTAGCTGCATCCAGGCTCAGAAGCTGTTAAGAGGTGGGGGCTTCAGGGGACACACTTCATCAGATTTCCTAGAATGTATATTTCATGTCATAAAGGACATTTAAAGCAATTCCTTATTATAAAAACATTTCAATTTGGGGGAAAAAACAATTTCCCCTTTCTTGTTCAGTAAACTACACAGACTCACCTGCCCTTTGGACTCTAACATTTGATCCAAATGAATGATTCTCATGTCCTAAGCCTCTGATAGTTAGGAATAGTGACTTTTCCTTCTCATTAGTGACCTTTAGGCATACCAGTCCACAGTTCCAATGAATACCAAAACATGTAAGTAGGAAAAAATAACTAGGAAATAGGATTTCATAAATGGTATCAGGATCTCTCTGTAAGAAAGAAAACTGATATTTAGTCAAAGTGAGGAGTAAAAGAGGAGCTGGCATGCTGCAGTCCATGAGGTCGAAAAGAGTCAGGCATGGCTTAGAGACTGAATAATAATAACAACAACAATATGGAGGAGAGAGATGAGGGCGTAGGTAAACAACTATCTTGAGCTTTGTGAAGGGGGGAAGATAAGGCTAGTCAATTTGTAAAAAAAGAAATCTGAGTACATAAAGTTAGCATAAAGGGTTAAAAGGAGGTGGATGAATTTTTACAAATATAAAAGGAAAGATATGTCCTATGAAGGAATGCGAGCACTTGCAATTTCACTGGGCTTTTTATCTTCAAAGAATTTTGCGTGTTAACTAATTAATCCTTCCAACACTCTTGTGACCTAGACATGACAAACAAGGACAGAAGTGAGTCTAAGATGACTAATCTACCAAGCTCACTGGTTGAGAAAGAATTATGAAAGCATGCCAGTTACTAATGAGGAAGATCCTAGGTGGGGACTTTATACAGGATAGTGTGTGTGTGTGTGTGTGTGTGTGTGTGTGTGTGCTTTCCAAAATCTGTTTACAGAAATATAGAGCAAAGAATAGAATTTGAAAGAATTATCATTAAATTAAAAGATCCTTGCTCCTTGGAAGAAAAGTTATGACCAACCTAGACAGCATATTAAAAAGCAGAGACATTACTTTGCTGACAAATATCCTTATAGTCAAAGCTATGGTTTTTCCAGTACTCATGTATGGGTGTGAGAGTTGGACTATAAGGAAAGCTGAGCACCGAAGAATTGATGCTTTTGAACTGTGGTGTTGGAGAAGACTCTTGAGAGTCCCTTGGACTGCAAGGAAATCCAACCAGTCCATCCTAAAGGAAATCAGTCCTGAATATTCATTGCAAGGACTGATGCTGAAGCTCAAACTCCAATACTTTGGCCACCTGATGGTAAGAACTGACTCATTTGAAAAGACCCTGATGCTGGGAAAGATTGAAGGCATAAGGAGAAGGGAACGATAGGATGAGATGATTGGATGGCATCACCAACTCAATGGACATGAGTTTGAGTAAACTCCGGGAGTTGGTGATGAGCAGGGAGGCCTGGCGTGCTGCAGTCCCTAGGGTCTCAAGGAGTCGGACACGACTGAGTGACTGAACTGAACTGAACCAATCATTACTTGAGCTCAGTTCATGCTAGACTAGTGTGCAATTCTTAAATAATCTAAACTTAAACCAGAAATATTAGAAGCAGTTAGGTATTTGCTTTTTATGCATGAAGTTGGTGCATTATTTAAACATGAGCACCAACTATCTGAACCTTCAGTGGTTTAAAGGGAGCTACTACACTTATTGGGGGTTTATTTTCTGCCCAATTCCATAACATGTAATCTACATATTCTTTCTTATTATCCAAATACCAGAGTAAGCATGCAACACTCAATTAAATGAAAGACCTAAGAATTTTAAGCTCTTTTTCACCAACCACTTATTTTTGAAACTTATAACAGAGGCTGTGGTTCATTTTCTCAAGAACTAAGTCTGCTTCTTTTTTCCCTGCCTGACTGTGTAATACTGTGACACCTGTCTACTATTTCCCTGTTGTCACAGCAATATATCTTCCCCAAACTTGCAGAAGAAAATAGCAGAGCTCATGACCACCCTAGAAAGATAATCGCAGTGCCGTGCTGTTGGCACCCTGAGGTGATGGTAGCAGGGAGCCACATTATCCACTTACAGCAACAGCCATTCCATTCCAACTTCACAGGATAACAGAGCGAGTCTCACTGATTACAAACCTGCTAACATATGCACTATCCTCCATTCCTTTTCTTGATGATAAATCTCATTGGGGGCATTATTAACCTTACTGTGTTACTCTTAAAATTGTCACTGTGAGCTTGTAAGAAGTATTGGTCCAGAAATGGAACTGGCTAAATGTTTCCAAAGGGAAACCTGACTGCCTTTTCTGCTCCAGAGCTACAAAGTTTTTTTTCTAACAAATCAGGACTGGAGGGTACAATATGGTTGACCTCTTACCCTTCTCTTCCTTGGTGTTAGTGCCAAAACACTGTGTGAATTTCTATCCCCTCCTTTCCTCCCTTCTTCCCTTCCCCCCAAATAGGCATAGATTTTTCATCTCAGTCTGTCATTTCCTTAAGAGTGTATCTGGGTACTGAAAGTTATGTTGATTAGTGCCCAAGGTTTTCAAATATGGTGCAAAGTTGTAGAGAATATTGATTGAGTCATTCGATTACCAAATATCTCCTGAGTACTTATTTTTTAGTTTTCTCTTGATTGTGATTTCTGGTATGCCAAGCAAATTTTTAATTAAATGATGGTATTGTATGGGTTCTGGGGGATATTATCTTTTTTTTTCCTAAGAAGGTTTGCTCTAGCCTTTGCTAGAACCATACAGTAGGGTCAGGTGACATTAACCTGATCAGGAATTGGATGTACTCAAAGAGTGGGTTGCAGTTTTTGATGACTAAGTCAACTTCTGGTTGTTCCACACTCCTAGAATATAAACTTTCACCATTCTCACTGAGATTCTATTTGCTAGAGTCCTTCTCCACTGTTATTTCCAGACTCTAGTTTCTGTATCTTAAGCAGGGTGCTATTTCTTCAGTGGATAAACAGAATATCCTAAAATTATAAAATCCTTTGTCCCTGGGAGTGTCCTTATCAGGATTCCATATGGGGTAGATAAAGGGAGACCAAGTAGGAAGTTACAGTAATAGTTTGGTTATGAGCTCATGGAGCCTGACACGGGGAGTTGGCAGTTAGGAATATGTATATGAAAGGATGTATATGGGAGCCCTTGTGAAAGGAGAATGGGTGAGGAAGCTTGTTGGTTAATGTGAACGGTGATGTATTCAAACTTCCTTAAGATTTTGAGTCTACAGAACTGAGATATAGTCCGTGGACCACAGGAAAAATGAAATTGTAATAAAGAGAATTTTGAGACAGAAATACTCACTTGAGGGTAATACACACACACGTAGGAGATGATTACAGATTTGGTGAAGAACGTAGAGAGGGAGTCTTCCCTAGTGGTAGAGTAGTTAGGAATCTGGTTTGCAATGCAGGGAGCACAAGTTCTATCCCTGCTTGGGGAACTAAGATCCCACCTGTCATGGGGAAACTAAGCCCGGATGCCCCAACTACTGAGCCCATGCTCCTCAACCAGAGAATCCAAGAGATGGAACGAAAGATCCCACGTGACACGACTAAGACCTGACACAGCCAAATACATGAATAAATCCAAAAGAAAAATAGATTTAAAAAATAGATTAAAAATAAAAAAGAACATACAGAGGATGTGGAACCGAAGCAACAGTGATCACATGCTGTGGGGGATGAACCTGGTGACAAATGAATTCTTGTTTCTCTTAACCAAGATGTGCTTCTTACTATTTAAGGCACAACTGCATCAACGGAAAGCACTTTGCATTAAGTATAGGTGGAGCTTAATATTCATAGTGGACTGGAGATGAAGTAAAACATGAAATAATTTTAAGATTTCTAGTCTTTAACTCCTCTTTTGTGCCAGATGAACTAAAAACTCTATCATGTTTCTATAGACTCTCAGTCCTTAATTATTAATGAAACATATAGTTAGCTCTTTATCCCTTTCAGGGTTGATGTTACAAAAGTAATTTGTTGAGAAGTATACATGGGGTTCATAAATCTGGGAGAGTTTATGGCATATGAAGAGAGCTAGGGGAATGTTGTCGGTGTTGAAAGTAAATATAGTCTGTATCAAAATGCACTGTGGAGAGCCAGTGGTATGCGATAAGATATGGATGCTGGCTTTGGAACTCTCCTTATAAGTGTTAGGATTGGGGTTTTAATAACATAACAATTCTTCAGGCTTTCTGACGAGGAAGACGTGAAAGCATGCAGCACTGCAGCCTGTTTATCAGTCAACTTCCAGGACAAATACAGAAAAAATGGTTCTATGTTCATCTTCAGGCAATTCATTGTTAGGAAAAAACAACAGAAAAACTACAATTACAGAAAAACCCAATCTTAGTGATCTCTGTAACTTTTAGTAATTTAAGTGCATACTGGAGTTGAAGGAGCCCATACTTTGAATTAAAAGCAGTGAATTTGTTTGGATCTCTTGGTCTATTTTCAGAATTCTGTAGCTGATGCTGATAGGTAATGTTTTGGCAGACAAAACAACAATGGGGAAGTATGTACTTGAAATATATACTTTGTGACTTCTATCTGTACCCTGTAAATGTAAATATATATGTCTCCATATAGTTTTAATCCCTTGATAAGAGCAGAGATTTATGGGTGTTTAACTTTCCTTAACAGTTGCGTCCATAAAACTCAGTCTGACAAATTTCATAGGCTACTATATTTGAAGATGTAGACTTTCCTTTAAAAAAATTATTGAAGTATAGTTGATTTACAGTGTTGTGCTAATTTTTGCTGTGCAGCAAAGTAACTCAGTTATATATATATTCTTTTTCATATTCTTTTCCATCATGGTTTATCACAGGATGTTAAACATAGTTCCCTGGGCTATACATAGGACCTTGTTGTTTATCTATTCGAAATGTAATAGTTTGCATCTGCAAGCTTCAGATTCCCAATCCATCCCTCTTCCGCCTCCCTCCCTCTTGGCAATGACAAGTTTGATCTCTACGTCTGTGAGTCTTTCTCTGTTTTGTTCATTTGTGCCACGTTTTAGATTCCACACATAAGTGCTATTAAATGGTACTTGTTCTCTTTCTGACTCACTTCACTTAACACCATATCTAGGTCCACCCACGTTGGTGCAGATGGCATGATTTCATTCTTTTTGATGGCTGAGTAATATTCCATTATATATAAGTATATGTGCACTTGATGAATATGTAGACTTTTCAAAAATCTTCTCATCTTCACTATTTCTCAGCTCTTCATGTGTCTCCCATCCGCAGCTAAATGTGAATGTTCTTATAAATTCTAAAGCAGGAAGGGGAAAAAGCAGCCCCAAAGCTTGCACTACCCTGAATGACAGCCTGGAAGCATGAGCTCCGTTTTCATCTTTTGTTTTTGTGATCACAGATTGGCAGGTCAGACCAATCAGTCTAGAGCAGTGATTCTCGCCTTGGCAGCCGTAATTCACTGTGGAGTTTTAAAATGTGCAGATGCCTGTGTCCCACCCAGAGGTTCTGGTTTAATCAGTCTGAGCTGCAACCTGGATTTTTAAAACTCCCCAGATAGTTATAAAGCACAAACCTCAGGAAATTCAATTCCCCAAAGTGACTCTTATAATTAACTTCTTAGAAAACCTCGCCTGGATTTTCATCTCATAAATAATATTTAATCTTTATGGTTCTACACACAGGTATTGGCTAAACTTATTCAAATATGAATTCAGGGTGCTTTGGGGAGTGGGCATATAAAAAACACATACCCTTTTTCATAAGTATCACAGGTAAATTTGCCAGATTTAGCAAATAAAAACGATACAAAATTATACCTGAATTTTGGATAAACAGTGAACAATTTTTTGTATAAGTATGAAGGAAATGGCAACCCACTCCAGTGTTCTTGCCTGGAGAATCCCAGGGACGGGGGAGCCTGGTGAGCTGCCGTCTAGGGGGTTGCACAGAGTCGGACACGACTGAAACGACACAGCAGCAGCAGCAGCATGCCGCAAGCAATATTTAGGATGTGCTTACGCTGAAGAATTATTTTCTGTTTATATGAAATTCAAATGAAACTGCCGTCCTGCTTTTTTGTTTAGCAGCCCTCATTACAGGACATGCAGAAAATGTTTAGCTATTCCATTTTAATCGAGGCATTTTTGTTGACTAGTAACCAATCACCTATGAAACCATTTTATATTGGTCTAATCACAGTTAAGACACACAGAACAAGCAATCTAGCCAGTGTGGCTGAACCATTTAAGCCAATTCACCAAGGCTCTCGGCCTACTTATTCATTTAAAAAACTCACTTTGTCTAAGATATTTATAGAAGAGATCAATTTTAATTTCCTTTACCTCTTGAATACACAGTTGGTAATTCCTCCAGCAGAGATTTATCAGCTTTCTAATACAGTTCTGGGGTAAAACCTGGTTGCCGAGGGGGTTCACTTCTACTTCAGCCTAAATTGTCTGAACTGTCTTAATCTGTAGACCAATTTTCTCTACAGCCCCCTAAGGAAGGAACTTGTTGATTTTGGCAGTGTTTACCTTTCCTACAAACAAATTCAACATTTTCCAGACCGGCTGGCTCTTAAAAATCACATGAGAGCTGGGAAAAAAATTGCCTTTAGTCTCCTTCAGAATTCCCCTCTCCCCCCATTTTCTAGGAAAAGCTTTGTGTTGCTCACAGCTGCTGGAAGATAATTTGTGGCGTCAGGATTATTTAGAATCTGTGGAGAAGGCTGTAGAGTTCCCTGAGTTCAGCGCTTTTCTAGAAAGAGAGTAGAAGCATCTGTCAGATAAAAAGATGAAATGTTCCAGCCTTCAGGAGTAATTATATGGACTTTTATATGGAGAAGAGGGAAAGAACTGATTTCATGTTTGCTTTCTCATCAAAGTGAAATGTTTCACGGTGTCAGGTTCCACAGAGAACAATCACATGTAGTATGTCTTGTGCTTGAGTGTTATTGGCTTTCACCGAGTGTTGTTACTCAGCTTTGCTTTGGGCAACTTGAATGGTACAGTGTTGTGTCTTTGCCTCTTTTTTCATGACCATCATCACCTTCTCTCCACCTTCCTACGCATCTCCAACCACCCTCCAACCCTACTCCCACCCTCCCTACCCCCAGCATCCCTCCCACCCCACCCCCGTCTATCAGACCAAAACCTGTTTTCACTAGGAGCTCTGCTAAGTGTTGTAGGGCAGCCTTGATGGAAGGGGAGTGTGAGGAAGAATGGATACATGTATATGTATGCCTGAGTCCCTTTGCTGTTCACCTGAAACAATCACAACTTTGTTAACCAGCTATACTCCAACACAAAGTTAAAAACGTTCTTTTTGTTGTTGTTTTTTTAAGAAAAACTTTTTGCATCATGCATCAGCAGAAGTAAACCTTCTTCCATGAAGGAGTCTTCCTTTGCAGGCACTAAGTGGAGTCTGGTGTCACTACAATCAAAGGAATCCAATCTATGTTTTGCAAAAAGAAAGTGCATTTGAATATCCTCACATCTACCTTTCTAAAAAAATTAATTTATTTTTATAAAAATTCTCATATTTAGTTGAATAGTCTTCGAAGTCTGTGAGTGATGTGCCAGAGACTGTAATTCTGTTTATTAAAATTATCTTGATCTGGAAAGTGTAATTTATATATTTTTCTCCCCTTGATATATTTCCATGTCATCTGTGGTGAATTGAGAGTTATTTAACAAACTTTCTGTTTTTTATTTAACAAACTTTTTGTTTTTTTTTCTCCCAGTAGTAACTTCATTGTTCTCAATGTTGAAAAACCAAGGAGTGAATGTTTCCGGCTTTCAGAGTTTTGTTTTTTTTTAATCAACCCTGCCACAGATGCCATCTCAGTCAGCGCCTACCATCAGGGATCTCTCCTGTGAGCTTCCACTTCCAGTGTCCTGCTGGAATGCACCTTTGCCCCAATTTGTTTCTTGTCTCTTCTGTTTTCTCTTCCTCCATTCACTTTTTTTCAAGTTCAGACCCGCCTATCAAATGTCTCTTACAATGGAGACTTACTTTGGGGTGTGTTAAGATTTCCTCCCATTTTTTCCCTAATCCTCCTCTTTCTCTCTAATTTTGCACTGCAATGGCTGTTTCTTTTCTCTTCCATACATCTTCTTTGTTGGATGAATTTCTTCCCTCCTTCAATACCTCCTCCTTGCTCAGAAGAGTTGTTAACAATGAAATTTACTGTTCTAATTCTTTGGCTTATTTTCTGCCATTCAGGCCAGGTCCTGGCACGATTCCGCTTCTGTCACCTAGATTAGATTGATTACAGGGGGAGGAAGGTGACTGATTCGCAATTCACTACTTGGGCTGTTCTCAACGTTGGAACCAAGCCTGCAACACTTTGATTTAATGCTTCAGAATGAACTTGAATCTTGGCCAAACTCACCAATTATTTGGCTTCCATGCACAAACCTGAGCTGCATTTAGCCTCCACTGCTGTCCCCTGGGTCCTGGAGTGGAATCTCTGGGTGAAAGCAGAGCTGGTCTGTGCTTGGGGCTCAGCGTGGCTGCTTGTCATGTTGCAGTAAATGCAGAGGAGGGAGATGGGGGAGGAAATGTGTTCCGTCTCCTCGGATGCTTTCATACAATCCCTCATCCCGTTCTTCTTAAACAAAGCCTCATCAGCACTGACAGGTTCAGATTTTTAGTTTTCAATTATTGGTGGTGGAAGTTAGGTCAGCTGTTTAGTTCACTCCATGTTTTTGGGCCATTTTTGGAAACGTAGTACTCAATATGGGTTTGAACTTTTGTGCTTGTTTATATTAAATTCTTCAATATCACACAGATTGAAATGAAAGTGATGTTTCCCTTGCCACTCCTGAAAGCTGTACTGTGGCCCTCTCCTACATTACTATGAAAGTGAAAGTGAAGTTGCTCAGTCCTGTCCGATTCTTTGCAACCCCATGGACAGTAGCCTACCAGGCTCCGCGATCCATGGGATTTTCCAGGCAAGAATACTGGAGTGGGCTGCCATTTCCTTCTCTAGGGGATCTTCCCAACCCAAGGATCGAACCCCAGTCTCCTGTGTTGCAGACAGACGCTTTACCGTCTGAGCCTAGGGAAGCCCTACATTACTATAGGAACCTAGAATTTATAATCAGTCCTCCAGTCCCACATCATCTCTAACTTCAAATACTGTCATGGTGTTTTCTCTCTCTCTCTCTTTTTTTCCAAATGATGAGGATTTTTATTTAAACATTTTAAAAATATTGTTTTGGATGTGGATCATTTTTAAATTCTTTATTGAATTTATTACACTACTGCTTCTGTTTTATGTTTTGTTTTTTTGCCTGCGAAGGGTATGGGATCTTAGTTCCTCAACCAGGGACTGAATCCACACTTGCATTGAAAGGAAAAGTCTTAATCACTGGATTACCTGCGAAGTCCCCTGTCACAGTGTTTTTTGTAACTACTCTTTTCCCCCATGGAAAACACACTGGGAGGACTCTCTCATAGATCTGTCTCAGGAGACAACCATCAGGTCCCTGGAAACTCAGGGTGCCTGCCTTCTTGTTGGTGTTTGTCTGGCCATAAATCTGCTTGCTGCCAAATAAGTCAGTGGGGACATCCTGGCAGCTTGGGAGTGATTTTTATGTGGAAGGATATTAAGAGCTTCCCAGACACAATTAAATCAGACCAGGAAACATATTAGACAATTCTGCCAAATTTAAAGTAAATTAGGTGGTTGTTCATTCCTTATAATTATTTTTGTAAACACTTGATCTAAACCAAGGATTTAAGAAAAAAGTTTGCCACTTCTTTCCCCCTCCAACCTTCATGGCCTTTGTTCCCCCAAAATGGCATTGATTTAGGATCCATTAGGCTAACCCATCGGAGAAGGCAATGGCAATCCACTCCAGTACTCTTGCCTGGAAAATCCCATGGACAGAGGAGCCTGGTAGGCTGTAGTCCATGAGGTCGCACAGAGTCGGACACGACTGAGTGACTTCCCTTTCACTTTTCACTTTCATGCATTGGAGAAGGAAATGGCAACCTACTCCAGTGTTCTTGCCTGGAGAATCTCAGGGATGGGGGAGCCTGGTGGGCTGCTGTCTCTGGGGTTGCACAGAGTTGGACACGACTGAAGTGACTTAGCAGCAGCAGCAGGCTAACCCAGTGCTTCTCAGTCAAATGAAAAATAATCCTGAACCACAGACTTCCCTGATGGTTCACTGGTTAAAACCCTGCACTTCCAAAGCAGAGGGCATGGGTTCAATCCCTGATAGGGAAATTAAGATTCCCACAGGCTGCAGGGCAACTAAGCTCCTATACTACAAGCTACAGAGCCCATGCACTCTGGAGCCCATGCTCCACAACCAGAGAGAAGCCTGAACATCAAATTAAGATCCGACAGCAACCAAAAACAAGATAAAAAGGCAATTAATACTTTTTTTTTTTTGAAATCCTGAGCTGATTTTTACAATCTATTGGTTTCCAAGCAAGTTTGACAAAACCCATGAATTTCCATAGGTAACTCAACTTCTCTATGTAGATCCTTTGACCTGTATATAGAAGCTGGCTCCTTGTAACCAATAGCCTTATATTTTGAAGATTTAAATAGTCAGATCAAATTGGGAAAAAGTTAAGCATCAATTAAAAAAAAACTCATGAAAATTTTGAGCTCAGTTTTTAAAAAGATATCTTGAGCACAAGATAAAGAAACCTTCATGTACTATATACAAAATACTAAAATCCTGTAAGGTACAGGTAGAAATTTATGCATCAAGAATTTTGATTTATTTGCTAGGACACCAAGGAGATCAAATGAGTCAATCCTAAAGGAAATCAATCATGAGCATTCATTGGAAGGACTGATGCTGAAGCTGAAGCCCTAATACTTTGGCCACCTGATATGAAGAACTGACTCACGGAAAAGACCTTGATGCTGGGGAAGATTGAGGGCAAGAGGAGAAAGGGACGACAGAGAATGAGATGGTTGTAGAGCATGACTGACCCAATGGGCAAACTCAGGCAAATAGTGAAGGATGTGAAGCCTGATGTGCTGCAGTTCATGGGTCGCAAAGAGCTGGACATGACTTAGGGACTGAACAACAAGAAAACTATCAACGATTATGAGTATAATCAGAAAATATATAAATTGTGGTGTCTTTCACAGAAGAATATTTTCAGCTATAAGCAACAACATGGATAAATATTAGTGTCATTACATTAAAACAATAAACATGTCTCAAAAAATGACATACAGCTTGATGTCTGTAGGTCATTCATTTTGCAGAAGAGTAAAAATAGTTGATGCTTATATGCCTTCATTTTTTTTTGAAACTCAAAACTAGGTAACTGCTGCTGCTGCTGCTGCTAAGTCGCTTCAGTCGTGTCCGACTCTGTGTGACCCCATAGACGGCAGCCCACCAGGCTCCCCCGTCCCTGGGATTCTCCAGGCAAGAACACTGGAGTGGGTTGCCATTTCCTCCTCCAATGCATGAAAGTGAAAAGTGAAAGTGAAGTTGCCCAGTCGTGTCCGACTCTTAGAGACCCCATGGACTGCAGCCTACCAGGCTCCTCTGTCCATGGGATTTTCCAGGCAAGAGTACTGGAGTGGGTTGCCATTGCCTTCTCCGAAACTAGGTAACACTAAACAGTATATTTTTAGGCCTCAAATACATGCAGAGATTCACCTACACTAGAAAAAAATCTCAATACATGCAGTGATTCACTTACACTAGAAAAAATCTCAAAGGGGTAACCAGTATAAAATCATGTGGGACAAATTAGGAATTTGGGATTAACATATGCACATTACTACATATAGAACAGATAACCTATACTCAGTAGAAACTATACTCAGTATTTTGAATTAACCTCTAAGGGAAAAGAATCTGAAAAAGTACATATATATATAAACGGAATCACTGTGCTGTACACCTAAAATTAACACATTGTAAATCAATTATACTTCCATCAAAAACAATATGGAAAATCATGTGTTTATTATTTTAAAGAGAAGGCAGGAATATAGGCTTGGAAGTACTCAGGAAAACATGAGTTTTGGGTAATATTCTAGGTATTGGGTTAGATGATACTTTGAGGGTACTAACTATATATAGAGTTATATATATGCATAATTATGGCTGATTTGCATTGTTGTAGGGCTGAAGTCAATACAAAACTGTAAAACAATTTTCCTCCAATTAAAATAAGTTAAAAATAAAATAAAATTTATTTGTTATGAAAAAAAGGTATGTACTTTAGAATGTAAATAAATCAATCAGGCTTCCCTGATGGCTCAGGGGGTAAAGAATCTGCCTGCAATGCAGGAGACACAGGAGACACAGTTTTGATTCCTAGGCTGGGAAGATTCCCTGGAGAAGGAAATGACAATCCACTCCAGTATTCTTGCCTAGAAAACCTCATGGACAGAAGAGCCTGGTGGGCTATCATCCAAGGGGTCACGAAGAGTCAGACACGACTGAACCCAACTAAGTACTTGACTGAGTCCAACTAAATGCTTGACTTAGTCAAACACAAGCATACACATAAAATGACTGGTGTACTGAAAGGATAATGATTAACTCATAAGCTCTAGTTGCTGCTGCTGCTGCTGCTAAGTCACTTCAGTCGTGTCCGACTCTGTGCGACCCCACAGATGGCAGCCCACCAGGCTCCCCCGTCCCTGGGATTCTCCAGGCAAGAATAGTGGAGTGGGTGGCCATTTCCTTCTCCAATGCATGAAAGTGAAAAGTGAAAGTGAAGTCACTCAGTCGTGTCCGACCTGTGCGACCCCACAGATGGCAGCCCACCAGGCTCCCCCGTCCCTGGGATTCTCCAGGCAAGAATAGTGGAGTGGGTGGCCATTTCCTTCTCCAATGCATGAAAGTGAAAAGTGAAAGTGAAGTCACTCAGTCGTGTCCGACTCTAGTGACCCCATGGACTGCAGCCCACCAGGTTCCTCTGTCCATGGGATTTTCCAGGCAAGAGTACTGGAGTGGGGTGCCATTGCCTTCTCCAAGCTCCGGTTAAGTAAGTAAAAATCAAATGATAAACATTTATCTAGGAAAGTGTTCTGACAGAAGGACAGTTCTGTGTTCAGAATGCCTGCTGGAAGCTCTACTTGGTGGGTCCTCCTGGTTCTTTGTGAACAGGACTGAGCAGTGGAGGTGAGCCTAGCACTGGAGGCACTGACTATTCTGCAAACAGAAGGATTTCCACGGATCTGTGTGAACAAACATTACATTCAGATAGGGTAGCCATGACCCTGTGTTTAGGTAAATGGACCTTGTTATTTCAGTTATCCATATTTGTATGTAAATCATTTTGCCTAAGATTTCAGTTAAAATGACCAATAACTAAATAATATGAACCTGTAAGCTTTATCTCTCTTTCATGATTGTCAAATAAAATTTGAGATTGACTTGACAGATGATACCTATATAAGACAGTGAAAAGCATGTACACACACACACAGACATAAATACACACAAGCACTCACACTGGGTACTCAAGGTGGGGATTCTTTTAAATCAAGTAGTCAGTAAAATTGATGTAAATAAGGCAAGAAAAACAATTGAAGCCTTAATGTTGAATCGAATTGTGATTATATTTTAAAATTGATGTTAGCTTAGCTATTAGAGTATAAGAAAGTAGGTAACTGAGAAAGACATAATTATAATCAGATTCCAGATAAACCTATGTCCACAAAGAATGGAGTAAGTAAAGATTATATTGTATAAACTATATATTAGGAATTATTTCAGTACAGATTCTAGAGTTTATGTCTTCCTTTGGTGGGAGCCTATCAAAAAAATCTTGGGGCCAGGAGACGAGTTCTTTTAATGTTGATCAAATGACAGTAAATACACTTTGATTTATTCTCTGAAGGAAGTGGCACAGAGTTTTATTATAGGACTCCCTTACACGGTAATGCAATTTCACATTGTTCATCTTCAGAAGACAAAATACAAAACAAATTCCTCCATTGGATAATGAATGAAAAATGGCTGATTTGAATTAAAATTTATTTAAATGTCATTTTTAAAAGGCAATGCATTTCAGTACACATCTTATTTGCAGTTTCATCGTACCTTATTGCATAGAGATGGTTGTGAGTAATGAGATAACACCCAGGCCGATTTGGTCTCATTTTGACATCACATGTTGTAAGGACCCTGATACACTTAACAGGGACGCAAATGGCATTTTCTGATACTTTCTAAAGTCAGAATAATAACTGAGGAGAGATACCCCAAAATCAGCCAGGCAAGGGCCCATACTGGAGTGGGGCTGGGAGACCACTTTCCAATGACCTGAGGACAAAATTCTGCCTCTTCCCCACAAGGGGAAAATAAAAGCCTTCAGACAGGCATTCTCTCTGCTTCCTAGGCTCACTAATTTATGTTACCCTGAGGGCGTTTAAGGTTTGTGCCTCTTGGTGTTCCAGGCGACAGCTGAGGAGATTCATTAACTGTGTCTCTTAGGTCTCTGGAGATTACAGCTGACCATAGGGTCTCTGGGGCTTCCCAAGTGGCTCAAGTGCTAAAGAACCCACCTGCCAATGCAGGAGACTCAGGTTAGGGATGTTGGTTCGATTTCTGGGTCAGAAAGATCCCCTGGAGGAGGAAATGGCAACCCACTCCAGTATTCTTGCTTGGGAAATACCACGGATAGAGGAGCCTGGCGGGCTATAGTCCATTGGGTCACAAAGGGTCGGAGACGACTTAGCGACTGAGCACACACAACAGGGGTCTTTACTGCAAGCATCTTTGATAACATTGGTGAGAATCTATTATGGTGTCTGGGAAACACTCATTCATAGTCTTTCTATTGATAAAGATCTTTTGTTGCTTTTTAAAAACTTTACCACAGATACTTAGCATGCATCAGATGAAGAGCCTCTAATGATTCATAATCTCCAAGGTCAAATTTTTTCACCCAACTTTATTTTCACTATAGCAATTTTCATGAGAAGTTGAGACGTGTGTAAGTTTGCCTTGACTTAGGGCACTGATTTAAGAAGACATGTGGCAAACGAGCCAACCCTGGGTCAACAAACACATTTGCCAGGACTCAGCCTTTTTGAAAGTATTTCATTACCTTCCCCAAATCTCATAAAGAAAAAAAAAACAGTCAAGAATCTGAGTTCAAAAAATCTGGTCAGCATGTCCCCCTGACGACCAGAATAGATCTATGTAGTACATTTCCATTTTAATTCAGATTTTCTAGAGAACATATATTCAAACTAGCATTTTTTATAGTTGCAAGATCATTCAGCATTTTTCCCACCCCAAAGGATAAACTGAAAATATCATGAGTGATGTTCTGAGAAGGTGCTCTTGCTGAGTGATATGTGTGGTGGCTCCTGGCAAAAACGGGGTGTCCGTGAGCTTGATGTACAATGAATTGTGCCTTTAACCACTTGTAGGTTGTTCTCTAGCCATGCAAAGTAAATAGTACTAGATTGACAAGTAAACAGTACTATCCATCCTTCAAGTAAGTAGTACTAGATTGACAAACAATTCCCATTTGTATGCTTCTTATAAAAATTCTAAAAAATAAAAAAGTGGACATATGTATAATAATTTACTTTGCTCTACACCTGAAACTAATACAATATTATGAATCAACTATACTCCAATTAAACAATTTTAAAAAGAAAATGAGACAAATTTTAACGAATATATGTTCATTATAAACATCATGAAAATATAATATGCATTCATTACCTAAGAACTCCAAATCTCTCAACCAATTCAATTGGGCTTGAGGAGCACTTGAAACTACTTTATTTGTCAATGTGGTAAGAGGAAAGTAATTTTTTCTTTAGCTTTGCTATCTCTTTTCATCAAAAGGTGATATTTTTTCATCTCTGTTAAAATAGAATTTTGCCTAATTTTCTCTTATTACATAAACATCATCTTTTAAGGTAATTCTGCAATTGGTTATCAAACAAACCTCAAGCATGAAAGGCATTTTTGTTTGATTGTGTTCTTTTTAAATTGATTTTAGCCAAGACTTCTCTCTTGTTTAGCTGTAAATAATTTGATGATTTTCATTCAAACTGCCCATGATTTTTTTTCCTTAAAAAATGACTATTTCATAGAGTTATGGCTCAGGACAACTCATTTCCCCCCTCACAATAACGTACCATATTTCACATAAGCCTGGAAGCTTACCTGACCTCCTCACACCCAGCTGGTGGCTGCATTTTCCTTGCAGGGCCTTGTGGTCACTGTCTCACTTTGCTGACCCAGATGTCTTACTTTCTCAATATCAGCACTACACTTAAAACTTGCCATCTTGATATGTCAATTCCAGTCTCAGTTGAAACTGTTTTTCAAATTATTTCACTTGAAAGTTGTCAGGTGAAGCATGACACAAAAATCACAAACCTTAGAATTTTCCGTAGTTTTCAGTTACTGAGGGTCAGCCTAGGATAAGAAGTGAACTTAATCCAGTCAATACATATTTGGTTGATCAGTACTAAGGGCTTTCCAGGTGGCGCTAGTGGTAAAGAACCCACCTGCTAATGCAGGGGATGTAAGAGACACAAATTCAATCCCTGAGTCGGGGAGATCCCCTAGAGGAGGGCATGGCAAACCACTCCAGTATTCTTGCCTGGAGAATCTCATGAACAGAGGAGTCTGGTGGGGTACAGTTCATGGGGTTGCAAAGAGTCAGACATGACTGAAGTGACTTAGCACGTGCATGATCAGTTCTAAAGGTGACTAGATTTGTGGGATCTGGTGTTTTATGAAATGTACTAAAAGGCATTAAAAGTAAGAACACTTATTTTTTCAAACTTTTTATTTTGTACTGAAGTATAGCCGATTCACAATGCTGTGATAGTTTCAGGTGGACAGCAAAGGGACTCAGCCATACATATACATGTACCCATTCTCCCCCAAACTCCCTCCCATCCAGGATGCCACGTAACATTGAGCAGAGTTCCATGTGATATAAAGTAGATCCTTTCTGGTTGTCCATTTAAAATATAGCAGCGTGTACATGTCCATTCCAAACTCCCTAACTATCCCATTACCCCATGCCCTCTCCCACCCCGGCATTAAAAAGAATGAATGAATGCCATTTGCAGCAATAGAGGGACCTAGAGATTGTCAATTACTGAGTGAAGTAAGCCAGACAGATTAGGAGAAATATTGTATGACATCACTTATATGCAGACTCCAAAAAGAAATTACACAAACACCCTTATCTGCAAAAAAGGAACACATTTTAAACTCCAATTTGCGATTCACCACACCATACAACAGCTATGCAAGTCAACCACCAAATCCTCAAATCCCTCACTACATACAAAATGTTTTTGCTTTCCCAACTTTTACAAGGAAAAAGACAAACATTCATACTGGCTGAAATGAAAAAGTAGGAATTTGCAGAAATGCATTCGATAGAGTATCTCAAAATTTCAAACACTGAAAATGCTGCTTTCCTAGAACTACAATGAAACGTTGGGAAGTTGCAGCCCATTCAACCTGATTGACATGCGCCCTGGCCTATGAGCAGACACTTCATTGAGCATGTGTCCTTCCCTGAGAGAGTGAGCTTTAGAGGAGAGTGTAACCTTTAGAATGATGCTAAGGAAAGTCTGAATTCTGGCTGAGCTGCTTTCTTGTTATGTGACTGTAGGTGACACACTTCAGCTGTCTGGCCTAATGTTCTTATCTTTTCAAAATTGAATGAGACAACATACGTGAAGTAGGGAATAATTTTTCTGGCATAAAGTAGGTGTTTAATAAATTTAAGTGATCTGTTATTATGTAATATATGTGTTCTGGAAGAATCCCTTTTTAATATCTTCCTGATCCCTCAATACATTTCTATAGTTTTTTCCTTATGTGAGCAAATTGTTTGAAATGGGCTATTCTTTGAAAAATTAAATTTAATTGCCATGTTCTAATATAACCCATTACATGCTATATGCATGAGTGCTCAGACATTCAGTCATGCACGACTCTTTGTGACTCTATGGACTGTAGCCAGCCAGGCTCCTCTGTCCATGGAATTTTCCAGGCAAGAATACTGGAATGGGTTGCCATGCCCTGCTCCAGGAGATATTCCCTGACCCAGGGATTGAACCTGTGTTTCCTGCATTGGCAGGTGGGTTCTATCCCACTGATCCGCCTATGTTGGTGTCACTATTAGGACACAGAACTGATGGCATCAGGTTTTGGGTTTGAGTTGGTGGCTTTCTTTGTCTAGGATTGCAACAGTTTCTAAGTTACACCCACCTATTCACAGCATCATGGACCCATTGGTAGGGAAGTAGCATAGTTCTCTTGCAAGAAGTGAAGTTTTGCAGCTTGTGAAATCCCCCAGTAAGAACTGCTGACAGCTTGAGTGGGCAAAGGAAAAGCCTATGTGAAAAGGCAACTGTTTGATTTGACCGTGGCATCTTCCCTCCTGGAAGCGCCATGACAGACAAATGATGGGATATCTGCTCTCCGGTTTTGTTGCATCCTGTCTTACAAGTGACATAAAATGACATCTCTAATCCGTGTGCACTTTGGGTTACAGCCCCAGATGTCAAAATAAAAGCCAGCAGGGGAGGTTAGGGAGCCTTACTAAACATCCTCTTTCTCTGATCCACCCTCCCTGTAGTCTGGCTGGTCCACACCTGTGGCAGCTCCATTCTGAGAGGTAGGAGCAGCTGGTTCCCAGCACGGGTAAGCCCAGCTCAGGCTGGTATGGATCCTTAATGAGCTGTCAAGAGCCACAAGAGCATTTCAGGAAAAAAGAAATACATGTGAATGTCATATGTTTCGTGAATCTTAATACTATAATAACATATTGAAACTTTCGTGATTTGTCACAGGCAAGTGAGGGGAATAAGTTTTCTCTTGTCCTTTTTGTTATCCACAGAATCAAACAGAACAGTATAGAGATAATTCCAAAGAGTGCTTAATACCAATGTTATCTTCACTTGGCTTGGGAATGTGGTTTGTGGTTTTCTTTGGGCAGTAGATTTTTTTTTCCAGGTCAGATTTTT
>NW_011495023.1:9611542-9612567 GCF_000754665.1 Bison bison bison
AGATTGTATCCATTTTCTGAGCTTGGCTACTGCCCTGGGTTGGTCCATAATGGCAAATCGGTCTGCCAAAAAGAAAACTTTCAAAGGCAAACCTGCCTTTAATGATAATGATGTTGGTGATAATGCCAGCAGCCAGTCTATTGATCCCCCACCAAGAGCCTGGACTTGACAGATCTTCGGTTTTCTCATTTGTCAAATGAGCAGGATAATAGTATCTACCTCTAGGGTTTCCTGTGGAAATTAAATGAGTAACATAGGAAGGCATGTTTGGTGTTCTTTACTTTTATGTGGACCATTTTTAAAGTCTTTATTAAATTTGTTACTGTATTGCTTCTGTTGTATGTTTTGGCTTTTTGGCCATGAGGCATGAGGGATCTTAGTTCTTGGATCAGGGTTTGAACCCTTACTCTCTGCATTGGAAGGTGAAGTCTTAACCACTGGGCAACCAGAGAAGTCCCACATTAGCTGGTTTTACTGTGTGTGAGCTCATGTCATCATTGCAATTCTGTAGGGTTGGTGTCATCATCAACGTGGTCTCTCATGTGAAGAAACTGAAGGGTGGATAAAGAGAATTTGCCCAAAGTCACAACATAAGTGGCAGAGTCATGAGTAGAATCAAGGTAGTCTGACCCTCAACTATGGTTTGAGCTTCTCTGGTTTTTTTTTCATGGTTAAGAATGAGTTCATTATAAAATTATAAAAGAGAAAGATCAGATCAGATCACTTGCTCAGTCGTGTCCGACTCTTTGCGACCCCATGAATCGCAGCACGCCAGGCCTCCCTGTCCATCACCAACTCCCAGAGTTCACTCAGACTCACGTCCATCGAGTCAGTGATGCCATCCAGCCATCTCATCCTCTGTCATCCCCTTCTCCTCTTGCCCCCAATCCCTCCCAGCATCAGGGTCTTTTCGAATGAGTCAATTCTTCGCAGGAGGTGGCCAAAGTACTGGAGTTTCAGCTTTAGCATCATTCCTTCCAAAGAAATCCCAGGGCTGATCTCCTTCAGAATGGACTGGTTGGATC
>NW_011495023.1:9613540-9613748 GCF_000754665.1 Bison bison bison
CTCCCAGTCTTGTTTTTGCTGACTGTATAGAGCTTCTCCATCTTTGGCTGCAAAGGATATAATCAATCTAATTTCGGTGTTGACCATCTGGTGCTGTCCATGTATAGAGTCTTCTCTTATGTTGTTGGAAGAGGGTGTTTGCTATGACCAGTGCATTTTCTTGGCAAAACTCTAGTAGTCTTTGCCCTGCTTCATTCCGTATTGCAAG
>NW_011495023.1:9613848-9614565 GCF_000754665.1 Bison bison bison
TGGGGTAGTTTGAGCATTCTTTGGCATTGCCTTTCTTTGGGATTGGAATGAAAACTGACCTTTTCCAGTCCTGTGGCCACTGCTGAGTTTTCCAAACTTGCTGGCATATTGAGTACAACACTTTCACAGCATCATCTTTCAGGATTTGGAATAGTTTAACTGGAATTCCATCACCTCCACTAGATTTGTTCGTAGTGATGCTTTCTAAGGCCCACTTGACTTCACATTCCAGGATGTCTGGCTCTAGGTCAGTGATCACACCATCGTGATTATCTAGGTTGTGAAGATATTTTTTGTACAGTTATTCTATGTATTCTTGCCATCTCTTCTTAATATCTTCTGCTTCTGTTAGGTCCATACCATTTCTGTCCTTTATCGAGCCCATCTTTGCATGAAATGTTTCTTTGGTATCTCTAATTTTCTTGAAGAGATCCCTAGTCTTTCCCATTCTGTTGTTTTCCTCTATTTCTTTGCACTGATCGCTGAAGAAGGCTTTCTTATCTCTTCTTGCTATTCTTTGGAACTCTGCATTCAGATGTTTATATCTTTCCTTTTCTCCTTTGCTTTTCTCTCCTCTTCTTTTCACAGCTATTTGTAAGGCCTCCCCAGACAGCCATTTTGCTTTTTTGCATTTCTTTTCCATGGGGATGGTCTTGATCCCTGTCTCCTGTACAATGTCACGAACCTCATTCCATAGTTCATCAGGCACTCTATCTA
>NW_011495023.1:9614665-9628784 GCF_000754665.1 Bison bison bison
AAGTCTGAATTTGGCAATAAGGAGTTCATGGTCTGAGCCACAGTCAGCTCCCAGTCTTGTTTTTGCTGACTGTATAGAGCTTCTCCATCTTTGGCTGCAAAGGATATAATCAATCTAATTTCGGTGTTGACCATCTGGTGCTGTCCATGTATAGAGTCTTCTCTTATGTTGTTGGAAGAGGGTGTTTGCTATGACCAGTGCATTTTCTTGGCAAAACTCTAGTAGTCTTTGCCCTGCTTCATTCCGTATTGCAAGGCCAAATTTGCCTGTTACTCCAGGTGTTTCTTGACTTCCTACTTTTGCATTCCAGTCCCCTATAATGAAAAGAACATCTTTTTTGGGGTGTTAGTTCTAAAAGGTCTTGTAGGTCTTCATAGAACCATTCAACTTCAGCTTCTTCAGCGTTACTGGTTGGGGCATAGACTTGGATTATTGTGATATTGAATGGTTTGCCTTGGAAATGAACAGAGATCATTCTGTCGTTTTTGAGACTGCATCCAAGTACTGCATTTTGGACTCTTTTGTTGACCATGATGGCTACTCCATTTCTTCTGAGGGATTCCTGTTCGCAGTAGTAGATATAATGGTCATCTGAGTTAAATTCACCCATTCCAGTCCATTTCATTTCGCTGATTCCTAGAATGTCGAAATTCACTCTTGCCATCTCCTGTTTGACCACTTCCAATTTGCCTTGATTCATAGACCTGACATTCCAGGTTCCTATGCAATATTGCTCTTTACAGCATTGGACCTTGCTTCTATCACCAGTCACATCCACAGCTGGGTATTCTTTTTGCTTTGGCTCCATCCCTTCATTATTTCTGGAGTTATTTCTCCACTGATCACCAGTAGCATATTGGGCACCTACTGACCTGGGGAGTTTCTCTTTCAGTATCCTATCATTTTGCCTTTTCATACTGTTCATGGGGTTCTCAAGGCAAGAATACTGAAGTGGTTTGCCATTCCCTTCTCCAGTGGACCACATTCTGTCAGATCTCTCCACCATGACCGACCTGTCTTGGGTTGCCCCATGGCCATGGCTTAGTTTCATTGAGTTAGACAAGGCTGTGGTCCTAGTGTGATTAGATTGACTAGTTTTCTGTGAGTATGGTTTCAGTGTGTTTGCCATCTGATGCCCTCTTGCAACACCAACCGTCTTACTTGGGTTTCTCTTACCTTGGGCATGGGGTATCTCTTCACTGCTGTTCAAGCAAAGCGCAGCCATTGCTCCTTACCTTGGAGGAGGGGTGTATCTCCTCACTGCTGCCCTTCCTGACCTTCAATGTGGGATAGCTCCTCTAGGTCCTCCTGTGCCGGTGCAGCCAGGGCTCCTTGGACATGGGGTTGGTCCTCCCAGCCACCACCCCTGGCCTCAGGCTTAGGGTTGTGGGGTAGCTCCTCCCAGCCGCCGCCCCTAACCTCGGACACGGGGTAGCTCCTCTCGGCTGTTCCTGCGCTGTCACAGTCTGGTACTCTCAGCCGCTGCCCCTGGCCTCAGACGTGGGGTAACTCCTCTTGGCCACCACCGTTCGGGCTTGGGGTCCTCCTGGCTTCTGCCCCTGACCTCGGACACGGACACGGGGCGGCTCCTCTCGGCCGCGCTTAGCCGCCTGCACTTAGCGCGCCGGTCGCAGCCCAAAGCTTTGAAACTTTTGTACAGCAAAAGATATGAACAAAATCAACAAACCATAAAATAAAGAGGGTAATTATACTGTATATTATAAATAATACTTTTTTAAGGTGGTAAATTTTTTTTGTTTTGCTATGCTGTATAGCACACAGGATCTTAGTTCCTAGAGGAGGAATCAAACCCTTGCCCCCTGTAGTGAAAGCGCAGTCTTCATCACTGGACCACCAGGGAAGTTCCATAAAGAATTCATGAAACTTGGGAAGGCAGATATGAACAACAATAGAAAAATAGGCAATTAGGTAACTATTTACATAAGAGAAATTCAAATGACTGGGGGAGGGAGAATTTGAATTAATGCTACAGTTGAATTAAAGCTAAAACTCAGAGATTTGTAAATTAAAGTACCAGTAACATATCATTTTACACCTATTAGACTGGCAAACACCTAAACAACAGATTACAGCTATTATCAATGTGAAAAAGTGAAAGTTGCTCAATTGTTTCTGACTCTTTGTGACCCAGGGACTGTATAGTCCATGGCCTAGAAGTTTCCAGGCCAGAATACTGGAGTGGGTAGCCATTCCCTTCTCCAGGATATCTTCCCAACCCTGGATCAAAGCCAGGTCTCCCACATTGCAGGCGGATTATTTACCAGCTGAGGTACCAGGGAAGCCCATTGTAAACCAGTCCAAAAGTGTATTCTCAAACATTTCTAGGAAAAATGGTAAAAAGTGAGACATATTTAAAACAAAGGGGCCTCCCTGGTGGCTCAGAGGATAAAGAATCTGCCTGTAATGTAGGAAACCCAGGTTCAATCTCTGGGTCAGGAAGATACCCTGGAGAAGGGAATGGCAACCCACTCCAGTACTGTTGCCTAGAGAATTCCATGGACAGAGGAACCTGGAAGGCTACAGACCATGGGGTCACAAAGAGTCAGACACAACTGAGTGACTCACACTTTCATTTAAAACAAACACCAACATTTTGGTAAAATACACATGTTAAATGTTAAAAATAGATTTATTGATAACTACCCATGCATATTATCACGGACTATCTTCAAGTTTCTCTATTTTCCTGGGCAGCCTCATAATTCCAGAAATGAAGGACATGGAATTATTTGTATGGCATCTGATTGAAGCTCATGGGGATCTATAATTAACTACTGTGTGGATTTGGTCAAATCACTAGAATCCCCTGCATTTTAATTCCCAGCTGCAAAGTGAGAGAGAAGAACTGAATGATCTAGGAGGATCTTCCAGACTCTGTGAACATTCTAGAAACCTAAGAAGTTTACACTCTCTCAAGCAATTCACCTGGTTTCACTCAACCTCCAGACAAGGGGAAATTGGTTGAAATGGTACCAGAAGGATCTTTTTTCGGTAAGAAATATTTTCCTGGTGATAAAGTAATGAACACTGTAAAGAGAAGTTTTTCAAGCTCCTCTCCTAAAGCTCCTTGAGAAGAAAGTGGTCTCCATCATTTGGAGCTGTCAGTGGCTCTAACTATCCAGAGGTTAAGCAGTGTCTAGGTTATGGGTTTCTTGTAGCTAAATGGTTCTGTTTTTCAATGGAGTTAACTCCACAGTGGGCTGCCCAGGTGGTGCTAGTGGTAAAGAACCCGCTTGCTAATGCAGGAGATGTAAGAGACTAGTTCGATCCCTGGGTTGGGAAAAGCCCCTGGAGGAGGGCATGGCAACCACTTCAGTACTCTTGCCTGGAGAATCCCATGGACAGAGGAGTCTAATGGACTACAGTCCATGGGGGTCACAAAAAGTCGGACACAACTTAGCAACCAAACAAAAACAGAAACTCTATAGCTATAGTATTCTGAGATCATTTTGGCTTCTGGCATGGATTACCGAATCATCTGAACGTTTTGAATCTATTCAGTCCTGGAACCAAATCCTTGAATGTTTGTATCAGAGCAGATGTGATTTTGGGAGGTGACCTAGAAATGGTCCAGCCTCTTAGGAGACCTTTAAGCTTGTTCCTCGTGAATCTCTTGTTATTGCTAGGATGTGTTACTTAACAATAAGTAAGTAACTTCATATCTTCTTTTACCCCCCGTCCCCAAATACCAGCTTGTCTCCCATGAGCTGAGCCCAAACCGAGTGACTGCTTAATATAAACCATGATTTTATTGACGTTTTGCCTTTCTAAATCGGTTGTGATGTAGATGGCCTTCCTGTTATTTGTGTTTTCATTGATTTGCCTCCAAAATACCATTAATCCTATCATTACGAATATTATCAGGTGATGTTGAGTTGAAAAATCTAGGTAGTTTGTGTAGTGTCTGGAAATATTCTGTTATTAAGGGCCAGGTTATGTGATCATCTAAACCTGAAGACTTTATGGCATTCACTGCAGATATTTTAGTGATAACATATTTGTTTACAATTATTTCATAAAAGTCAAAATGTTCTCACTTACTGATTCTGTACAGAGTGGTTTATCTAGATAGTTGTAAGAGTAGAATGGATAATGAAACATATGGTTGTTGCTTTCTTAATTGTGTCTGTGTCATTAATATTTTATATATTACTCTTTCCTCAGGAAACCCTGTAAAATTTCCATACTTATCTCTCCAAAGATATCTTGAAGGGCATGGTAAGGATCCCAGGAGAGAGAGGTGTTAAGGAGGACATCCACAGTAATAAATAAACAAAGTAGTAATAAAACAAAACAAAATCCAGGAAATTGAATTGATTTGGTGGATAAGACTCCATGCTCCCAATGCCAGGGACACAGGTTCAATCCCCGGGTCAAGGCACTCGATCCCACATGCTGCAACTAAGAGCCTACATGCCACAGCTTAGACAAGTGAAGCCAAATGAAAACAGAAAGAAAGAAAAGCTGATGCTGGATTCTTCCCAGTCATTCTGGCCTGGCCACCTTGTGTCACACATGTTAGTTCTATAAACAGCAGCTCTCTAGGAGCCCTAGACAGTGCAAATACACACAGTACTGCACTTCTTTCATACCTATTTAAGGGAGTTGATATCTGGTTAAAATAAGGCATATTTGTCCCCATGATTTAAAACATAAATCATAGCATTTGAAAATTTCTCCTTTTTCCCTTTGTGTCTATTTCGTTCTTCCCATGCCTTCTGTGTGGTTAGTCAGAGGCATTTATTTCTCTCAGCAGCACTATAAACATGCCTTGTCTACATGAACTGTTCAGGAAATTGGAAAAATGTAAGAATCATGAAAAATAATTTTCTTTTCTTGAAGGAATCACAGGCTGGAAATACCAAAAAACAAAACAAAACAAAAACCCCAATCTTATCATTATTATGCCCCATTTTGTGGGTTTTAATGATTGCAGCTTGTTGTCCAGAGTCCTTTGCAAAGGGCCTTACCAAGGTCAAGACCACTGAGATCACCCAGGCAACCAACCTTCAGAAAAGAGATACTCAAGAGGGCAATTTGCTAATGGAGCAGAAGCTGGTGACGGGTAAGAGAGGAAAAGCAGAAAGTGAGTCCTAGTCCCCGACTCACTGGCTGGAGAAGTGAAAATGGAGACGAGAACGTTAATTAGCAGTAAATCTAGCAGGAGATTGAGTTGGGTCCTGGAGTAATTAGCCTTTTGCTCTAAATCCACTCTTCCGGCCTCATATTGGCCATGCTGCACTGCCCGGCTAATGAATTCTGCTGACCTTCTGCCAGATTCCTTTTTCATTCCCAACAGACTAAGAAATACCCCTTCTATATCTGCAATGTTCCCAAGCCTATTGGGTTTCCTTGAGCTGCCTCGACTTTGACCGACCTGGGCAAGGAGATAGGAGGGCAGAGGTGTAGCTCTTAGTGTTACAGCTGACCCTTTGCTGGAACCCTCCAGAGAGGACTGCCCCCTACTCTGAGGGAACAGGCAGAGGTAAACACACCAGGAGAAAAAAAAAGAAAAGATGTGTGGTCATATTTCCTGCCCATTTTGGAATTATCATATGCATTGGAGAAGGAAATGGCAACTCACTCCAGTATTCTTGCCTGGAGAATCCCAGGGACAGAGGAGCCTAGTGGGCTGTGCGACTCTGTGGGTCGCACAGAGTCGGACACGACTGAAGTGACTTAGCAGCAGCAGCAGCAGCATGCTTGTTTGGAAATTCTTTTTAGTGGTCTCAGAGTACTGAAGATAGGATTCAACAAAATCTAGGGTTTTCTTTCTGGGACTTGATTTGAGATAAGTAGATACTATCTGAACTATCCATGGGAAAATAGCATTCTATATATATGGGAGAAAACAAGAAAAAAACAGGATTCTAAGATCAATCAATTATTTTTAGGATCAATTTGTTGATATTTGTTGGATACATATAGTTCTTGGACTAGTTTATGTTCAGAAATAATTGTTTTAGTAATGCATCTGGCTAGACAAAGCCTGAAGCCCTTCAGTCATAGATGCTAAAAAGAATGTTCCATTGTGATTATGTATTTTTTCAATAGCTCTTTGTGAATTTTTCTAGCTGTCTGTAAGAATTCTACTTACAGGGAAGGTTTATCTTAGACATAAAGCAGTTATGTTGCCAATAAATCTGTTCAAAATTCTCAGTTATTCCTTCGTTAAGAAGCTGTTAAATTCTTAACCATTCCTGGTGAAAAGTGGGAAAGCCCGGATCTGAAGCTTCTTTGAGACAAAGGGGCGAGTTTTGAGACAAAGAAGCAAGTTCATGTAAACCCCACATTTTACCACCTCATTCCTCTCCATTCTCTCTCTGCGCAGAATTTAATAAAATGCAAGTGCTTAAATTAACAAGTCTAGTTCATCCTAGAACTTGGCTTGGATACTAACAATGGGTATATTTTTACCAGAAAGGGAGCAGGCAGATGAAAAGGAGTCTGCAAGTGCTGATGGCCATGCACAGAGCTATGTGCGATTTTGTGCTCAGTGGACATATGGACCACGATGATGACAGAACCCAGAGAAGTCAAATGTAGCATCTAGTGTTGGCTGGGATCTCACCACTATGTATAAGACCAGACAGCACCCCTTAGCTTTCTAGACTTTGGTTGGATCTGAATATCTATCTATTGAAGATAAAGAAATATAATCCAGGGACTTCCCTGGCAATCCAGTGGTTAGGACTTAGGGCTTCCAAGGCAGAAGGTATGGATTTGATCCCTGATTGGGGAATTAAGATCCTGCATGACATTTGATGCAGCCAAAAAGTGAAATAAATAAATAAAAACAAAAGAATAAATAATTTCCTTACCAAAAAAAAAAAAAAAAGGAACTATACTCCTCCATTATTACACAGGAATTAGAAGGACATTGCTGAATTATTCTACTACCACGTAATATCAGGGAGTTTTTCTTAGAAATAGTCCTATTGAGAGTTTATTATTATATTGAAAAATAATTTTGATTTATAAATAGATTCTTCTTTCCTCTAAGACAATAAAATATATATGATCTTTCTATGGTATAAACCTAAGGTTGGCAAACTATGGCCTATATTCTTAATATGGATCCCTACCTGTTTTTTTTTAATATATAATTTTATTTAGTTATTTATGTTTTGGCTGCCCTGGGTCTTCATTCCTGTAAGAACTTTTCTCTAGTTGCGGTGAGTGGGTGCTCCTCTCCAGTTGCCAGTGCTCAGGCTTCTCTTGTTACAGAGCACAGGCTCTAGGAAATGTGGGCTTCAGAAGTTGCAGTTCCCAGGCTCTAGAGTACAGACTCAACAGTTATGGTATACTGGCTTAGTTGCTCCAGGCATGTGGGATCAGGGATTGAACCTGTGTCTCCTGAGTTAGTATACGGATTCTCTATCACTGAGCCACTAGAGAAGCCCCTAGATGGTTTTATAAATAAAGTTTTATTGGAACACAGCCCCACTTATTTATTAACATACCATCTATGATAGTCTCTGTAGTGCAATAGTGGAGTAGGTGCGATAGATCTTACGACCCACAGAGTCTAACATATTTACCATCTGGTCCTTTACAGAAAAAGTGTGCTGACTCTTGTTTGTGAGTGATTTGGAGAAAATAGATTAGATTTATTTGCTTCTCATAAAACATGAATTTTTTGAATACAATGTCTTTAACATCTCAAACTACAGAAGAAGGCATGATGGTTTTTGAAAAATAGAAAATCAAAGACTCTGCAAATGTTTTCAGAATTTGTTGTTTCATAGACTTTTTTCTCTATATGTCCTAAACTTCTCTTTAGCATTTATTTTTATGACAGGATATCTTGCTGATAGTTTAAAGCCTTGGATGATGAGAATGAATTCACTAGTATTCCATTCTTAACTTCCATTTTCTTGCTGAATGAACACAAATTAGGAACCAGACTGAGCTGATCAGCTGTAGATTCTGCAGCTTTTAACTAGGAAATTTCCTGCTGGTGTGAAACACCCTTAAGGATTCTATGGATAGAGGTTCCCTTCTGAATGGCAATCAGGATCACACATCACTAGATTCAAGAGGACACCACTAGGACTTTCCTAGTAGTCTGGGGGTTAAGAATCCCTGCCAATGCAGGGCACATGGGTTCAATCCCTGGTCCAGGAAGATTCCTCCCCATGTGCTATGACTACAGAAGCCCGTGTTCTAGAGCCCATGCTCCACAACAAAAGAAACTACTGCAGTGAGAAGCCCTATCACGGTAACTGGAGAGGAGCACCCACTCGACACAACTAGAGAAAGCCTGTTTGTAGCAACCAAGACCCAGTGCAGCACCCCCAGCCCCCCCCCAAAAGACACCTAGCCTATGAGGCAGTTGGTGAGCTCTTCCCTGCCCTGTCAGGTCCCTAGGCTAACGGTGTTCACAGCTGGCTGCTGATACCTCATTCCTCCCCACTCCAAAGTTTAACATATGGCTACAGTGGGGCCTTCAAACCAGAAGGCCTCTTTAAAAGGAATAATGACAATGCCTCCTTAGAGGGTGAGTACAAAAAATCCAGCACAGAACATACCAAGTGTGAACTCTTACCATTACTATCCTCTAAATGATATATCAACGGCAAGTCAGGGTCTTCCTCTGTCTGTGGGATTCTCCAGGCAAGAATTCGAGAATGAGTTGCCGTTTCCTCCTCCAGGGATCTTCCCAACCCAGGGACCAAACCTGTGTCTCCTGCATTGGCAGGTGGATTCTTTATGCCTGAGCCACCTGGGAAGCCCTTGCAAAGTAATAAAATCATTTAATATTTTTAAAAAAAGAATTATTCATATTTCCATAGAAATTATCACAAATGCATTAGCATATTCTTAGAGAAATGACTTGAATACACCACTTCTTCTGAGAGCAGAGCATTTCTTTCTCTCATATTTAGATACTTAGGAAATAGAAGAGGTTGTGAAGGTAATGGGGAGTCTTCATGCACTGTCTGAGCTTCAGCAACGTCTGCCTCGTTTTCTTCAAATTCACAGAGATTGATTCCCCAACAAAAGCAGGGGATTTAGTGGGTCAAATGCTGCTGCAGAAACTTGGCTGAGGCTACCCTGTTGACAAACACATGTGTTCTTAACCTGTATCATCTCTCTGAAGACCTGCAGGACCATACACTTGACCATGGCTTTGGGTAATATAAATAAACAAAAGAGCAGTTCACTCAAGATTAAAGGAACCATTGCAGTACACATAGGAACCAGGTTGTTTTGGTTTTTTTCTCAAATGCTTTATTTTATCTGGTATAACATATAACACTTTTATTGTGGAAATGAAAGACAAGTGTGAAAAGGGTCAAAGTCAGGCAACCAGAGAGAAAGAGAGGGCTGGGTCTTTAAGCATCACTCAGAGGGGCCTCCCCAAGGTTTTATTTCCCCAAAAAATAGTTTTGATCTGCAAATGTAAATTCTGCAGGAAGCATCAAACCTCAAGGCCAGGGTATAACTTTAAATTGACCCACAATTTAAATATGCAATGATGGAGTTCCCAGCTGGGAAAATGAATAGTGGAACGAAAAACCAATTTTGAGGATCCATTTTGCAGGAAACACCAACAACCTGTTTTTAAAGACACTTCCTGCAGTTTTTGTCTTTCCTCTTACATTACAGTGACTTTCTTTTCTCACAGTGGGATTTTAAATTAATTTATAATTATACACACTTGCAGGGGATGAGAGAGAAATGACCTAATTATAGACCAAATGGATACCCTTTGGCCATCCTGCAATTAGAGAGACTGGGGCCGTGGATGAGCTTTATCCTCTTGAGTGGATTCTGTGGTTAACCTGGCAGGGAGTATGGAAAGTAGCCCATGTGGCCCAGAGGATCACGTCAAAACCTGTGCAAATTATTTGGAAAAAATAAACAGATAAAACTAAACTAAAAAAGCAATTGTAGACTGAAACTTCCCCTGCCTCGGACAGGCAGAGGCCCAAACTGTGACCATCAAGGGAGAAAAAAAACAAGCAGAGCGTTTTAATACTGTCTCCATGTCTCACTAGATTCTAATTAGTTACAATCAGGCTGCCAGGGAATAACAGCTACAGTGACACTGCAGAAGAAAATGCCCAGTTCCAACGTAATTCCCACCATTTCACTAGATTTCTCTTTTTTCGCTGAGATTTTGTTAGAAACAGTAGAGGAAGCTAGAGGTCTTAACAGGTGTCTAACGGGGTCACTGAAGCAGCAAACTCCTTTTTAGTAATTCTCTGGCCTTCCTGCTTTTTGTCCCTGTACACTCTGCAGTGCGGGTGATATTTGCTTGTGTAATGTGGACTCAATTCTGTTCCCTTCTCCCAGCCAAGAGGCCCTTCTCTGCCCATTCTCTCTGTAGAAACCAGGATATCTAATCTAACCTGCAATTTGAAAAGAGCCCTGTGATTTGTCCAGGTAAAAAAAAAAAAAAAAACAACTATTCTGGCTAATTGGGAACTCCTAAAACTCATATGAAACCATTAGAAAATGATATAAATGACATGTAATTGGATGGGAAGAGAGAGAGTGCCAATAATACACTTTTTAGGCATTGGGAGAAAATCAACAGATTTTTTCAATATTCAGTATTGTCCTGGTGTGTTCAATGGCTGCACAAAATGTATCAATGAGGAAAAGAGATACTGACCCAGGAGGTGTACTGACTGAGACGAACTATGATGACATGGGACTGCAGAAGGCAATTAAACTACTTCAAGTAACTGATTATTTGTGCCCTATCATTTTTTATATGTGCAATGAGATTACCTAGAGTTGAAGAACAGCCAGTATTAAAGGAATAAGTAGTTTTATACAATCATTGGTACGTTTATATGGTTTTGTGAAACAAAACTATGGAACATTCTTTTAATGAAATTATACATGTTTTAGTGAGAGCTGTGGTTAAAAAATAATTTGCCTCTATATATTCTTTTTCAGATTATTTTTCATTATGCTGCTGCTGCTAAGTTGCTTCAGTCGTGTGCAACTCTGTGTGACCCCATAGACGGCAGCCCACCAGGCTCCCCAGTCCCTGGGATTCTCCAGGCAAGAATACTGGAGTGGGTTGCCATTTCCTTCTCCCATGCATGAAAGTGAAAAGTGAAAGTGAAGTCACTCAGTCGTGCCTGACTCCTAGTGACCCCATGGATTACAGCCTACCAGGCTCCTCCGTCCATGGGATTTTCCAGGCAAGAGTACTGGAGTGGGGTGCCATCGCCTTCTCTGACTTTTCCATTATAGATTATTACAAAATATTGAATATAGTTCTCTGTGCTATACAGTAAATCCTTGTTGTTTACCTATTTTATATACAGTAATATGAATACGTTAATTCCAAACTCCCTAATTTATCCCTCTCCTTTTCCCCTTTGATTTTTTTCCCTATGTCTGTGAGTCTGTTTCTGTTTTATAAATAAGCTCATTTGTACCATTTTTTTTTTTTAGATTTCACGTATAAGTGATATCATATGATATTTGTCTCTCTATATACATATATCAGAGAAGGCAATGGCATCCCACTCCAGTACTCTTGCCTGGAGAATCCCAGGAACCGGGGAGCCCGTTGGGCTGCCGTCTATGGGGTCACACAGAGTCGGACACGACTGAAGCGACTTAGCAGCAGCAGCATACATGTATATCTGAATCACTTTGCTGTGTACCTGAAGCTACTGAAACTAGCACACTGTAAATTAACTATACAAAAAAAGGGGGGAAAGGGCTTCCCTGGTGACTCAGATCGTAAGGAATCTGCCTGCAATGCAGGAGACCCAGGTTCAGTCCCTGGGTCGGGAAGATCCCCTGGAGAAGGAAATGGCAACCCACTCCAGGATTCTTGCTGGAGAATCCCATGGACAGAGGAGCCTAGTGGGCAGTTCATCTGGTCGCAAAGAGTCGGCCACAACTGAGCGACTAACATTTTCACTTTTTCAAACTGAAAAAAAAAAATTGTCTAGCTCTTCCAACTGTAATTCATGTGGTACTGTTTGCTTTTGAATAACAAAAATATTTCAAATATTTACCAAAATCTCACAACTTGAAATCATGAGCTATTCTGTTCTCAGATTTCTATCTAAAGGATATATTCTAAAGAGAGGGACCATTCAAACAAAGCAGAAATATAGTTACTTACTGCATGAAATGGGACAAATATTGAGAATCAAATGGTACTTCTAATTGTAACAAGATAGAGTGACCTGAAAATGTGAAACAGTACAAGGAAATTAAAACATATTCAAGGAATTAAGCAACTCAATAGAAGTAATGAAGAAAAAGTTAGGTATTTCAGAAAACCAGAGAGTAAATCTAATGAAACATTCACAATTATTTGTTATGAACAAATTATTTGTTGGGAGAAAGAGCTTAAAATCTACAGGGTGAGCTGGCTCCAGACTCTTCCAACACTCACGGAAATAAAGAGAGTGAAGGAAATTAGAAGATAATAAACACAGACTCTGTTTTCATTTTTCTGTTGCTAAACGTAAGTGCCAATAGGTTTAAAAATGTGGCATAAATTAGAGAGTGATCTTCCTAGTTAGAGAGCCCAGGAATCAGACCCATTCCCTAGAATCAGACCCATTCATTCTCATTTATTTTCTCCATCATTGTGAACTACTCACTGTATATGGGCTCTGAATTTTGGGGGGCATCAGTTTTTTCCTCTTTAAGATGGGTATAATAATGGTAACTTACCTGTCACAAATATTAAATGTGCCAATATATGTAAAACATTTGGGACCATACCTCTCTTACTCTTTTACTAAATGTTGGGTATTACTGTTATAGTTATCATTACATGGAAGACAAATTGACTGGGCAAGAAAATATTACTGGTGCTTTTAAGAACTATTTCAAATGATTTAATGAATATGGAAAAGCATAAGAAAGTAAACATGACATTTTAATAAAGAAAAACATGAAAAGGTTGAAAAGAACAACACAATTATGAAAACAGTTGTAAATAGAATATATTACACTATTAAAACACAGGAACCTTTATATTAATAGAAAAATTTCAGATATATTTTGTTTACAAGACAGGGCTCTTCAAACAAAATTAGAAAAGTCATGCTATCCTATGCCATGAAAATCAACAGAAAGCAGGTAAGCAAGATCAACATTAGACAAAGAACAATTCAAAATAAACATAGCAACTGGGAGAAGAGAATATTATCTTAGGGTAGAAGTTATGATTTGCAATAAAGATGAACAGATACATACCACTTTGAACCTAAAGTTTTATATCATATTTATTAAAGGAATAACTCCTATAAATACAAGGAAAAATGAAGAAATCTCACAATCAGAAGACACAAAACATGTCTTATATTCTACCAATCAAGTAACCCCAAATGATTATTAAGTGGTGATTCTTACAGTTTTAAAAATCAATTATCCCTTTTGGTAAACATAACAATCTCACACCCTCTTGAAACTTTATTAAAAATTTCATTGAAATTTTTAAAAATTACATTTTTAATTTTTAAAATGCATTGAAAGTGAGAGTCGCTCAGTTGTGTCTAACTCTTTGTGACCCCCTGGACTATACAGTCCATGGAATTCTCCAGGCCAGAATACTGGAGTGGGTAGACTTTTCCTTCTCCAGGGGATCTTCCTAACCCATGGATCAAACCCAGGTCTCCCACACTGCAGGCAGATTCTTTACCGGCTGAGCTATCAGGGAAGCCCCAAAATACATTGGATTATTATTAAAATAAATTGAATTATACAGAGTGAAGCAAGCCAGAAAGAAAAACACCAATACAGTATACTAATGCATATATATGGAATTTAGAAAGATGGTAACAATAACCCTGTATGGGAGACAGCAAAAGAGACACAGATATATAGAACAGTCTTTTGGACTCTGTGGGAGAGGGATGGGGGATGATTTGGGAGAATGGCATTGAAACATGTATAATATCATATAAGAAATGAATTGCCAGTCCAGGTTCGATGCAGGATACAGGAAGCTTGGGGCTAGTGCACTGGGATGACCCAGAGGGATGGTATGGGGAGGGAGGTGGGGGGGGGTTCAGGATTGGGAACACGTGTACACCCGTGGCGGATTCATGTTGATGTATGGCAAAACCAATACAATATTGTAAAGTAATTAGCCTCTAAT
>NW_011495023.1:9628884-9662237 GCF_000754665.1 Bison bison bison
TGTACAGTTTGATATACAAAGCAAGGGTTGATGACCACAAGTTGAAATATCACTGTTACGTAGTATCTGAATAATGCAGTCAATTAAACATACAGATAGTCTATTTCACCAAGAAAACACATGCTGTTTCAACATATTTATGACACATTTACAAAAATTAGGAAGAAGGATAACTGAACACGTTCCCCAAAGTATAGTTTGAAACATACAAAACTGCACAAAGTAATTTCACATAGACCTAACCAGAAGAGCCCAGACTAGTGTTCTCTAACTATTGCAACAGAGCTGTAAATTCAATTAAAGGTTAAAATACATTTTCCCTTAGCAAATCATTTTAAACCAATACCCTGTAAGAGTATATCTGTTCAGTGAGAAAACAGAAACTAACATTTCAATCCATTTAGCTATTCATGGCAATGGGTGAAGTGCATAATATGCTCCCTGGTATTTGTTTTCAATCTGTGCTGTCTTTGACTCTACATCTGCTCCAATCTATTTTTTGTTCCTGCACATCCCTATCTTTTTTCCTCTTGCATTAAAGTTCTTGAAAAGTTCCACTACTAAGAATCAACTCCCAAACCTAGAGAGAACAATTTGTTAATTTAAAAAGGAATGAAACAGTAAATATAGAAAATTAATTAAAAAGGAGACCAGAGTAGAATATACAACTGAAATCCAGAGCTAAAGGATCTAACAAGAAAGCCAAGTGAAAATTCACGTCCCAACAACATTAGGAGTTAGACTATCTGGAAATCATTAATAGACAGCAAAAATGAGCTTTTGGGCCAATATGTTTGTGTGGGTGTATTGTGTGTATGGGAGAAGGCAATGGCACCCCACTCCAGTACTCTTGCCTGGAAAATCCCATGGATGGAGGAGCCTGGTAGGCTTCAGTCCATGGGGTCGCAAAGAGTCAGACATGACTGAGCGACTTCACTTTTACTTTTCACTTTCATGCACTGGAGAAGGAAATGGCAACCCACTCCAGTGTTCCTGCCTGGAGAATCCCAGGGACGGGGGACCCTGGTGGGCTGCCATCTATGGGGTCGCACAGAGTCGGACACGACTGAAGTGACTTAGCAGCAGCAGTAGCATTGTGTGTATGCAACATGCATCACTAAAAGTGAAGCAATAAGAGTTAAAGAGAAAACCCTCCAACAAAACAAACCATACCAAAAGAAAACACTCCTGGATAGAATAAAAAGTATAAAAAATGAAAAAATTCATGAAAGAACTACCCCAAAACTTTGGTTTTAAAAGTGAGTTCTGTCAAGCCCTCAGGAACAGATAAATCCTATGATATTAGAATGATATTGAAAGCTTTTCAATTTCCTGAGGCTTGATATTTCTAAACATCACTCATATAGCATAGAAAAGAAAACATAAACTACCCTCCCATAAGAATACAGATGAAACATTTTGAAAAATCATTAGCCTGTTCAGTCAGAGAGTGTGTTTGAAGAAGAGTACATAATGCAGCTCAGGGTGGTGGCTGATTTGGTGGAACACAGACAGGTGACTGACATATATGAGGGAAGACATAAGATACTGGAAATGTCCTTCATCCTGGGTGGAGATTTGAGAGTTTTTTCTGAAGTTATGTTCTATAACTTACAGAAAAATTACTTATGTTCCCTTGTATGTAATAAATATTACCTTAATATACTTAAAATGTAATCAAATATATAGTAATATATTCCTTAATCTTTCTTTTTAATAGAATAAAAAAAGTAAAGAAGGTTGCACATATTAGAATTTACTCAGTCTAAGAATGTTAGGGTCAGAAAACACTGGCCAATACAGTTCACTGTGACAAACTAAAAACAAGCAGACCAGCATTAGATATAATGCAGCATCCATGCTTATACACATTAAAAAAAAAAAAAACAAATTCATGGAAAACTAGGAATAGCTCTGTGATGAGATGTTTCGTCTGAGCCAGTATCTAGAATCACGCTGAATGGAGATGGGCTTGAGGACTTCCTGTTAATGAAAGAGCAGAAAATAATACATTGCACAATGTCAATAGGGGTTATTTCCAGAAATTAATTTTATTTTTTAGTGTATTTTTCTAGATATTTATAATCAGCATGTGTTTTTATAAGAACAAGAATAGTCATTTTAATTTGAAAAAAAAGAAAAACTCAGTTTTCAATTGATTCTGTTTTAATATTTATTTTTATTTATTGATTTGTCTGTTCTGGGTCTTAGCTGGGGCACATAGGATCTTTGACCTTTTAGTTGTGACATTCGGGATCTCTAGTTGCAGCATGTGGGATCTATTTCCCTGACCAGGGATAGAACTTGGGCCCCTACATTGGGAACTTGGAGTCTTAGACACTAAACTACCAGGGAAGTCCCGGGTTCTTTTTTTTTTTTTTTTTTAATAATTTCTAGTTCATGCCTCATGCATAGAAAAGGCACAAGAAAAATGTATTGATTAAAACAAAGAATGGATTATCTGAATCAACAGATTTGTTTTTGGTAAATGACTCAAAACACACAGACCTTCATGAGACAGCATCCTCAGATTCTAGTCCTAGATGTTCAGGCTCTATTTTTGCAGTGTCCCTCCATCCCTTACCAGAAGGCGGATATGTAGGAGCACTATTTCAACCTTAAGTCTGTTTATCCCTATTTTCCTTTAGAGTAATTTCAGTTCTTCACTGGTTACAGATTCTATTTTTAGGCTTGATTGTCATCCTTTTATTTAATTTTTTCCCCCCTTACTTCTGATTTGTCTTCTTTTCTGGCCTTGCATTTCAGTCGGTCCCTGGGTGGGCTTCTGAATCGGTTCTGACCAGCAGGTTCCTCTTGGTGTGGTCCATCATATCCCCGTTTCCAGCTCTGAAGCCACCAGGGCATATTGACAAGTGGGAATGGATAGAGCCCCAGCATCTGACACAGATAAAGCTATCAAAAACACCCTGCAGGGGCAGGCCCCAGGTCCAAATAGGTCTTGTTAGATCTGTGGAGACACTTCACAGCCCTCTCTCAGAACACACATTTAATCATTGCACAGATGCAAGCCATTTTCCCCCTAAACTCTGGATTCCGAGACCACAAATCTGTACCTCCTGCAGGCATATATCTTTTATTAATGGAAACATCAAAATTCTGGTGTAGCTTTGGCAACTCAGTTTGCAGAGAATTATTAAGCTCTTTTGAGGGCTCCAGAAAAGTAAGATGCATATCTAGCATAAAAAATACTGAGCTGAGGATGGAAATCTAATCAAATGTATTTTAAAGGAAGGAACAAATAGCCTTTGCTTTTTATGCAATTAGTGCAAATACTTCATAGAAGCAAATTGTGCTGTGTGTGATAGAGACATTACCCATTCATAGCTCCTGGGTTTTCGGTACCTTCTATCTTAAAAAACCAAAAAACCTGTCTTTGGACCCAGAATCTTATGTGTCACCCGACAGAAATTTATTTTCTCGTTTTGGCTCGATCATTTAAGCTTTCTCAAAAATATATTAGCTAAGGTAATAAAATCAAGGCTGTTCCAGAGAAATAAAAATCTTCAGGAGTTCTGTTTGTTTTGGAAAACAGAAAGAGTATAACTAGTATCGATTAATAATATCTGTCATTGAAATTTGTGGATTCAGGGCTGCTTGACACAACTGGAAAGTTGAAATGTAAGGGCAACCTTCTGGGGACATGTGTTGCTTCTCACAGCCAGGCTTCCTAGGAGTTTGAACTCAGTACTCCATCAAAAAGGGAAGCTTTGCATGTAATGTCCATGATTACAGGCACCACGTTGTGAAAAGTTGTATTTCTCCAAGTATGATCTTAATTTGTCACACTTCATTTCCCCCCAGCCTGTCTAGAGGTGGTATTGCTGAGGTCACTATCTTGGTAGCTTCATGGACAGTGTTTATGGCATCTGGGTTCAATGGCTCACTTATGCTGGGTCCTGCTGTACGGGATTTGCCTCCCATGTTTACCATAATTAAAGAATGATAGGCTTTTTCTGTTCTGTGAGGAAGAAGGATAAAACTAAAGATTTATCTATTCAGATTAAAAACTAAATGACTTTCACTGAGAACCTGGGAGACAGAAAATGGAACATTTTAATTAGAAGTAAAAAGGGTTTTCATAAGGGGTAGTAATAAAAAGAATCTTTTAGAAATATCCTAAGAAAGACGTGGTTAGCAAATCTAAATTCAATCCATTTAAGATCGTACTGGGAGAGAAGGACTTTTCAGAACACCTCCCTGGTGACTCAGTGGTAAAGAATCTGCCTGCCAATGCAGGAGGTGCAGGTTTGATCCCTGGGTTAGGAAGACTCCCGGAGAAGGAAATGGCAACCCATTCCAATATTCTAGCCTTGGAAATCCCATAGACACAGGAGTCTGGTGGGTTATAGTCCGTGGGGCCGCAAAAGAGTCGGAGATGACTTAGAGACTAAAACAACAACAACAACATGCCAGCAATCACAGCTTTGTTAACTATGAAGTTGTGTGGTTCTCTTTTATTATGAAAAGATGGGAGCTAGTAGGATGCTTAACACAGCAAAGTAAAGCATTATATCCCAATTTAAAAAACTGCATAAAAAAAGAGTGCTGCTCAAGGCAGTGAGTCATGGAAACACCTTCTGGTCTAACTGGACTCTCTTCCAGATCTCAGAGGTCTCTGTCATATAGCTTGTGTCTTATATAATGTTTGGTCAACTGCATAAATAGATACAGAATTTTCACAATCTGTTATTAATGGTGCAGAAATTATCAAAGAGGAACAATTTTTAAAAATTTAGTAGGTAAATATGTCCATAACTTCTTTCTTGTGTTCTTCCTTTTTTCCCTCTTTCCTTTTATAGTGTCTTATATTTGACATTCTCTTGCTGTACAAAACTTAATTGTCTATTTTACCAGGGTCTCCAATTTCCTTTTAAAAAATTATTAAATTTTATTTTTAAGACAATATTAGATTTATAGTAAAAAAAAAACTTAGCAAAATCACAGAATAATCCCACATGACCTCCCTTTCCTGTCCCCAAGTTCTGTATTTGACATCTTGCATTAGTGTGGGTACATTTGTTACCACCCATAAGCCAATATTGTTTCTCTGTTATTAACCAAAATCTATAAGCTCCTTTCCCTTTGAGTGTGGACAGGATGTAGTGATTCACTTCTAAGGAGCCACGTGTGGAAATAACGGTGTGCGATTTCCAAGACTGGGTTGTAAAAGGCATTGTAGCTTCTTGGATCACTTACCCTGGGGTGAGCCAACTGCCATGTCACAAGGACACAGTGTCAAGCAGCTCTATGAAGAGTCTCACATGGTGAGGAATAGAGGCTCTTGCCAACAGCCATGTGAGTACACCATCTTGGAAGCAGAGTCTCCAGCCCTAGATAAACTTCTGATGACTGTAGCCCAGGCCAACATTTTGATAGCAACCTTATGAGAAAAGCCAAGCCAGACCACTTACCTAAGCTGCTCCCAAATTCATGACTCACAGAAATGATAGATGATAATAAATGTCCATTGTTATGTAAGCTTTTTGTTTCAGGAAAGTTTCTTCTTTGTAATAGATAACTAATACTCAAGGAGAGCTGACTTGTCAGAAAAGTCCCCTCCAACTCTTGAAAAATAGGACAAGATGGGGAAAAAAAACAAATGAAGTCAGGTCTGCAACGTATGGAAGCATGGCAAGAAATGTAGCAACAGACAGGAACTCTGGACTCAAATTTAAATCATGTCACAAGATCTTAAGAAATAGTAACATGGATATTCTAGGCAAAATTCTATTATTTTTAAGATTCAATATTTAAAAATCTTTCTTGCAAACTCTGTAGCTATTTAGGTTTATCTAGTAAATATATCAAACTTCTAAGCTGGGAATCTGGGAGTCAGGTAGACACTGTCCTGTAACTTTCTCTTTTGCCAACTGGACATAAGGTACTGTTGATTTTATTGCTTAATTATTTCCAAATCTGTCTCCTCTCTCCTCACCTCTGCCAGCTACTTTAGTTCCAGCACTTATACTGCGTATAGCTCAGAATTCTGTAACAACCTCCTGACTGCCTTTCTATGTTCTTCACCTTGATATCAGAGAGTCTTGCTGGAACACAAATCTAACCTTGTCATTCTTCAATCTGGGTGAAGTTCAAGCTCATTAACTCCATATAGAAACTTCATGATTTGGCTTCAAAATGCCTCTTGATTTCATTTCCTGATCTCATATTCTCTCTTGTGCAACCAGACCTAAAAACCTGACCATCCACTTAATGCAATTAAGAGATTACTTCATATCTCTTTACTTCCCTATCAGTGTAAACCCTACATCCGCTATTTACATGTGCTCTTGCCTTCTCTGAGTCTCCACAGACTCATCGAGAAAATAAGGGCAATCATAGGATATTGATCTATGATCAACAGAGTTGTTTTGATGATTAGTGATATAATACATACATAGTAAATACTTTATAAATGTTTATTATTTCCATAAGGTCTTCTCTCTGCCTCCCTCCCCCTTCATTGTATAACTAACTCCTACTCTCTTTTAAAATATTATTAGGACGTTAATTGGGAAACCTTTATTCAACCTCTAGGTTGATTATGATGCTTCCTTTTTGTGTTTCTACAGCCTGCTGCTATGGTAGCAATCTATTATTTTTCATTATTGCTTTTTGTTCACTGTGCTTCTTCTCTGTAAGCTTAGTCCATACTGTATAGCATCTTACTGCCTAGCATCTGGCCAGAGTGTATATAGAGGAAACGTTTACTAAATAAATGAATGCACTCAGGATGATCAAATAAAACTGGAAACTATCTATCTACATGTGTAGCTTAATTTACTTGTACTTTTTATACTTTTGTGTTCTTAAAGCAAATGAAAATCAGTGAATACTCACCAAATTATGCATAATTTGGATTTTTTAAAGATTTTTTTTGACTCGGACCACTTTTAAAGTCTTTATTGAATTTATTACAATATTGCTTCTGTTTCATTAATATGTTTTGATGTTTTGGCTGCCCAACCAGGGACTAAACCCTCACCCCCTGCATTGAAAGGCAAAGTATTAACCACTGGACTGTCAGGGAAGTCGTCTCAACATAATTTAGTTTTGAAAACATATTTAACTTGGTTTATAAGAGATTGTAGCAACTATGATTAATCCATCCTGTATGATATTTGACTTAACAAATCCATTAAACAGACAAACTGAACACCAGGAGCCCAAGCTTGAAGGAAACTAATAGCCAAATGAGTATAAAGGATTTTCTGCTACATATACACCATAACATTAGACAATGTAATGTGTTGATGTGTCCATAATAAGAATGACATTATCAGTGTCCAGTCCATCAACAGGTGAATGGATAAAACAAATGCGGACAATAGAATACTATCAGCCATAAAAAAAGAATGAAATAATGCCATTTGCAGCAACATGGACAGACGTCAAGATTATCATACTGATTGAAGTCAGTCAGACAGAGAAAGACAAATATCGTATGATATCACTTACAAGTGAAATCTAAAGAAATGTTACAAATAAATTTACTTAAAGAATAGAAACACACTCACAGACATAAAAAAATCTATGGTTACCAAAGAGGAAAGGTGGCAGGGGGTAGAGAGGAAGAAATTAGGAGTTTGGGATTAGCAGATACAAACTACTGTACATTAAATAAACAACAAGATCCTACTATATAGCATAGGGAACTATATTCAATATCTTACAATAAACTATAATGCAAAAGAATCCTAAAAAGAATATGCATGCACACACATACACACGTATAATATATATATATATTGCTGTACACCAGAAGTTAACAAAACATTGTAAATCAACTATACTTAATTTTTTTTAATTAAAATTTTAAAAAAGAGAAAATGATAGGTCCCAAGATTTCTGGATGTTTCTTCTGGATCTATGATTTTTAAATTTGTTGCTTAGTAGACCTTGAACGAATATGTATTCAAAATATATATACAGATATGCCTATATACATATGTGCCCATACATTTACATAGATACAGACACATACATGCTTATGCAGATTTGTGCATGTTTACCTTTATATTCTGTGGGTCCTATTTTATTGTGAGGAGCTAAAGAATGGAGATGATTTGCTATAGGGCATTGAGGCATCTAAACTGGATTTAAGCTTATGGCCATTCTAATATTTTATCTTTGAATTTCCTAAAATCAAAGGCAATGAAGATGAAAAAAATGATTAAAATAAACATATATGAAACATGGAAGCATCTGTCAGGATATAGTTTGGAACTCTGAAATAAACACAGGTTATCATTCCTTGCCTGAAAATGTAAAACTCTAATGAGTAAAGTTTGGTATATGGTTCAGGACATTTTACTCTGAACTGATTTACCAGGTTTCACTTGTCACCCCTACTTGTAATACATAGGGTACTTTCTTCCAATTCCAATTCCAAAGATTTTGTAAATTCAATTCTAGTTATCTAGATGTTTATCGTTTATACGTATATGTTTGTGTACACACACACACAAACATATATTTAAATATACATATATATATTCACCTCTGCCTTGTGTACCATCCTCTATCTGGTTAGTATGCATTCTTCTGTCTCTGAGGATTTATTGACTTGGATGCAGCTGGACCTCTCCAATGTGAGTCAGTTTTAAAATGCTATTTTTATACCAGATTAAAGAATTTGGGATTCGACAAGTCAATAGCATATGGAGGATGTCAGGTTGATTCACCCCCTGAGCAGTCTTTTCACATACCCTGGGGTGTAGGATAAACTATGTATAGATTATTCAGGTCTGACTGCACAACATTCTATTTTCATTCCATTTTCCATTAATAGCTATGCAGAATGTCTAAGAGCAGCAAATCAATTGAACTACAAGGGATGTATTGAATCATTGATTTTGAACACAGCAGTCAGAGTGCTTTGCAAGATATAAAATATTGATTAAAACAAACTAAAGCAATTTTTTCACTTTCTTCACTTAAAGTCATTTAACATTTGATTTCACTAGTTAGATAGAGATATGCAAAAGTGATGAGAAATATTTGAGATGCTTTCAATGCCCATCAGTAAGAATCTATGAGACTTGTTTCAATATCTCAAAAGTGACTTTTTCTAAATGGTCAACTTTTTATTGATGAGTCGTACAGAAATAATTTCCCAGTTGATACTTATTTGGCTCTGAGTTTTGGCAGAGTGGGATTCTGTCAGTGTTATATTAAAAAATAACTCAAAAAATTATCACATAGAATCACTTATAAAGGACTTTTCTTCACAATTTCACAATGTAATGAAAGACTGATCATTAACCAGTTTTACATATTAATGGAGATGCACATCTCTAAAGGGCACAGTTTTCAAATTGAATTGAAACCTTAAAACTAAGCAGACACTCTCAAAATAATTCCAAGTGTTTTAGAGAAGTTTAACAAAGGTTAAGGACCCCAAATTATTTCAGAAATGATAGTTTCCTCTTGGTCCAATTAGGAAAGCTAAATGTGGTTATGCTATTGTGGTTCTCAGGACCCTAATTGCACATAAAATCTCCTTCCAAATCATAACACATGTGTTATTTCCAAGTCTCTCTCCATCCTAAACAAAAGACAAATTATTAAAATGTGGGGAGATTTCATGCAGAATTGGCAGTCAGCTTAGAGGGCAATAATTTAACACTTGCACCGTGAAATTAAAATTTACCTCCACTCAGTGTAATTCCACTGACCAGCAGCAAGCAGTTGTGTTTTTATTTTATTTTACTTTTATGGGAGCAGAGAGATTTAATTACTTCAGTTGAAACAGAACGGCCCACCACTGCCTGTTGACAGATCCTCTGGTGTGCGAATTATGGCAGATAATGTTACGGTTCCAGCGAGCTTCCTGAGGGGCGCCCAGTCTCTGAGCTGCACAGAGAGGCCCCCAAAGTGCTAAACACTCACCTTCTTGCTAAAAAGAGATGCTTTAAGGATCAGACTTGTTGCTCTAGATTCCTCTGCTCTTCCCTTTGGTAAATTCTTGCTTTGGATTAAAGACAAGATTTTGTCCCCTTTTCTTTGTTTGCACAGTGTAATAATAACAGTAGAGGGTAATTTCCTCTTCAATGAGGAGCTAAATATACCTTCTGGTTGTTGTTGCTGTTATAGAAAAATAAATCAGAGCTTGACTTTATTTAGGATGGTGGTGGTGTTGTTTAGTCACTAAGTTGTGTCCGACTCTTTCGCGACCCCATGGACTGCAGCCCGCCAGCCTCAGGGTAGGAATGCTCAAACTCCCTTCTCCCCAAACAAACAATCGAACAGATTTATAGCGGTGTGTCTTAAATAGTCCCTTTCCCCCAGTGGCTGTTTTTGGAGCAGTGAACACTGTCCTGATTTCCAGCTAAACACTGAGTCCAGATTTTATTGCTGTTGAATTGAGGGACAATCCAGATTACTGTGTCTGAGAAGAAAAATACGGAAAGTATTAAACTGTAAGCATTTGGTGTACAATCATATGTTTAAAAAAAATACTTTAAAATGTATAGAATGCATATCATTAGGTATTTACTTTTTAAATGCATGACACTGTCAAAACAAAATAAGGATGATGGATACTGTTTCCTTCTAGCAGAGGCGATGCCATTTCATGGCTTCTTAAAGGCTGTTTAAAGGTACCCCTAGGGCCAGCTACATGGTTGTGATCTGTATAGTCACCCGGCTTCCCGCATGGAGAGGCCTTCACACTTGGTTTAATACTCTGCTGTCCCTGTCTTGAAATTCTTAACCATTTTTGAACAGGGAGCCCTTCTATTTCACTTTGCACTGAGACTTGCAAATCTTGGACCAACCATTATTAGGTCTCCCTAATTGTGCAGTGATGCTGTGGTTCACTGTCTTACTTTTTCCTTCTTCCTCCCAGTGTGTTACATGGTTCTTGTCTGGGTTATGGGGTTTCGCCTATTTTTACCTTTCTGCACTGTTTCTTCTGTTCCATTTTCATGGTGTTTAGATTACAGCAGACACGAACTTCCTGTGTCTCAGCGCCGGCCATGAATCAAACTGGAAGCTGGGACCACAGACCTGCCAGGGGAGCTGCCTGGTTCCAGCTTTAAAACAACAAGTCCTTGACAGCTTAGTTTACATAAGTGCAAAATTGTGGCTATAGTCTACGATGCAGTTACATGTGACATAATAACTAGGGACTTAATTTATTTAGACTTTTTCCTCGCAATATAATTCCAATAAATAAATCTCCCAGGGACAGGAAGTCATGACATTTCACAATGCTCACATTTTCCTCCCTTAGTTCAGACCTATGTTCCTTTCTTGATAGTGAGCAAAACGAACTCCACACCTCTTAATTTTGCTTTTACTTGCAACAGTGAATGCCCAGGTCTCGAGAGGATGTATGGAGTACTCGTGGACTGTTATAAAAAGTTACATTTAATTTTTAATATTTTCTTTTCTGCTTTTTTTCCCCAGTGTCTTTTTAAGTATCTAAAGCAGCATAGCTGATGATATGCCAGAATGCAACAGAAAATAGAACTGGTCTTGAAGGCACTAGAACAAAGTGCAGAAAATTAGATGTCGTTTGTACAAGTGTGTTTTTCAGTTACTTTTAAAATTAAAGTTGAAATGTGTAAATGAAAAGAGAGGAAGGTGAAAGTAAAGAGTGGAAAACATCCCCTTCCCTCCAGAGGAAAGAACAGTCATTGTCTTGTTATTATTTAATATTTATATAAGGGCAGAGACATCTAGGGCCAAGCACAATGGATGAAATTGTGCCAAAGATGAGCACAATCCCAGCCTTGAGGAGCTGTCTGCCCAGGACTAGGTCAAGAGTGCACTCAAGGGAAGGAAGTGAGCCGAGGAATCTAAAATTCCACTGTGTGCTGAGTGCCAAGCCACCTGTGGGCTTTGAACAATGGCTTTGGATGGGAAATGTTGGAGAAATTCTTCTGAAATGTGGAGAAGCATATGGTAAGACATAAAGGGTGACAACCACTCTGAGTGTGTGAGCCTGTGAACCAGCAGACAAGGGTGAAATTGACGCTAGTGTTTGACAAGTGCTGATTATTTAGGTAGGAAGTGCTCGGGCCACAGGGAGAAGGATGCTGTGGGTAATGGTTAAGATTTCCAGCAGAATCCTAACCAGGCTGGCTTTAGTCAACTACACCAGAGTTTCCAGCCTGTGTGGCCAGAGAGAATAGCAATGAACACATTAAGAGTCAGAATTTCTGTATCAAACACAACGCTGAAGAACTCAGTCTTCTTCTCAGATGATAGACTTAAGGATGCTATGTGAAATGAGTTATGATAAATTGAGTAAAATTGTCCTTTCTTGTCTCCACATGTGTAACTGCTTAAGCGATATAATGGGGCTTCCCAGGTGGCTCAGTAGTAAAGAATCTGCCCGTCAATGCAGGAGACGTGAGTTCAATCCCTCGGTCAGGAAGATTGCCCTGGAGGAGGAAATGGCAACCCAGTCCATCATTTCTTCCTGGGATAATCCCATGGACAGAGGAGCCTGATGGGCTATAGTTCATGGTGTCACAAAGAAACATGACTAAGCATGTGTGCACACACACAGATACACATACACACATAAGCAATATAGTAAATGAAAATATTGGTGGTGGGAAGAGAAATAAAGGCATATAAAGACAGTTTAAATTTTGTGCTGCTCCTCTCATGTGTATCTTATTTTCATTGGAGATGCTTATAATCAGTCAGGACAAGTTGTTCTCATGATGTAGAATATATAGGAAGTAAGTGGCAGAAAACAGTAAGGGAATAGTTTTTCATGTGTAATTATCCTTGAAAAACAGTTTTTAAAAATAATACAGGAAGAGCAATGAACTCAACTTTTCAGGCCAAGATTTGGATACTTGGCAACTCTCAATGATCTCATAGAGTCATTCATCTTGAGAGTTGCTTCTCTACTGTTTCCAGTCCATGGAATGTGCAATGATGCTATTCTGGATATTCTCCAGAATAAAAAGTAACAGACACCCTCTTCTCACCACCTCTGCATCTTTTTAAAGTTCTAATTCTTCTCTATTTGATTTTCTATCTTCCACATTGCATAGTACCAGTACATGTAGTTTCTGGATGCCTAGAAAACAATAAAAGAAAAAAATGATACAGATAGACGAGATAACCCAGAAATAAACTCTCTTATGTATGGTCAAATGATTTTCATTGAGGCTGCCAAGACCTATCTTTCAGTGAAGAAAGAACAGTCTTTTCAACAAATGGTATGGAGAAACCTGGATATTAACATACAAAAGAATAAAGTTGAATCTTCACCTTACATTGTATACAACAATTAACTCAAAATGTATCAAAAATCTAAATACAAAAATCAAACACTGTAAAACTCTTAGACAAAATTACAGGGGACAATCTTTACGACAATGGATTTGGCAATAATTTTTTGTATATGACAATGAAAGCATAGACAACAAAATAAAAATGGTTAAGTGGACTTCATCAAAATCACACATTTTGGACATCAAAGGGTACTAACAAGAGAATGAAAAGACATCCCGCAAAATGGGACAGAGTATTTGTAAATCACATATCTGATATGGGATATTAGTATCCAAAAAGCATAAAGAACTCCTACAGCTCAACAACAAAAAACCAAATAACTCAGTTGAAAAATAGCCAAAGATCTGAATAGACATTTCTCCAAAGAAGTATACAAATGATTAATAAGTACATGAAAAGTTACTCAATATCACTAACCATAAGAGAAATGCAAATTAAAACTACTATGAGATACCACACCACATCCATAAGAATAGCAATTGTAAATAAAAAATTGGGAACTATATCTGAAACACTTGTGCATTGCTGGTAGTAGTATAAATTGGTAGAGACACTGTAGAAAATAGTATGGTACTTTGTCAAAAAATGAAACAGAATTACTAGATCCAGCAATTTCACTTCTAAGTATGTACCCCCAGTAATTGAAAGCAGGGGTTCAGCCATACATTGTACACCAGTGTTCATAGCAGCATTATTCACAAAAGCCAAAATGTGGAAACAACCTCTATGTCTATCCACAGAAGAATGGATAAGCAAATGTGGTCTATGTTCAGCTTTAAAGAGGAATGAAATTTTGATCCATGCTACAAACATGGATAAACCTTGAAAACATACTCTCACTGCAATAGGCCCGACACAAAAGGACAAATACATAATTCTTGATACTTACATCAGTACCTGGCTGATTGTTGTTGGTTAGTTGCTCAGTTGTGTCCCACTCTTTTGCAACTCTATGGACTGTAGACCACCAAGCCCCCTCTGTCCATGGAATTCTCCAGGCAAGAATAGTGGAGTGGGTAGCCATTCCCTTCTCCAGGGGATCTTCCCAACTCAGGAATCGAACCCACATCTCCTGTACTGCAGGGAGATTCTTTACCCCTGAACCATGGGGAAGCCCATATCAGTACCAAGAATCTAACAAATTTATAGAAACAAAGCAGAATGGTGGTTACCAGGGGCTGGAGAGGTAAAGGGATAAAGAGTCATTGTTTAAGGAATACAGAGTTTCAGTTTGGGACCATGAAAAAGTTCTGGAGATGGATAGTGGTGAAGATCACATATTCACACATTGTGAATGTACTTAATGCCACCATATTGTATACCTAATACTAGTTAAAATGGTATAAAAAATAAAGTATACATGGGGAATTTTCAAAGTATACATGGGAGACATATTCTTTTTGCTTTCTTGCTTTGGCAGATAATGCTGATCTAATCCCTTTTTATTGTTGTGTGGGTAGGAAACAGGAGTTGTGTATTGCCCATAAGACTTGCTACCTGCTGTAACCATATTGACTTTATCGATTAACTTAACAATCAATAACCTACTTCAATGATAAAGTGAACCCAGTTAAATAATTAGTTTGTACATTTAGATACAGCCTACCGAACTTGACAGCAGTTTTAGAACCAATTAAGCCTGTCTCCTAGAACTTAAGAGTATGTTATCTCCTTATCAAAATTGAATTGTAAGATCCTAAGCAATGCATTTGGTAGACATGAAGAAAGTCAAGAGAGATGTATATACGAAGTTACATGATTTTATGTACGGGTATGTCCTGTCTCCCCATCCAGACTGTGCGTTCCTGAGCATATGGAAACACTTTGGATCCCTCACAAAGCTTTGGATTACTAAATACCCCTCACTCCTTCATCTCCCCATGATTTACCAAATAATGTTCTGCTTGAGGTGTTGGAGGAGAGCTAGGGAAACAAAAATGAAAAGAAACAAAAGCAAGCTACAATCAATATCTCTTGCTTTACTAGCAGAGTAAACAATTACAGTCCTACTGGTACATTGAGGGGTTAGCAGGGGTGTTAGGGGAGAGATCCTGATCAATCAGGCATATTTTAGATGAGAGTTTGGGGAGAATGTAATACCCAGAATGCTCCATGGGATCATGAAAAGCAGTCAGACAAGTGACGGTCATGAAATGGAGCCACAGAAGAGTCAAGGTTACCCAGGCCCCCCCGGGATAAACCAGTCTGAACCCTGGAGGTACAACTCCTGCCCCAGATTTCCACTGTCTATACTCATGAGTCATCCAAAGTATATATTGAACCACAGAGATGAAACACAACTTCTGCACATGTATTACACGTGAAAGGTGTTGTAAGCTCACTTTCAGAAATCCTTAGTTAACACTGTCCTGTACCTTCCATCTCCTCCCCCCACCCCCCTTGACTTAATTCTCATTTGAACGTATTTTCTAGGCTTCAATGTGCTACCTGGTTGCACATGACAATTAGAGTAGGAGAAGGGAAGGGAAGTAAAGGCAGATGATTATGGATGAACGGACAAGTCAGAAGAACTGTATGAGATTTGTAATCAACATTTTTTTCCCAGAGTTTTAATGACTTAGGCTCCATTTCTTCTCTACTAATTTTTTTTAATCAATAAATATTTACCAAATAACCAAGGTATCTTCATCTCCAGAGAGGAAAGGACCAGGTCTAACTGTAAATAAACCAGTTCTTGCCTGAACAGGCGTGAACAGCTTCATTTAACAACCCATGAATACTTTCACACGTTGCTCCATTGAGGCCTTCAGTTGCAAATATTGGATTTTATGGCATAAATCTTTTATGCAATTTAAAGGATGGGTGGGCTCTGATGAAATCTTTAGGTAGGTTGTGATGTATTTATACAGGCAAAATGGAGGTGGAATTGACATGTCATTAATTTGAAGAAGGGGTTCCCTTTGAAAAAAATGAACTGACTAAGGGGATATGCCATACGAATAGAACAAGGACACCAAATAGGGACTTTGAGTTCCTGGCATAAAACAGAATTTTACATTTTTTTATTTTTATCCATTAATTCGGTATATACTAACCGAATACTGTGCTATTGCTGAGGTCACAAATGTGAATGAGATACAGTCTGGATTCTGGGGGAGACACTAATATAGATGCATAGACGCACACAGTAGCATATGGGATGAGTGAAATAGAGTACTTAAGAGAGGATCAAACTAATACGGTAGGTAACTCAAAGGAGTTTTATTCAAGGATGTGACATTTGAACTGAGCCATGACATGTTTTCTAAGAAAGAAGAAAAGGGAAAACCGTGCAGTCAGGGAGAAAGTGGACTTTAGAGTTGCCATTAAAAAAAGATAGCAGTAACTTCTCTAGCAGTACAGTGGTTAAGACTCCATGCTTCCACCGCAGGGGGCATGGGTTCTATCCCTGGTGGAGGAACTAAGATCTCACACGCTGTGCAGTGAAGCCAAAAAATATATTTAACTATTTATGCCTAAATAGTAATAATGCTGAGGTTCATGGTTATTGATAATTTCCCATATGGTAGAAACAGCTCAAAGCATTTTATATGGATTATATTTTTTAGTTCTTACACATGTCTATGAAATAGATTCTTGAATCAGTTTTCTGTTGCATTCTATCCCCAACTTATTGGCTAAAACAATCTCCATTTGTTGAGCTCATGGCTGTCTGTGGGTTTGCAAGTCAAGCTGGAAGCAATGGGTGATTCTTCAGGTCCCTGGGGCTCCTTCATGAGCCTCTGGTCAGTTTCTGGGTCCTCTGGGAGCTGGCGTGTCCTCAGCCATGTTGTTTCTGCTCTGCATGGTGTCTGGTTTTCAGCATTTCAGCCTAAACTTCTTCACATAGCAGGGGGTGGGTTTTTAAGAGAAAGAATGGACAAACAAAAGATGCTCGAAGTCTATGTTCAGAGCAGGCAAATGACCATTTCTTCTGCTTGTCTATGGCCCAAAGCAAGCCACAAGTCACAAAGCCAGTCCGATTTAAAGGGAGGGAGACTGACTCCACCTCATGGTAGGAAAGTTGTAAAATCACATTATTAATAGGGAACAGATCCAGAAGGAGTATCATGACCAAGGTTACAAATAACCTTCCCTAGTAAGGACTTCCTTGAAGGTCTAGTGGTTAAGAATCCTGCCAACGCAGGGAACATGAGCTCAATCCCAGGTCCAAGAAGATCCCACGTGCAACTAAGCAAGTAAGCCCATGTGCCACAACTATTTAGCCTGTGCCCCACAACAAGAGAAGCCACCCCACTGAGAAGCCTATGCACCCCAACTAGAGAAAATCTGCAACTAGAGCATCAGTGAGGACTTAGCACAGCCAAAAATAAATAAATAAATCTTCCCCAGTACGATTACAGTTTCCACTTAACAGAAGAGGAAACAGAGATATAGACTAAGATGTTATAAAGTAGGTGAGCCATGATTTATGGCTGGAGTTGCCTGATACCAGAACCTGGACTCTGCTTCAAAATTCGTTTAAGAAATAATATGGGCTGGTGGATGGCCAGAGGGATGGGTAAATGGATAGACTGTGATAAACCAGGTAGTCTATAAAGTGAATTGCAGAATCTAGGTGGCTAGCATCTCCTGTAAAATTCTTTCAGCCATTCTATATGTTAGAAAAATTTCATAATTAAACCTCGGAGAATAAAAGCTTGGACTCGGTTTTGAAACTAAGATGTGAAATGGGGTTTGGGGTTTGAATCTAGTTTCTGCTACTTGCTAGTTATGTGATCCTGAGAAACTCTCAGAAAATTATCAAGCCTCAGTTCTCCAATCTGTAAACTGAGAGAAAGACTGACATATAATCACTAAAAGCATGGATTAAATAAGCATTAATATTCAAATAACGGAGCTTCCTAGGTGATGCAGTGGTAAAGAATCCACCTGCCAATGCAGGAGACCCAGGTTCCATCTCTGGGTCAGGAAGATCCCCTGGAGTAGGAAACAGCAACCCATTTCAGTATCCTTGCCTGGAAAATTCCATGGACAGAGGAGGAGCCTGGTGGGCTATAGTCCATGTGGTTGCAAAGAGTCAGACACGACTGAGCAACTGAGCACAGGCTCTACTCAAATAACATGAATATGTAAAGAGGTTTGCACATTGTGTGACAGCCATAGGGTAAGCATTTCACATGCAAACACTCAATACATAATAACTTTCATGTCAGAACATAAAACACACATGGAATCCTTTCAGTTGTAAAAGTTTTCTCTCAGAATATCTCTAGTAAATCTCACTTGATACATTCCAATTATATTGAACAGTCATATATAGTTTTACTAAATACTGAGTGATTTGCCAATTGATTTCAGAATGAAAAGTTAATTTAGTTGACTTATACATTATATATTTTTAAAGAATTAGCAAGATACAGAAATATTTAAAATGTTAAAAATTTTAAAATGGTCTGTTTTTTGAAGAACCATTGTATCCCAAGATGAAAAGAAGCTCAATAGAATTTTATGCTAAGCCTTTTAATAAAGAGGCTTAAATAATTCAAATTGAGATACTGAAAAAGTCTTTCATCCAACCTTTATAAAGAATAAAGTACTAACACGTACCACACCATGGATGATCCTTGAAAACATTAAGGGAAAGGAGTCAGTCATAAAAAACCACACATTACCTGATTTTACTGATATGAAATGTCCAGACTAGGCAACTCTATAGAGACGGAATGTAGACAAATGGTTACCTAGGACCAGAAGATGGAGGCCAGATGGGAGACAGATATGCATAGCTTAAAGGCATGGAATTTCTTTTTAAGGTACTGAAAATATTCTATGTTTGGTTCCAGTGATGGTTCTCATATCTGTGTATACGTTGTTGTAGCTCAGCCGCACAGTCGGGTCTAACTCTTTGTGACCCCATGGACTGCAGCACACTAGGCTCCTCTGTCCTTCACTATCTTTCAGAGCTTGCTCAAACTTGCATGGAGTCAGTGATGCCATCCAACCATCTCATCCTCTGTCACTTCTTTTTCCTCTTGCCCTCAATCTTTCCCAGGATCAGGGTTTTTTTCCATTGAGTTGGCTCTTCACGTCAAGTGGCCAAAGTATTGGAGCTTCAGCCTCAGCATCAGTCCTTCCAGTGAATATTCAGTGTTGATTTCCTTTAGGACTGACTGGTTTGGTCTCCTTTCTGTGTATATGTGCACATATAATGAAAACCTCTGAATTGCACAGCTTAATTGTGTGATATATGACATATTTCAATAAAACTATTACTAAAGAAAATCTTTGACCAAGTACAAATAGTAATGAACTCTATAATATATAAGGGCTCATAATTTTTTTAGTTTACATGTTTTTCCTCCAAAATATATTCTTATTAATATAATAGTTCTCCAAGAGACACACATTTAAGGGTAGTATTTTAAAAGAGGCCACCTTCTTTCTCCATTTCACTAGCATATTTTTATGTAGTTCAATATATTATTCTAACAATTTATTTTAAATTAATCTATAAGATTATTTTAAAAAATTCTTAAAGATTTCTTGTGAAACATGACATGAATCGGACCCATTAAAATGGAAATATAGGAGAGGAAAAAACCCATCCAGGTAAAAAGGTGATTCAAAATGACTTTTCAAATTAAAATAGACAGACCCCCTCCCAACAAAATAATTTTAAGCATAAAAAGTCATTCATGGTATTTTCATGTATAAACTGATCAATGATGTAGGCTGACAATATATTCTTACACTTTAAAGGGGAATAAATCTAAAATTCACTTTCTTTTCTTTTCTGTATCATAATACAAAAGTATCTATTTTGACATAGACAAACAAGGAAATGCTATGAAAGGAGAAAATCTGGAGCAAAGATACAACAAAACAGGGTTAAATTATTCCTCAATAAAGAGAATAGAAATGTAGGCAGGAGGGAGAGAATGAAGATTTCTGCAAAATTCATCAGCATTAACTGAATCTACAAATATCACAGGATCAGTACCCCAGACGGTCAGTTTGGCCTCCACTCTTCCCCTTGGTAAAACTTTTCCAAGTTTGCTGAGTGATGTCAATGCAAAGTTTTCCCAAACTTCCTGGAAATTTTACAAGCAATTCACTGGAGATACAAAAAATATCTGGGGCCTTAGCCAACAGCATTCCTCTGTGAATACTGGCTCTCAATTAGCTTTTTATTTTTCTTAATTAGGGTTATGCAATCTTAAAGATTTACAGTTAAGGAGACAAGCAAAATATAAAATTTAAAGAAGAAATAACAAATATGAAAATGATCCTTCTTTTTAACCCTCCTGTGGACTGGATTTTTTTAGTCTTATGGGGGAAACAGCCTGGGTTTTTCTACACAAGCATATTTTTAATTAGCTCTAGTGTATAATAAATTCTCAGATTACATCTTTGTGGCACTATTAAATGAATGTTTTAATTTAATGGGTTAGTGGGGAAAGTGTAATCAACATCATTTAAGCTAAAGAACATATGTCCTGAACTGGGAGTAAAAAAACTAAAAGAAAAAAATTATGTCTTATTTTTCCCCCAAATTCAATTTTTCTTTTTTATCATCAGTGTTTTATCCATCGGTTTTCCTTTTTTTTTTTTTTTTTCCTGTCCTCTAATTCCATTGTCTGGACATGTCTCAGTGTGAGTATTAAATATGAGATCAACTAGGCATTTGCTGCACCTCAGACAATATCTTATTCTGGGTTATTAAACAGTGTCTGATGGTACCGCCTTTTCTCACGGGTTTAGCAAGCACCGTCTCCAGAAGAGGCTTTTTTTGGGGGAAAGATCGGCCTGGAAAATTGCGTGTCCTTGACAGCCGTTCCAGGTTGGGTGCCCCTGAACGAATATGGGGTGGTGTCCCTTTAAGCACAAGAAAAGGGCAGGTCCCGCTGTTATCCTTGACCCTCTGACAAAATAGTCAGGCGCTGTTTGTAAAAGAGCCAAGTAATTAAAAGTATCCCAGGGTTATGGTGAAATAGGGCAAGTAAAACACGCTCCTGGATACCAGCTCTCTTTCAGGACTAGCTCTTTTGTGTTTTCTCTCTATTTTGTTTTCTTCTTTATTTCAATTTTTCATGGCACAGTTTCCCCTCTCCGACATTGTTCTTCTCTGTCAGTTGGTAAAATGATAAGTACTGTTATTACTGCTTCTCTAGCTTGAGGTCTGGAGCTATTTGCTTCCAACCCTCAAGTCACCCCCCTCTCCAAATTCCTGAACTGTATTTTTTTTCCCTCTCAATTTCAGAAGAAATTATTAATTATTAAATGGAATATGAAAGGGTACAGGAATAGAGTGGTTCAGTGACACAGGGAAAGAATGAGACATTCTCATCATTTCATGTGTTTTTCTTTATGGTGATGTTTCTAGCAGTGAGGGAGGCTGGGAGCGCTCTCCTTGGCTTACTCCAGGTTGACCATAGAGCCCACTTAACCCAAAACTATCTGAGTGTGTATGCCTGTCATGGTGGCTTAATGATGTGTCTCTCCACTCTCAAGAGTGTTCTGAATTAGATCACCGTGGTTCCCCTCACTATCTCTCCTGTTGAACGGTTGGATAACTTCTCAATCAGTAAGAGAAATTAGTTTTAATTTAGAGAGTTCACAAGCCATTCTCTGCTTAATCACCCTTGCTTCTGTTAGGAAATAACTATTTGTACCATTAGACTTTGAAATCAAAACAATTTGTTACTGTTCAGATAATCCACATATCTCTAAATGGTAGTATTAGGGAACAGTAGAATATATAGACTTTGTGTCACGTAAGGTGGATTTGAATTGTTGTGCTACTCTATAACTGTATGACCTTGGGCAACTCATCCAATGTTCTGAGCTTAAATTTCCTTTTGTGTCCTATACACATAATAATGATTTCCACTCTGGATTATCAGGAAGGTTAAATGATAGATATATGTCTCCTATACTGGCAGGCAGATTCTTTACCAACTGAGCCACCTGGGAAGCCCCAGTTATATAATTATTATAAATCTACATATCCATGCATCCATTCACTCATCTAGATATTTTATCCTTTTATAGATTATTTAAGAACCATGCCTGAAACTACAATTCAAAGTAGTTTAGAATAATAAGAGTGTATGATGTTGCTTAGATGGGCTTCCCAGGTGATATTAGTGGTAAAGAACTCACCTGCCAATGCAGGCGACACAAGAGATGCGGGTTCCATCCCTGGGTCAGGAAGATCCCTTGGAGGAGGGCACGGCAACCCACTCCAGTATTCTTGCCTGGAGAATCCCATGGACAGAGGAGCCTGGAGGGCTACAGTCTGTGGGGTCTCAAAGAGTACGGGCACAACTGAAGCAACATGGCATGCAGGCACATATGTTGCCTAGACAAAGCTCCAAATGTAAATAATGCAGGGTTAATTTTTTTTTCTTAAATTGTTTTCATCCTAAGATGGGTTCCTCAGGGTGGCAACCTGGCTGTAGCAGTTCCAGGCCTCACATTACACTCAACAACAGGCAGAGACAGAAGAAAGTGCTGCCTTTATCCTGTATCTCTATCTGATGTCCTTGTGAGGAAACTTTAACCCAAGGCTCCACATCACATCTCTCCTCACTCCTTCTTGGACTAAATTACATTGCATGCCAATACACTTGTTTATTACTGGTAAGGAAAATGGTATCTTCCAGGTTAGTTGGCCAGGATGCCACTCCCTGGTTGGAGAGAATTGGGTATCTGATTAAATCAGGGATCTGTGTGCCTGCAGGAAGGTGTTCATATGCCCAGGATGGCTATAGCCCTGGCATCTAGGTAACTGAATTATAGCCAAGGATGTGGCATTAGATTCTTACTGAACTTGAGAACGTCATTTTCCCACTCAGTCTTCCATTTATCTCTGTGTAAAATATGGCACTGACTTCCTAGTAGTAGAAGGTTGCCTTTGATCATTAACATTCTGCTTGGTCTACTCAAAAACCACAGTCTTAAATTCACATGGACACCCTTTCTATTTTACAATCTATTTCAGTTTCCCACCACAATTTTTAGATACTGATGAACTGATAAAGGTACTAGAATAAGACTCAGAAGATCTGGTTTCAAGCCCAGATTCACTGAATTATGCGGTGACTGCAATTCATTAAAGAAAAAGCTCTCTGTAAGCTCTAAAGAGCTGCATAAATCTGAATGATGGTGAGAGTGCATTTGACAAACTGCTATGATTAAAAAGCACACTTTTCTACAATTCTGGGTCCATTTTGGAATTAGTTTGCGTGACGAGCTCGGGGATGATACAGCATTCAGGACTGTACCTTGAACGTGTTTCCACATCTGCTTTTTTTGTTCCTTCTGGAGAGGAAAGTGAAGTCACTCAGTTGTGGCTAACTCTTTGCGACCCCATGGACTGTAGCCCACCAGTCTCCTCTATCCATGGAATTCTCCAGGCAAGAATACTGGAGTGGGTTGCCATTTCCTTCTCCAGGGGATCTTTCTGACCCAGGGATCAACCCAGGTCTCCTGCACTCCAGGCAGACTCTTCACCCTCTGAGTCACCAGGGAAGATAGCTTCCCAGGTGGTACTAGTGGTAAAGACTCTGCCTGCCAATGCAGGAGATGCAAGAGATGTGAGTTTTTTCCTTGCGTTCAGAAGCTCTGCTGGAGAGGGGTGGTAGAGAAACAGAAAAGGAGAAAAGTGGGGCTTTTGCTTAATTAATCCACTCTTCCTAACACATTCACTGTTTACAAATGATTTGCATATACCAAGTTTAACCTTAGAACACTACGATGCTTGCATGACTTATACAAACTTATCAAAACAGCAGTAGGAGTGACGTAAGCTTCTGTTGCCAAGCATCGCACTTTTTTCTTATTGAAATATAGTTGATATACAATGTTTAATTACTGCTATACAGCAAAGTAATTCAGTTATACATGTATATACATCCCTTTTTAATATTTTTTCCATATGGTTTCTCATGGAATATTGGATGTAGTTCTCTGTGCTCTACAGTAGGACCCTGTTGTTTATCCATTCTGTGTATGAGAGCTTACATCTGCTAACCCCAACCTCCCACTGCCTCCCTCCCTCAACCTCCTCCCCCTTGGCAACCACCAGTTTATTCTCTATGTCCGTACCACGCTTTCTACCACTCTTTGTCCTTTAGCATCCAGGTTTAGACATGGCCTTTATGAAGTGACCACACAGCCTTCATGTTTCCCTGGAAGACTTCCTGTGGCCCGCATGGGGCTGCGGTTGCTTCTTTCCAGCAACAAAAGAGAGAAGGGGGGAGGAACAAGGAGTGCAGCGCCACAGGCCCCACTAGTGGAATTCTGTTGAGTACTGAGGCTGCTTCTCCAAGAAGCTCCTTTAAATTCACCATCCTCAGGAGATGCACATGGTGGGGTGGTCACTGAGGGGACAGTGCACTCAATTGAGTCAAGGCGCTCTGTGTCGCAGAAGCTCAGCTTCCCTGTGGAAAAAAAAAAAGTGCGTGTGTGTGTGTGTGTGTCCAGAGCTAGCATTCTAACATTACAGGTCCTTGAAGAGTCACTCTGCAGGGCTGGGGCAGGGCGGGGCGGGGAGCGGGGGTGTGCAGATTTGGGAAGAACTGCATCATGTAGAATTACAGCTTCGGGATGAAGGGAACCAAAGGACAGTTAGAGTAAAGAACAGGTTCTTGGAGAGCTAATAACCTCGACCAGTGATGCATTATAAGGCAGTGCCATGGGCGATGGGGTAGCTACCAGGGGCAATACCAGCAGTAGGGAGGCTCCATTAGATCCACATTCCCACCAAGGGTGTTCTGGGTGTCACTGATAGGAGCCACCTTCAGGCTTGTACCCAGGACAGTTACAGAGGACAGCAGGTTGAGTTCATGCCAGGGAACAGACTTAGCATGAAACTTCCCTGTATGTTGTCTTTCTAAAAAGTGCTCAGATTTTTTTTTTAATGCTTCATCTTCCTTTCTTCTGATTTTGAATGCCTGAAACCATCTTACTAAAGGATCACGTTTAACCTTTTTTTTCCTATCCTGGTGGGTGAGGGTCTTAAAAAATAAATCTTGTTAAAAAATTAAACTATATGTATTTATTCAAGAAGCTCCCTGATAAGGTCAACATGTGGCAGCCAGTTCTCAGCTGTCACTTTCTCTGTTAGCACCCTAGTCATTTGGTTTTTATCCTCTTTCCTGTCTTCTGGTCATTTTTCTGCTCATTAGGTACTTGAGCTTAGGGTGAACAAGAAACGAGGTGGAATTTTAAACCTGTCAAATTGAAGTCTGGTTAACAGCCTTGTGGAGGTACAATGGGCAGAGAGGAGGGAATAAATTCTATTATCTGTTAGGAATAGTAGCTGCAGTAGAAAAATTAGTCTTAACTTACTTTTCTCTCCCTGATGTTGGTGACTGATTATGACACAGTCTTTAGAATCTTCCAGGGGTGAGCCTGACTATTTAAAAAGACAGATTCAGAGAATTATAGATACTAGAGCTCTAAGAGTGCATTCCTATCAACCATACCCCTCGATTTATAGAAGAGGAAATTATGACCTGAAAATACAAATGGGACTTACTTTTAGGACTGGGGCTTCACTGGTGGCTCAGTGGTAAAGAATCTGTCTGCCATAGCAGGAGACATGGTTTCAATCTCTGGGTCAGGAAGATCCCCTGGAGAAGAACGTGGCGACCTACTCCAGTGTTCTTGCCTGAGAAAGCCCATGGACAGAGGAGCTGGGCAGGCTCCAGTCCACTAGGTCTCAAAAGAATCCGTCATGACTTAGCGACTGAACAACAACTTTTAGGACTAGAACCGTCACCATTTATTGAAGACTAGTGAGGATTGAGGTCCACAGTCTAAAACCCCAATGTGACAGCCTTTCTAGCATGCTGCCTTGATTTGCCAAGGGTCAAAGTTCTTGTGACAAACCAAGACCCAGTTGGAGCACATTTATTAAAGACTATTGAAAGGAAATTTGTTGCTAAACCTTTTATAAGTTATGATTCCCCTCAGACTACTAAGAATATCTTGAATCTCTGTATTTCCAAGGCCAACTCCATATTTCTGATATGGAATAGGTTCTCATTAACTATTTGGTTAATGAAATGAGTATTCTATGCCGTCTTCAGTTAAAGATTTTAAAACTGTGTATCAAGATTTCATAATTAATTACCTATAGAATTAGAAATATTCATATTTTTAGGATCCAAAAGGGTGAAGTTGTTGATTAGATTGTCCTTTTCTGTGATGTGATTTTATTGTCATGTATGAGGCTGTGTCCTTGATTCTTCCCACCATGGAAGCACCAAGGATGCTTGATACACAACAAACATCAGTGCTGTTTTATTTTCTTTCTTTTATTTTTATATCTAATAATAAAATGGTAATTAGTGAGCACATAACTGTCCATGACTTTTACAACTAGCATTTTTTTTTTCTTTGGATTATGTCACCATCATGACTGTGTTGTATTTAACTGACATTACAACTCAGTAAAAGAGTAATATAGATTTTCAACATCATTCTGTTATGTTGCCATAAAAGCATCTCAGTGAGCTAGAAATTACAGACTTTGAAATCAAAACATGCCTGGCTTCATATGTTTGCCCTGTCATACACTGCGTGGCCTGAAAGAGCCTTAGTTTCCTCATCTGGAACAACCAGTGCCTAGAACCATCCTTGCCTGAAACTAGAACAGAGTGTACTTTGGGGATTAAATTGCCTCCTGTACAATGTAATAGCCAGATCTAGTCCTTTGAATCTATTCATCACCTCTACTGTATAATCATAAGGGATTTGATTTAGGTCATATTTGAATTGTCCATTGGTTTTCTCCATTTTCTTTTTAAGCCTGAATTTTGCAATAAGGAGCTCAAGATCTTAGCCACAGTCAGCTCCAGGTCTTATTTTTTACTGACTATATAGAGTCTCTCCATCTTTGGCTGCAAAGAATATAATCTATCCAATTTCAGTGTTGATCATCTGCTGTTGTCCATGTACAGAGTCATCTCGTGTTGGTGGAAAAGGGTATTCACTATGACCAATGTGTTCTCTTGACAAAACTGTTAGCCTTTGACTTGCTTCATTTTTAACTCCAAAGCAAAATTTCCTGTTACTCCAAAAAAACCACACGAAGTCTTAGAAACCACCCCCTCACCCCACCCCCCCACCCCCGCCACATGAGGCACACTGCTTGCCACATAGCAAATCCCTAATCAGCGTCTGATGGATAAATGGTGCTCAATTAATGCTTTTTCTCTCCTCTTCCTCACTGACCCAGAGTTCTTAAAGCAGGGAGCCATTTGGCTGTAGCAGAACCTGCCAGATAAAGAACCACATTTTCCCTTTTTTCTCTCTGCCTTTGCAGAAGTGGAGGGATCTCTTCCCCTGTCAGAGAGGTTCGCGGAAAAGACAAATGGGAACTATATTCTCTATTTTACAGCCCTCAGCCTATTCGAGCTGGGCCGGGTGAAAATACAGCGCGGTTTCTGGGGGTTTGGCTCTTTTGTTGGACTCTGGAGGGAAGAGATGAGTTTTACATCTGTTGCAGGCAGTGGAACCTTCAGCTGAGGCGTTGCCGCTCTACTGGAAGATGCTCGGGCGTCCTGGCTGTCGGTCACACAGCTCTTCCTCTGGAGGTGCGGTCTGCTCCGGAGCCTCCCAGTGGAGACGCTGGTTGTGGCAGTGGTGAGAGAGCAAGCAGCTGATAGAAGAGGCAAAAATGCAGAAACTGAAGCCCTCACATCCCCAGACCTCACATCGCCAGTGCACTCGAACGGCATGTTAAAATCTAGAAGGCTGAGCTTAGTAGATGTAAGGTGCCACTCCTCGGGGCCTGGCAGGGGCCCCTCACCAGCCGGACTGCACTAGACCCAGAGCATAGCCACTGGTCCAGGCTTCAGGAAAGAAAAACGGACCACAGTAGCAACTCTGTAATAGCAGCTTCCAAAGTCGGTGAGGGTTTTTTAATGGGAATCTCTTGGGATTTGAGTCGAAGGTAGTCAGAGTGGTTGACCTGCTAATCTGCCTTTCAGAAAGAGTACCCTTCACACCTTCCCAGGTGGCTTTAATGGTAAAGAACCTGCCAGCCAGTGTAGGAGAGGTAAGAGACCCAGGTTCAGTCCCTCCGTGGGGAAGATCCCCTGGAGGAGGGCATGCGGGGGTGGGGCGTAACCCACTCCAGTATTCTTGCCTGGAGAATCCCCATGGACAGAGGAGCCTGGCAGGCTGCAGTCCATGGGGTCCCAAAGGGTTGGACACGACCGAAGTGACTTAGACAGCACAGCACAGCACCCTTCACGTAATGGAGGGAAGGAAAGGGAAGCCATCTGAATCCAAAGGGCTCACATAGCAGGGTTTGCAGTGGGTTCCCACATTTGAGGCGTGAGGCTTGCAGGGGTGAGACAGAAGTGATTCTAAGAGGCAGGCTTGACTGCTGCTGACAGCGCCTCCTGTTGTTTGAATTCCAGCCCCTGCAGAAGGGATCCTGCTGCATGGAGAAACAAGGATGAGAACTGTTCAGGAGGAGCCGGGGCAGTGGGTATTCGGCCTTGGGTGGAACTGCTCAGCGGATGTTGACAGCTGCAGCGCTCCCAGTGTGCAGCAGTGGGATTAGAAATCCTTCTCCCAGCCAAAACTGCTTCCAACAGCTGGAGTCACGCCCCCTCCCCGCCTCCCACCTCTGCTCCATTTCTTGCTGGAGACCATCTGAAAGGGGAGCTTAAAATGACTCAGTGTCTTTGGGGTAAAGAGCTTTGGCTTTTCCAGACTGAACCGCCAGAGACCTTCAGGAAATTAAAGAAAGAAAGAAAAAGTGAGATGCTCTGTGTCTGGTGAATGGCATGTCTCGAATGTGGTGGCTGTAGGGTGATGAGGCTAGAGCCGTTGGGAATTCTGCAGTGTTATTTATTTGCCTTGGCACACCGAGTTAGAATGCCGAGCAGTAGAGTGAAAACGGGGTGACGGGATAAGGGTAATGAGAGGAAGCAAATCCACTGTGAGACACTGGGTTCTGAAAGAGAGTTTCTTTCCCCAGAGGAGGGAGACAGGACTATTACCTCATTGCAAAAGAGTCATTAAAACATCATTGAGGGCTCCATGGACGGCAAAAGCTCACAGCTAGCAATGTCTAACTTCATTTTCAGTGGAAGTTAAAATCAAAATCAACACCCTGATGAAAAGTTGTAACACAAATTAGAGAACAAAACAGAAATCTTTTCTGGGAGGCTTTAGACTATGCTTTGGTTAAAATAAGAAATAATACCAAGAAAGGAAGGAAGGAAGGGGGGTGGAAAGAAAGAAAGAAAGAAAATTGTTGCCACTGTCTTCATAGGCCGTTCTTGGAAAGATGACGCTAGACTGGGACTCATTAAAAAGAGGGTCTTCTTTGAGACACATGAAGAATAGGTGGGATGCTTGAGAGGTCAAAACTTCTGTCCTCCTTTCCTTCTTCCTGAAGATCCACGTGCCCTTTGATCCATATTAAACTGGAACAATGCGGAAGTAGCATTAGTCCAACTACATGCATACCAGCACTTCACACCTTCTCAAATGTATATCGAAGAAGAAAAGATTAAAGATGTTTATAAGTAAATATTTATTAAGCACATATGAAGTTCAGAGGTACTTTTCCTCGATATAGTTGTAGGATGTGAATGGATTGATAGTTATTCTACAACCAGCCACAGAGGACCACCTAATTTGAGGCTCTTCTGTACATCACTTTCCACAATATATTTTTTGACTCAGTAACTCATGCTTGTGCTCAGTCATGTCTGACTCCTTGCAACCCCATGGACTGTAACCCACCAGACTCCTCTGTCCTTGGGATTTTGCAGGCAAGAATACTGGACTGGGTTGCCATTTCCTCCTCCAGAGGATCTTCCCAATCCAGGAATCAAATCCACGTCTCCTGTGTCTCCTGCATTACAAGAGGATTCTTTACCTGCTGAGCCAATAGTGAAGCATTTGACTCAATGCATGCTAGGTTGCTTCAGTCATGTGTGACTCTTTGTGACCCCATGGACTGTAGCCCACAAGGCTCCTCTGTCCATGGGATTTTCAGGCAAGAATACTGGAGTGGGTTGCCATTTCCTTCTCCAAGGGATCTTCCCGACCCGGGGATCGAGCTTGCATTGGCACGTAGGTTCTTTACCACTAGCACCACCTGGGAAACCCATTTGACTCAATAGGTCACTCCTTACTTAAATTCACTAGATGATGCAGTATCATTTTACTTATGGGTTTATCAAATCCTGCAATGTGGCCAGCTCAGTACTTGAGGAAAGGCGGTCCCTGTCTTACAGGTGACTGGAAACGGAGTTATTGTACTTGCAATATGTAATAAAAGTAGCTTGAGGGAGAAGCTACTAGGCCACCTGACTTGGCAGTGGGAAGGACAGCCCAGAGGAAGCAACCTTTGTGTGTACTTTGGAGGCTGAGGCTGAGAAAGAGTGGAAGGATACAGCTCCAGCAGAGGGACAGACACATACATCCAAACATCACTGCAGGTGATGGGCAGACATTGTTGTGTTTCCTGGAGGAGAGCTGTGATCAGACTTAGCCATTATTTGGCAACGTGCTTTTTGAACTTTAAATTACTTGAGAGGTATTGTTAAAATGCAGATTCTGATTCATCTGGTCTTGGGTGAGGCCTGGGATTCTGCATTTCTAAGATATACCTAAGAGATGTTACTCATCTGAGGAGGACACTGGGAGCATAGATAACCCAAGACAACTCCTGCTAGCACACTTAGAAAATCTGCATAAAATATTAAATTACATTTAAGAATTCTTTTAAATGGATGGCTGAGCTGCTAAGGAAACAAACAAGATTCTCATGGGAATCTGGAATGGGAGGCTGGAAAATATAGAACAGAGAATAAAACACCAAAGCAAAAGCAAGCACTCTGGCAAGATTTGCTGGTCATTGGGATTAGGAGACGTTTAGGGCTTGGATCCCAACCCCTAAGTTGGATTAATATCCTCACATAAAGCCAAGACCTCTGAAGGGTTAAACATCTGTCGAACTATGCACTGGAAAAATTCTCCTGGAGACACAGGGTGAAAATGAAAACAGGAGAAGCTCACCTTATTCTATGTAGTAAGTGGATTTTCTTAAAAAACTAAAAAGCTTTTTCTGAGGGTTTGGAGTTCTTGCCTTCGCCTTCTGTGACTGTGGATTCTGATTTATATACCCTTCACTTCTTGGATTTCAAAACTGAGAGATAATTACACATGGTTCTACGATAGGGATAATCCCTGAAGCTAAAGGTTACTTCCTCAGGTTGGGTTGGTTGGGAATTCAAAGGACAAAATGCCACTGAAGATGAACTTATGAGGGGAAAGTTATGAAAAATTTGCTTAGGTGATATACCCTGAACAAGAGCCAGAAAACATAGCAAACAGTAGCATTGTCTTCCAAGAACTTCAAATAAAGCTTTTTGAAGCTATAAAACAAGTGTTTAAAATGGTTAAAGATATCAAAGAAAGAAGAGGAATATAAGACCAAGAATAAGGCTATTTGAAGAGCCTTTAAAAAAATTATTCATTTATCTTTGGCTGCACTGGGGTCTCTGTTGCTATGCACACGCTCTCTCTACTTGTGGAGAAGGGGGCTACTCTGTAGTTGCAATGTGCGGGCTTCTCTTGCTGCAGAGCACAGGCTAAAGGGTGCAGACTCAGTAGCTGGGGTGCACAGGCGTAGATGCCCCGCTGCATGCCCCTTCCCAGACCAGGGATTGAACCCGTGTCGCCTGCATTGGCAGGTGGACTCTTAAGCACTGGACCCCCAGGGAAGTCTCTGGAGAGTCTTACCTGCTCTTCCTGCTAAGGTCGAAGAAAGCAGGTAAGGAGGGTGACTACCGCTGGGCAGCCCTGAACGTCTCCTGGTACAGAGATGTTCCTCATCCCGACTTGTTTTGCCAGCACTTAAGATCTGAGTCTTGGTTTCAGAGTGAAAACAAACTGATAGTTTTCCCCATCGAAGTGAGTTTCACTTAAGTTTCCTGAACACTGCGTTAGATCAGCAATTATTATGGATTTTTAAAAAGCTAAATGTATTAGAAATGTTTTGCTTATTCTTGTTTCCTAGGGAATCAAAGTAGTTCAGTAAGATTACAATGTCTGGTAAAAAGTTGTTTATTTTTTTCATTAAAAAAAATAAGAAACCAAAATCTTGGATATGGGAATCCATAGCAAAATAAAACTCAGCACATCTGATTTGCACATATATATTTAATCACTCAATACCATCTTCTATATTTTTTCAGTCCTTCCTTTGGTTGTCTTTGTGTATTTGTTGTCTTTTTTGTTTCTAAAATGCTGGAATTTTATGGATATATATATGAGGGGCTAGAAGTCTACTGGCAAACATAGGCCTCCAGGGCCAGTCCTAGTCACCTCCTGTTTTATATGGCTTATAAACTAAGGATGCGTTTTACATTTTTTTAATTTATTTTAAAAATTAGAATATAATTGCTTTTAGAATGTGTTAGTTTCTGCTGTACAACTATGAATCAACCGTACATATAAGCATATTTATATATATATATGTGCATCCCCTCCCTCTTTAGCCTCCCTCCCACCCCACCTCTGTGATGACCTCCCTCTAGGTCATCACAGACCACTAAGCTGAGCTCCCTGTGCGATACAGCAGCTTCCCACTGGCTATCTACTTTACACGTGGTAGTGTATATATGTCAGTGCTACTCTCTCAGTTTCTCTCGTCCTCTTATTCCCCACCTCTGTTCACATGTCGGTTCTCTACATCTGTATCTCTATTCCTATCCTGCAAAAAGGTTCATCAGTACCATTTTTCTAGATTCCATATATATGTGTTCAGATCAGATCAGTTGCTCAGTCGTGTCCGACTCTTTGCGACCCCATGAATCGCAGCACGCCAGGCCTCCCTGTCCATCACCAACTCCCGGAGTCCATCCAGTCAGTGATGCCATCCAGCCATCTCATCCTCTGTCGTCCCCTTCTCCTCCTGCCCCCAATCCCTCCCAGCATCAGGGTCTTTTCCAATGAGTCAACTCTTCGCATGAGGTGGCCAAAGTACTGGAGTTTCAGCTTTAGCATCATTCCTTACAAAGAAATCCCAGGGCTGATCTCCTTCAGAATGGACTGGTTGGATCCTG
>NW_011495023.1:9662337-9701380 GCF_000754665.1 Bison bison bison
TCTTCGCATGAGGTGGCCAAAGTACTGGAGTTTCAGCTTTAGCATCATTCCTTACAAAGAAATCCCAGGGCTGATCTCCTTCAGAATGGACGGGTTGGATCTCCTTGCAGTCCAAGGGACTCTCAAGAGTCTTCTCCAACACCACAGTTCAAAAGCATCAATTCTTTGGCCCTCAGCCTTCTTCACAGTCCAACTCTCACATCCATACACGACCACAGGAAAAACCATAGCCTTGACTAGATGGACCTTTGTTGGCAAAGTAATGTCTCTGCTTTTGAATATGCTATCTAGGTTGGTCATAACTTTCCTTCCAAGGAGTAAGCGTCTTTTAATTTCATGGTTACAGTCACCATCTGTAGTGATTTTGGAGCCCAGAAAAATAAAGTCTGACACTGTTTCCCCATCTATTTCCCATGAAGTGATGGGACCAGATGCCATGATCTTCGTTTTCTGAATGTTGAACTTAAAGCCAACTTTTTCACTCTCCACTTTCACTTCATCAAGATGCTCTTTAGTTCCTCTTCACTTTCTGCCATAAGGGTGGTGTCATCTGCATATCTGAGGTTATTGATATTTCTCCTGGCAATCTTGATTCCAGTTTGTGTTTCTTCCAGTCCAGCGTTTCTCATGATGTACTCTGCATATAAGTTAAATAAACAGGGTGACAATATACAGCCTTGACGAACTCCTTTTCCTATTTGGAACCAGTCTGTTGTTCCATGTCCAGTTCTAACTGTTGCTTCCTGACCTGCATACGAATTTCTCAAGAGGCAGATCAGGTGGTCTGGTATTCCCATCTCTTTCAGAATTTTCCACAGTTTATTGTGATCCACACAGTCAAAGGCTTACGGTCATTTTTTTTTTTTTCTCTTTCTAACTTCACTCTAGGAGAAGACAGTGGGAACCCACTCCAGTGTTCTTGCCTGGAGGATCCCAGGAACAGGGGAGCCTGGTCGGCTGCCGTCTGACTCTATAGAGTCAGACACAACTGAAGCGACTTAGCAGCAGCAGCAGCAACTTCATTCTGTATGAGACTCTAGGTTCATCCACATCAACATCAAATGACTCAATTTTGTTTCTTTTTATGGATGAGTAATATTCCATTGTATATATGCACCACATCTTCTTTATCCATTCATCTGTCAGTGGACATCTAGCATTCTATTTCATGGAACATGAAAATTATTTAAAATTAAAATTTCAGCATCCACAAATAAAATTTTATTAGAACCCAGCTCATTCATTTCCAGCAGAATTGATCAATTTGAACAGAGACTCTGAGCCTGAAATATTTACTAGTTGGCTCTTTACAGGAGAAGTTTGCTGACAACTGATTGTTTTCTGTCTTTTATCTTGTTTTCTCTCCTACAAATGGTTAAAGAAAACAAAACTTAGCATTGATTTGCCAAATAATTTGCTTTCTTTACTATACACAAAGACTGGTATTCAGAATGTGGCATGCTGGCAACAGAACTGGAAAAGGACAAGATAATAACGCTGGTTAATGTTTAACATACTAAAGAGAGATGGTTTCCACGCCTATGAGACCTTCATGTTATGCTGTTTTACAAAACAAATTTATCCATCTTCCTTAAAAAATAAAGAATTTGGTACTATTTCATTACCTGCTTTAAAATACAGCATATAATTGAAAGAACTAATACTATATATATTTTTAAATATTTTATGATTCCTATTTCCTATTCATTCAAACTGCACATTCCTCCTAACAATGAGCATGAATTAATTATGCATTGCTATATTGGTTTTTCATAGTTTTCTGCCTTCTTTTCTAAACATAGGCAAATCATTTTTATTCATTAGTGTTCTAAAGAGAGAAAAAAATAATTATACCAAAAGCTACTATGAGGTTATAATTTATGTAATCCTTAATTAACTGGGTGTGGATTATTCACTATGTGCTGGAGAAAAAAACCACTGAGAAGACAGAAGACAGGGTTTCAGTCCTTGAGAATTAAAACCTTTTCTAAAAAGAAGGAAAAATTACATTAAATGCACAAAAGGTGAATCAAACTATTCAACAAAAACACAGAAAGGATGCCAGTTGTCTGAGTTGACCAGGGCAGTAGAAAATTCCAAGTTTGTAGACTTTTTTATTTCCTTGTTTATACCTTATGGTCACCATGGCAAATATTTTACAACTTACTGGACTTACATAAAAATTTAAATTAGTGTTGACTGAGAACTATTGATTAGATATCTCACAGAAATGTAATTCAGTTATGGTGGGGTTCCTAGCCAAACATTTGCTGTCAAAAGACATGACCTACTCACCCAACCTGTGTCCAGAGAACTGTTTCTGTGGATGAAGTTTCCATGTTTCAACACAGGTTTGGTTGGAGTATTAACATTTTTGAGTAATTCTCAATTGAAAAGAAGTTTTCTAAATTCTCATACTTCTCAGGAAACTATGCAGTTATTAATAAACCCTCCAAGGCTTGCATGAAGCAGAGAAAGCAGCACACTTTTTTAGAAAATAAATATCTTTATCTAAGTACTAGAACAACACAATCTGTCTTCTAATATTTTTAAAGTTACTCATGCTTTCAGTTCATTTAAGCTAGAAAACCTAGAGGTATAAATCTTTTATCTCTAATCCCCCAAGATACCCAACCCCAATAAAATAATAACTTTGGACTTCTGTTTCCTGAGGCTTTTTACAGATTTGCACTGGCAGTTGCCTCTGTTGAGTTCATTCCTTGGGCACTATTTTATTTTAGGGAGCACAATCATAGCCCTGTTTGTTCTGCAGCAGAGATTTGACAGTCTGTGGACTACGTCTGCTATTTATTTGTAACACAGTAAGATGTATTGTCAGCCTCTGGGTGCAAGTTATCAGGTTAGTGCCAGAGCTTATATGCTTGCCTGTGCTGGGAATAAGATGGGGGAAAAAATCAGAGTTTTGAATGCTTTTGCTTAGTATTTCTAGTTAGTCCACAAATGAATCAGATTTTTATTATTTAATGTTTTAAGAGGAAAGCTCCTGTTTTTCCACAGACTTCAGTGTTCATCATGCCATTCAATCTGTGGTAAATGTCCTTTTACTCTTGAGGAAGCAGTTACTGGATTGAGTCTACAAGTCAGGATGTGCAGAAGATACTATTGATTTTGAATGACCACCCAAGTAGAGTAATTTACATCTCTGGTTATTTGCTGTGTGATGGAATGAGAAACCTCTTGACAAGACAGTGGCATAAATTCTGGTGAGGAATTAGTCATATCCATGGAAGGTGCTTGTTCAATGTAACATAATCATGTAGTTTTGCTATAATACATAATCATGTAGAAGGAGTTTTGTTTAAGTGAGACTTGTAAGGCTTCCCAGAATTCTTGTGTGAATTATCATGTCATACTCTCTTGATTTCTTTTTCTTTCTCTTTCCTTTTCTTTTTAAGCTTATACATTTCTATATCCATTTAACCTTTTTTATTTTCATCTTTCTTATCCCCCTTTTTCTATGTTTATTTTCTACTCTTGGCTTTGTTTGGATTTATCCTTTTTTAATACATTTATTTTCTTTCTCATTTTTGGCTGCAGCACGTGACTTGAGGGAGCTTAGTTCCCAAACCAGGGATCAAACTTCCTTCCTCTGCAGTGAAACCTCTGAGTCCCAACCACTAGACTACCAGGGAGTTCCCTGTCATTTTTTTCTGATTCTATATTTTACTATTTACTAATATATTTACTAATATATCTTATTATTATTTGTAAGATATCATTTCTTTTAAATTCTTTTGATCACTGCCATTGAAACTATAAGATGAGTACTTTATAATGCATAAAACCAATCAGAATCTTTATTCCCCCTTGAACCTTAAGATATGTTCATTCCAGCCACCTTCTCCTTTCTACTCTGAATAACAATAATGTTATTCAGACTTAAAATATATGGCAATCTTTTTAGGCCCAATCAACTAAATATTGTCAAAATTTATTTGTATGGTCAACATTTGTTTACTATTTATTTTAAATAATTTAATTTACTCACAATTCCTTCTATTAGCAGAATCCAAGAGTTCCCTTTGGGGGTCATTTTGTGATTATCCCTTTCAGATTCTCTTAGGGGATGTGGGAGATTTTTGAAGTTTTCAAAGTGCCTCAAGTAAGTTGCACACTTTTTCCCTGCTGTGTTTTGACAGTTAAGAAAGAAACATTGGATAAATATTTATAAAGGACAATATTTCCTTTACTACAAGAGAGGTTATATAACAGTGGGTGAAGGTGATGTTCTTGGTGGAGTTGAACAGAAGACAGCTTTCTGTGGGCAACTTGCTCCCAAGAAGTAAGAGATATTAATATTAACTCTGTAAAGCTGTTTCCCTTGAATTTGCCTGAATTTTCTTGATTAAAGTGAAAGAAGGCAGTCTACAGTTACACTAATTTAGATCTCTTTGGAGGATGCTAGAATGAATGAATGATACATCACAAGTGAGCAAATAGTCATTCCCATTAATAATAATAAACTCTTTCAGTTTCTTTTTGCTTTAATTTCTTTTTAGTTTTGAATGATTGTGTTTTGAGACTACAGCTCTATATTGATAGTTATTTTTATCTTAGAATGTGGAAGAAGCTTTATCACCATCTTTTGTCTTTTATTACTGCTGTTGAGAAGTAGGTTATTAGTTTTTTTAGTTCACTGTTAAGTAAACTGTACTTTTCCTCTGGATACTTTAAAAATTTTCCTTTTGTCTTTCATGGTTTGTACTTAGATATAAAATATTCTGAAAGTGTACTTTCTTCTATTTATCCTGCTCTTAGTATTTTGGACATTTTAATGGAGAATACCTGTCTTAAATTCTGGATAGGTGTCAACCATTATCCATTCAGATATCACTTATTCCTCATTCATCACCACAAAGCTCCATTTTCCTTTAGTGTTCCTTTATGTTTTCTACCTCCTTTTCAATTATATGTTACATTTGATGCCATTTTTTCTAGTTTTTAACTTCTTGTTTATTAAGCCTCTCTTCAACTGTATCTAATTAGTTAATTAATGAATTGTTGGTGGTTTTTCTCTAAGTCATGTCCAACTCTTGCCACCCCATGGACTGTATGTAGCCCAACAAGGTCCTCTGTCCATGGAATTTTCCAGGCAAGAATACTGGAGTGGGTTGCCATTTCATTCTCCAGGGGATTCCCAACCCAGGAATCGAACCTGGTTCTCCTGCATTGCAGGCAGATTCTTTAACAACTGAGCTAGAGGGAAGTCCTTAATTAACAAATTATTGGGTTTTAAATTTCACTGTGTATATATATACGTATATACATATACACATTATAAAATGTGCATTATATATTGCACATATATATGTTGAATGTGTGTATACATATATAATTTCTAGGTATTCTATTTGTTTCAATATTTCTAGTAATTTTTATACTTTGATAACTTTTTTCATGACCCTTCAGTTTAGCAGAGCCCAGTGGAGCAACTTCACTTTCACTTTTCACTTTCATGCATTGGAGAAGGAAATGGCAACCCCCTCCAGTGTTCTTGCGTGGAGAATCCCAGGGACGGGGGAGCCTGGTGGGCTCCCGTCTATGGGGTCGCACAGAGTCGGACATGACTGAAGTGACTTAGCAGTAGCAGTGGAGATATCACATCTCCATTCCACCTGACATTGGCTAGATGAACTCAACTAAGGCAGTATGTAGTATGTACTTTTTTCTGACTGGAGATTTTTCTTCATGTAGAGGTCTCCATAGGATCATTTGACTTCCTCAGAGCATTATGTCTGGGTTCCAAGAAAGAGTATGACAAAAAAAAGAAATTGGAAATTCCCAGTTGCCTCAAGTCTGGCCCAGAAACTGGCACACCATCACCTCCACTAGTATTGTATTCGTCAAGCCAGCAGAGCCCAGATTTTAGGAGTGGATGTTGACACCACCTCTCAAGGAGACAAAAGTAAAGAACTGGGACATGAGTCACACTTCTATGGGTGTGCTGACATCACATGACATGTATCAGTATCACATGACATGACAGTATTTATTCAAGACTGAAAATCAGAGAAATACAGAATAAAGTAGTATCTTTTAGATGTGTAAAATGCGCAATTTAAAATTGCTAAAAACAGCACTGTTTGTTTGGCCCTAGGGGGTCACTCTGGGCTAGGTATATAAAGATGGATGCACTTGATTTTACGTAGCTTCGCCTTTGCCAGAGCGCCCACCCCTCCCTGCTTTTGTCTTTATCTGATACAGTCTACTGTTCTTAAATGGAACAGGTGTTTATATGCTTGTCATAAAAATATACTACCTTCATTTTATCAAGAATATTACAGCATCCCTAGGAACTCAGTGAATGTTTCTGATTCATTTTTGAGAAACAGCACAGGTGGTACAATGTGACCTTTCAAGGAGATCCATTGTTGAATGAATGGAAAAATACCAATAAAGGCAATCTGACAGTAAAGTTCACTTTGTTTGTCATTAAATACTTACATCTTCTGTAGACTTGCCACTAAATCTGTTTGATATTCAAGAGTGCTATTAAAAATTTTAGAGCTATAATTTCTCCCAGGCAGCCATTTTGAGGTCTTAAGAATGAATGGCTTTATGTCCAGAAAATGTTTTATAATTCAATTCTACTCTATCTTCTCTTACAATAGGATCTCTTGAGTTGGGAGTTCAAGTGCTAAATTTCATCTCAGGCTTCATGTTTTTACTGGATTTAAAGATGGCTTTGCAGTCTTCCTGCTGACACGGCTTGAGAGACAAAAGTATAAAAAGTCAGTCCCTTAGTTGGTTACATGATCAGGGAAAGGAAAACAGGGTTTTGGTGCAATTTTAAGCTGAGTATCCTAAAAAGAACTCTCTAGAAATGACTTATAAATAGTCTCCAACAGAGCTCCAGTCGAATGATAACAAAAATTTTTTAAGTCTGCAATGTGTGCAAGTGAATCCCAATTTGGCTTTGAATTAGGTTTTCCCTTTTATTTGATTCATTTTGAAAGTCCGCATAGTGTCATCATTGTTTCTTTCAGAAGTAGCAAATATATCTAAACTTGGACATATGGAATTATAGTGCTTCTGGTGGATGAATTAATCCCCCCAAAAGCTTGAAAACTTGAAAGCCAAACTTTTGGCATATTTTCAGCTAGACTCTGAGGCATCAGACTAAGTGGATCTGAATTCAAATGCAAAGATATAAATCTAATAGAGAAGGCTATTTATGCATATTATAAATTATTGGTGAACAGTGCATGACATGCAGTCTGAATCGTCCATTGAAAAATCCACATTCAGGTATTCAGGATGAAGTACTGTGACTAGTTATGTATTCACCGCCTAAGCATTGTGGGAAAAAAAACACATATTTTCCATATGTGGATCTAACCAGGCAGAAACTTATTTTACAGACACCCTGACAGATGAGTATAGTTCCCCCAAGCACAATGATGCCCCTGTTCAAGCATTGTTTGTGAGCTGTATTTAGCCCTTCCACTCCAGTCCTCTTCCCCAGTTCTTTGCTAATCTAATATCTCAAACTGATCATATTCAAGATAAGGCTATTCTCCTCCATTTCTCAACCTCTCACTCAGGTTAGAACACTCAGAGATGGGCTCTGAGTCCTCTACCTTCCTCTCCTCTCACCTGTGCAACCCCAATCCTCTGGACTTTGCCTCCTCAGTGTTTTAAAGTCAATCACTCAGTCTTGATTTCTTCTGCAACTGATCATGTGCAGCCTGTTCTCTTGTGCTGGGACCAATGCAATAGGCTGCTTGCACGCCTCCTGGCATTCAGATTCTCCATGGTTTTTTAACATATCCTTGCCACTGGGGTCAGACTGTTAGTTTTTAAAAATACAAATCTAGCACTTCCCCAATGGTCAGGTGGTTAAGAATCTGCCTGCCGATGCAGGGGACTCAAGTTCAATCCCTGGTCCAGGAGGATCTCACATGCCACGGGGCAACTAAGCCCATGCACCATAAGTACTGAAACCCACATGCTTTATAGAGTCTGAGAGCCACAAGTCCTGAGCCCACGTGCTGCAGCTACTGAAGCCCCTGTGCCCTAGAACCTGTGCTCTGCTACAAGACAAGTCATGGCAATGAGAAGCTGGGGAACTGTAACTAAAGAGTAACCCCCACTTGCTACAATTAGAGAAACCCTGTACACAACAATGAAGACCCAGCAGAGCCAAAATAAATAAACAAATGTTTTAAATAAATAAATAAAAATACAAATCTAATTGTGTCACACATTCATTTATAAAGGCTTTGGAATTTCCTATGGCCTACTACAGATTAAAATCCAAACTGTGTGGGCTGACTCCACACCTTCCTGTTGCACTTCCTACCACCTTCATCCACGCACATCCCAGGTGGATTCTCTGCAGTTGTCAGTTGTGGTTTGGCTTAGGTTTCCCCTCTGCTTGCATTCTATCTCAGCTCTTCCCTGACACTGTCCTATTCATCTTTCAAACTCAAACTTCAATATCAGCTCTTTTCAAAATCTGTGAAGGCAAAGCCTTTCCATTTTTATCTTTTTTTCTTTTAATACCCTCAATATTATATTTTCATATAGATGAATATTACCTAGTACTACTGAGCATGTCCTACTTAATGACCACAGTGTCTTAGTCTGTTTGGGCTGCTGTAACAAAACACCATTGACTTGGTGGCTTAAACAACAGACATTTATTTCTCACGGTTCTGGAGACTGAGACGTCTAGGATGAAGGGAGGTTTATCCTGAGATGTCTTCTCTTGGCTTGTAAGTGATCACCATTGCATCGTGTGCTCACATGACCTCCCTTTTGTGTTCTTGGAGAGAGAGCCCTTTCTTATAAGGGCACTATTCCCACCAGGAAGGCTCCACCCTCATGACCTAATTATCCCAATGACCTCCCAAATGCTCCATCAGTAAATACCATAATGTGTGGGATTAGGGTATCAACATACAGACGTTGTGGGGACATAAACAGTCAATCCCTAGCACTTAGCAATCTTATTCTACAGCTGAAGGAACTGAGGCCCAAGGAGGCCCATATGTGTCACACAGGCAGCAAGTGGCAATTGTGAATCCAGAACCTAAGTCTATTATGATAAATTAGCTCTGCAACTCCTTTGGTACACCTTATCTCCCACTCATCTTTGTGTTCTGTTTCCCTGGTGGCTCAGATAGTAAGGAATCTGCCTGCAATGAACCTAGGGAGACCTAGGTTCAGTTCCTGGGTTGGGAAAACCCCCTGGAGGAGGGAATGGCAACCCACTCCAGTATTCCTGCCTGGATAATACCATGGAGGAGCCTGGTGGACTACAGTCCATGGTGTCACAAAGAGTCAGACACAACTGAGCAACTAAGCACAGCCTACCACATATGTGATAATTACTTGAGGCCAGGTTCCTGGATAAAAGGAATCTTAGAGACAAATGCACAGAAGTTTACTGGGTGAGAGAGAAAGGGAGAGAGGCTTCTCTGATCAATACATGCAAGGGAAAGGAGGGTGGGGGGCTGAACGAAGAGGGGAACTGAACTGTGATGCATGTGCAGCAGAAGCCTCAGCTCATCCTCCATGGAGTTCTGGAGCTAAGATGGCTCTTAAGATTCATATTATTTTGAGTCAAATGAGCTGGACATTTATATCTCTGATTTGACCAGTTACTGGGTGGACTGTCAACAGAGAGAGGGTGTAAATTTGCGAAAGGTTGTTTCCCTTCAAGAGTGGGCCATCAGGATTTCGCTGGTTTCCAGTGGTTCAGAATCTGCTGGCCAATGCAAGGGACATGGGTTCTATCCAGTGATTCGGAATCTGGTGGCCAGTGCTGGGGACATGGGTTCTATCCAGTGGTTCAGAATCTGGCAACCAATGCAGGGGACATGGGTTCGATCCCTACTCTGAGAAGATCCCACACATGCCTTGGAAAAACTAAGCCCGTGTGCCACAACTTCTGAGTCCACGCACTGCAACTACTGAAGCCCTTGAGCCCTAGAGCCTGTGCTCCACAAGAGAAGCCACTGTAATGAGTGCACTGCAGCTAGAGAGTAGCCCCTGCTTGCCACAACTAGGGAGAAAAGCCTGCATGCAGCAACAAAAACCCATCGCAGCCAAAATAAATAAATAAATATTGTTTTAAAGTTTAAAAAAAAAAAAGAGTGGCCTATCCACAGCCCACACTTTCAGCGCATGAAGAAGAGAATTCCTCAGTCTTGCAAGGCCCTGGGGCTCCAACAGCACCCACAAGACTTTACTTTTGCTATATGTCTCCTTTTATACTCTCTGATGGATTCATCAAGTCCTCCTTCCTATTTTATTTCCTCCTACTACCTGGAAAATTTTTCATTCAATATTTTTAGTACCTACTCTTCCATCTTTAATATGCATACTTGACTTATTTGCCTTTTAAGTTAATCACTATCTTTTTCCAGCTCCCAACTGACACTGGGACCTCAGAACACTTGAGTCTAATTACCTCCCATTGCCTTATGTGATACTGTCCAGCACTTTCTTTCCATTGTATTTCTTTACACTCACTACATGGCCATCGTGTTGCTGTTGTGTTGGGCAGATTCTCTAACATGGTTACCACCGTTCATCAGTTCTTGTATCTCACTCCCTGCTTTGAGTTCAGTTTTCATTTTCTTGCTGTATCTCCTTCTAGTCTTTCCATGAGGATCCATTAAACATACCTTGTCTCAGTCTTCACTTGTCTGAACTTCTGTGGTTTGCCCATTTCTGTGAGTCATCATTTGGCAGACTGCAGAATTCTAGGGTGGTAGTTATTTACTTTCAGTCCTGGAACACATCATTCCAATGCTCCTGGATGCCACTGTTGCCTTTGATGTCCAGCTGAGATTAATTCCTCAAGGGGGATTTGGTGAGAGCTACAGGCACATGAGTCCCATTGGGCTTCCCAGATATCAGTCAGTTCAGTTCAGTTCAGTTCAGTTGCTCAGACTGCAGCACGCCAGGCCTCCCTGTCCATCACCAGCTCCCAGAGCTTGCTTGAACTCATGTCCATCAAGTTGGTGATGTCATCCAACCATCTCATTCTCTGCCTTATCCTCCTGCCTTCATTCTTTCCCAGCATCAGGGTCTTTTCCAATAAGTCAGTTCTTCGCGTCAAGTGGCCAAAGTATTACAGCTTCAGCTTCAGGATCAGTCCTTCCAATGAATAATTAGGACAATTTCCTTTAGAATGGACTGGTCTGATCTCTTTGCAGTCCAAAGGAATCTCAAGAGTCTTCTCCAATATCACAGTTCAAAAGCATCAATTCTTGGATGCTCAGCTTGCTTTATGTTCCAACTCTCACATCCATACATGACTACTGGAAAAACCATAGCTTTGACTATAAGGATATTTATCAGCAAAGTAATGTCTCTGCTTTTTAATATGTTGTCTAGGTTGGTCATAGCTTTTCTTCCAAGGAGCAAGCGTCTTTTAATTTCATGGCTGCAGTCACCATCTGCAGTGATTTTGGAGCCCAAGAAAATAAAGTCTGTTACTGCTTGTATTGTTCCCCCATCTATTTGCCATGAAGTGATGGGACTGGATGCCATGATCTTTGTTTTTGAATATTGAGTTCTAAGCCAGCTTTTTCACTCTCCTCTTTCAATTTCATCAAGAGGCTTTTCAACTCCTCTTTGCTGTCTGCCTTAAGGGTGGTGTCATCTGCATATTTGAGGTTATTGATATTTTTCCTGACAATCTTGATTCCAGGTTGTGCTTCATCCAGCTCGGCATTTTGAATGATGTACACTGCATATAAGTTAAATAAGCGGGGTGACAATATACAGCCTTGACATACTCCTTTCCCAATTTGGAACCAGTCTGTTGTTCATGTCTGGTTCTAACTGTTCCTTCTTTACCTGCATACAGATTTCTCAGGAGGCAGGTAGGGTGGTCTGGTATTCCCATCTAACTTCCCAGGTAGCTCAGTGGTAAAGAATCCACCTGCCAATGCAGGAGATGCAAGAGACTTGGGTTCAATCCCTGGGTTGGGAAGATCCCCTGGTGTAGAAAAGGCACGCCACACCAGTATACTTGCCTGGAAAATTCCATGGGCAGAGGAGCCTGGCGGGGCTATAAACCATGGGGCCACAAAGAGTCAGACACGACTGCATGACTGAGTGTGCAAAGAGTTCCAGTATTCCTAGTAGCTTGGAGAATGAATGCCTCAGTTCTGGGAGAGATGGTTCCTGGTGACATACCATACCGTACACTAGAGTAAGTCATCTATTATAGGGGAAAAAGTAGAAAAGAAAGAAGAGATGGAGATCACTCCTAGCTCATAATAAAATTAGAGCTTTGGTGATTCTGCAAAGGAATTTTAAGGTCAGTGGCCTACACTAATTTTTAATATTCTTTCATTTTCTGGGAAGTGTAATAGCATCTTTTCTCTCATTTCAGATGGCTCAACCAGCCCTTGAAGTGGCAAAGGAACTATTTATCTTCCCTCTGATTTAGCAGAGGGTATATTTTATTTTCATATGAACTCAAAAGGGAAGGCTTGTGATAACACTTGTAACCCCATTCAGCTGAAACAGGTTTAGACTTTAAGGAGAAAAAACAGACAAATTGCTCATTAGTAAAGCCCAGATAACCTCAGCAAACTCAGCATATTTAATTATTCCATTTAGTCCAGGAAATTTCCTTGGAAGAAACTCTAAGACTGGTATGTCATTATTTCAGTGAAGCAGAATGGGAGGAAACAGTTCCTTGAATAGACAAGTGCAGTGATGGCCACTAGGAAGGAACATGACCAAGATTTGCCCTACTTTCTCTTATTTGGGTTTGGTGCTGTACTCATATTCTATGATCACTAACCATGAATATTTATTGAATGTTACAGTATGCAGAGTCTATTTCATAATTTAGACCCCTCTGCTTCCATAAAGGCTTTGAGACAATTTATACAAACCCAAGATTTTTAAAAATTTGAATGAGGAACTTCCCTGGTGGTCCACTGGCTAAAATTTCACCTTTAAATGCAGAGGGTTGCAAGTTCGATCCTTGGTTGGGGAACTAAGATCCCACATGCCTCTCAGACAAAAAAAAAAAAACAAAACACAAAACATAAAACAAAAGCAATATTGCATCAAATTCAATAGACTAAAAGTGGTTCACATCAAAAAAAATACTTTAAAAAAACTTTTGAATGAACTTGAGTGAAAAAAAGAGTCAATTAGTGTGAAAGTGAATATATACAAATACCCATCCCACCACTTGATACAGTTAAGAAGGTGGACGCCATTATTGCTCTAGACTTCCTGATGACTTATAAGAAGAGAAAGCCAAACGGGTACCATATCACTTTTATGCTTTAAAGAATGACATGAAGCTATTTTTCTAGTATAGAGGTTTGGATGAATATCTTCTGCAGATTTCCATTTCCCAAATAGCCCCTCAAAATTTGAAAGAAAGAGTTTAATGCTACACATTACTTAAGGTGCTATGCTAGAAATAGAAATTTATATAACATTTTTGCCCACAAAATAGAAACTTAACATTTGGTTTGGCAAGGAGTTAAAAAAAAAAGAATAGGGAAAGGATAGACAGGAACTTTCACATTAAAATGGCAAATGGATAGCAAAAAATCATTTTCTTTCTCATGACTTTCTTTTATAAAAGCCCTTGAAGATGTGAAAATGCAAAATTACGAAAGTTCTGCAAACTTTGAGTAAATATGTGACTACACTGACAACTCTTCTGGTTCTATAACCCAAGGTAGAGCAGGAGGTGAAAATGGAAAGGCTTTTTAATCCATCGTCACTATGTATATTCCCACTTTATAAATGCATTGCCCACATCAAGGAAACCTGATTGCTATTCATGTTTTTCCTTTGACTTACCTCAAAACCATTATTTCTCTCTAATCACACTCACTTGTCCCTAGGTTATGTATTGATCTCACTTCACTTTGGTGATCTTTAGAAAGATGCCTTGTTAATTGTTCTACCAAATCATTCAGACAGCTGCAGAATGACCATTTCAAAAGTCTCAGGAAGACTTCCCTGCTGGTCCAGTGATTAAGACTTCTGCTCCCAATGCAGAAGGTTTAGGTTCAATATCTGGTCAAGGAACTAGATCCTGCACACCACAACGAAGAGTTTGCATGCTAAGACCCAGAGCAGCCAAATAAATTAAAACACACACATACATGCACACATAAACATCTCAGGGCAACCTTCAGATCAAGTTGAAATTGAACATGGCAACCAAAACTTTGTATATTCTGTCCTGCTTCTCTAATCTCATCACCTGGGATTATTCTTTTGTAACTTATGCTATCATATAATTTTTCATGAAGACGTGCATGTCTCTGGGTCATCATTGCACATGCTGTTGTCTCTACTTGGATATCCTTCTCTCTTGTCTACATGACTATCTTCTACTTACTCTACAAAGTGCATTGAAATGTCCCTTCCAGGAAGCCTTTGTGACACCCCCTTCCCCAGATAAATCAGTGCTGTCTGCACTGTATGGCCATAGCGCTCCACACAGACCTCTAACAGCTACCATACCCATCTTTCAAAAATATGCTCATTAGACCATGACCTCCTTTCTAGTGTTTTGAATCATGATAGTTTCAAATCATGAAGAAAAGAAGAAGAGTAAATTCAGGTTGGGGCTTCCCTCTAGGCTCAGTGGTAAAGAATCCTCCTGCCAATGCAGGAGACACAGGAGACGCTGGTTCGATCCCTGGGTTGGAAAAATCCCCTGAAGAAGGAAATGGCAACCGACTCCAGTATTATTGCCTGGGAAATCCCATGGACAGAGGAGCCTGGTGGGTACAGTCTATGGGGTTGCAAAAGAGTCAGACACAGCTCTGTGACTAAACAGCAACAACAAATCCATATCGGCACTGTGGCTGTAATAAGTGGGTGATGAGAGAAGCAGTCAGATGGGCCCAAACAGGATTTAGGATTGGCTCTAGATTTGATTACTCCAAGCATTCCATAATGACCTTTATTAGAGTAGTTGAGAATAAATTTATTCTCTAACAGATAACCTTTCCGTCATGTCATGGAACTCTTAAGTTCTCTTCTTAGATACATTAACTTCTATCAACTTTGTCAAACCAGTAAAATTCCCGCCCTGTTAGTCATGAAATAAAAGGGCTGTGTGAGAGATTTCTTCTGTAGGTCTTTTTTCCCTCCAGCTCTAAGAGTGGGCAAGTCCGTTTCTGTAACATGACCATATCAGGTTGTGCCCTTTTATAAAAGGATTTCGACAGGCTGCTTTTTCGATTTCCCCCCTCACCCTGAGCATGCCTTAGCAGAGGTTTAGTTTGATGAAACCTCGTATATCTATGAGGATTTGTCCACCTACATTCCAGGAAAGCATTATGCAGGCTCTGGAGGAATCCAGGCTGCTTTTACAATGCCTTCCTTGTTGCCAAGAGGTGCGGCTGGCAGTAGACACATGGCAGTGTGGTTCATATCTACAGCGTCTAAGTCTATTCTTAGTGCCTTGGAATAACTTAAGGCTTAATAATATTTGGTTTTCAATGGTTACCATAGAAATACACTGAGATTAGGTGATTTACATCATGATTTCTGACAGCTGACCCAAAGCAGACTAAATAATTAAAAATCCATATTTTTATCAGTAAAAATATCTTCAAGTAGAAAGGTAATAATTCAAGTATAGCAAGAGTTAATGCAGATGGAATGGATCATACTTTCCCTAACACATCTGACTTCTGTTCTGGCCTTTATCATGCTGGCCTCCCAAGACGAGAGGATTTTTCTTTCTTTCCTTCTGCCCACCTCCCCCGACTCCTTTTTTATTTACTTCTGTTCTCTTTCATGTGGGCTTGGTGAGGACATTTTTTATTTTGAATTAACCAGGCTCTTAGGATGTGAGATGAAATATTATTTTCTCATCAGGCTGCCAGCATCATATAACTCTGCTTTTACCTAAAGAAATAATATCAGTAAGACTATTTTCAAAAAGTGCTTGTGTTTAAAAATATTATTGTTGTTGTTTAGTTGCTAAGTCATGTCTGACTCTTTTGCGACCCCATGAATGGTAGCCTGCCAGGCTTTTCTGTCCATGGGATTTCCCAGGCAAGAATACTAGAGTGGGTTGCTGTTTCCTTCTTCAGGGAATCTTCCCCACCCAGGGCTCAAACCTGCGTCACCTCCATTGGTAAGCAGCTTCTTTACCACTGAAGCACTAGGGAAGCCGTCTAAAGATATACTGTAGTTAATCTAGAAGATTCTTTAAAAGAAAAAAACTTTCCAATGCAGATTTATTTTGTTTAGTAATTTCAAAGATACCTAGAAAATGAAGAAAAAAGTTGTGCATATGGCTAGGGAAAAATATAGGTTTGCAAATTAAATATGCAGAATAGCATTACAGATTGGATGTCGAGTCATTCCACAGCTCATGCCTTTTCTACTTTTGAATGTTTTTTGAAAAATAGAGTAGTGACTAGACATGTGGGTTAGGAAAAAGAAATAGGCGTTTGTTACACATCTTTTATTTGCCACGTGCTGCCGTAAGTTCAAATTTAATGTTCATGATAGGTATATAGTAGGTGATTTTTAAACACATAATAAAACAAAGGCTCTGAATAAAAAGTGAAAGTCTACTTCTCTGACTTTCTAATATTTTTCATCAAATATTACCACAGTTAGTTTTGTCTGTACCATTAGGGAAAGTAATATGTTTTGTAAAAACCTGTGTACGTAATGTATTGTTTTTTAACCCATTATGCCAAGGGACCTAGAAATTACAAGAAATTAGAGGAGGATTGTGATTCTCCAGGAGTTAACAATTAAACATTCAAGAGTCAAAGAACAGTTTAAGAAAACACTGGAAGAGACTCTACTAATCAATGTGACTGTCATATAAATAGTACCATGAATAAATGGCCAGGAGTTCAGATATAAGAGATGCTTTAGACAAGGGAAAGCTTCACAGAGAAGATAAGATTGAATGGAACTTGAAGAGGCTCTGGGAGAAATATCAATAACCTCAGATATGCAGATGACACCACCCTTATGGCAGAAAGCAAAGAGGAGCTGAAAAGCCTCTTGATGAAATTGAAAGAGGAGAGTGAAAAAGCTGGCTTAAAGCTCAACATTCAAAAAACGAAGATCATGGCATCCAGTCCCATCACTTCATGGCAAATAGATGGGGAAACAATAAAAACAGTGACAGACTTTATTTTCTTGGGCTCCAAAATCACTGCAGATGGTGACTGCAGCCATAAAATTAAAAGATGTTTGCTCCTTGGAAGAAAAGCTATGACCAACCTAGACAACATATTAAAAAACAGAGATATTACTTTGCTGACAAACAACCCTATAGTCAAGGCTATGGTTTTTCCAGTGGTCATGTATGGATGTGAGAGTTGGAACATAAAGCAAGCCAAGCACTCCAGAACTGATGCTTTTGAACTGTGGTGTTGGAGAAGACTCTTGAGAGTCCCTTGGGCTGCAAGGAGATCCAACAAGTCCATCCTAAAGGAAATCCGTCCTGAATATTCATTGGAAGGACTGATCCTGAAGCTGAAACTCCAATACTTTGGCCACTTGATTTGAAGAACTGACTCATTTGAAAAGACCCTGATGCTGGGAAAGAATGAAGGCAGAGGATGAGATGGCATCACTGACTTGATGGACAAGAGTTTGAGCAAGCTCTGGGAGTTGGTGATGGACAGGGAAGCCTGGCATGATGCAGTCCATGGGTTCACAAAGAGTCGAACATGAGTGAACTGAAGAGGCTCTGAACTCTGAAAAGGCCAGGCCAGCAAGGACAGTATTCCTGGGATAAAGCAAATCCAATTACTTAATCTATTCCACAACAGCATATTTAACAGGCCAGATCCTTCAAACTGAGATACTTAGAAAAATTCATATTTCTGTTTTTACTTTTTTTGATCTTACCTGAGGCCACATTCAGAGGGTTGCTTTGTTTAGCTTCTTTTTGGGTGCAAATACAACTTTGTGGAACAGCTTTATAGGTGAAAACCAGCAGAATTTAATAAAAGAAACTTCAACTGTCTTGTTATCATAATATATTACATTGTGGTTGCAAAAGAGTCACCCAGGACTCAGTGACTAAACAACAAATTAAACTACACTGTGTTGTATATTTTATATCCCATGACTTCTTTTTTGTTACAGAACCTTGTGACTTTTATCAGCAATGTTAGAAAAACAATGCCACAAGTACTTAGCTGATGAGACCATAAGGTCAGCCTGAAATAAAGATAGAAATCAAGGACTATTAAAAGGTCTTCATTCATCCAACTTATCCTTCGTGGTATGCCAAATTTCTCTCATTAGACTCTTTTCTATTAGAGTGCATGCATGCTCAGTCGCGTCCAACTCTTTGTGACTCTCTGGACTGTAGCCCGCCAGGTTGCTCTGTCCAAGGGATTTTCCAGGCAAGAATACTAGACTGGATTGTCATTTCCTCCTCCAGGGGATCTTCCCAACACAGGGATCGAACCCCTGTCCCCTGCATTGGCAGGCGGATTCTTTGAAGTTGAGCCACCTGGGAAGCCTTTCTATATGAGTAAGTTCTGCTACTTATGGCCCACTGTCCAAATCCAACCCAACTGCTGTTTTTGTACAGCCTGAAATTTAAGAATGTTATTCAAATGTTGGAAAGAGATTCAAAGATTAATATTTTGTAACACACAAAAATTTTATGAAATCAAAATTTCAGTGTCTATGAAGTTTTTGAAACTTACTTGCCACAAGGGGAGAGCTGAAGAGTTGTGATAGAAATTGGATGCCCACAAAATAGAAAATACTTACTATCTGGCAATGTATAGAAAAAGTTTGTTGACCTCCAGGTCAGAGGATGGATTTTGCAAGGCTACAGTAAAAGTGCTATCCAGATGGGTACCTAGACAGGGGAACAAGGACCATATTAGACCTACGTGAGAAGCCTCCTGAATTTGTACAGGAGAAGAGGTGACTGTGATGAACATCAGGGCCTCTCTCTCCACCTCCCTTCAACCCTGCTGCCTTTAGAACAGTTCATTGTGCAGGTGGAAAGTCAAAGATATTGGAACCAATTTCCAATCAACTCAAAATTCCCCCTCTCATCTTCTGTTTTGGGACCTTGTTCAGAATCTCATCTGGTCAAAGTCTTCCAAATTTCTGTATTTCCTCTGGAGCCTTCCTTGACTGTAGCCCTTCTTGGAAAAGTCCCTCTCCTTGAAGTTTCTTTGCCCCAGATATGCTGAGGAAGGTTAAAACATGAAAACCCTAGAACAGAAGTTCTCAAAGCCTGGTCCAATGGGCCCCTGGGCATGGTAGGGAATCTTTCAAGAAGTTCATAAAATTGTGATATTTTCATGAAAATATTAAGATTCTATGATTTCCCACTGTGCATCTTTGCTGTTATGTTATGAGAGTGATTTCCTTTCAGGAAGATGATCAGAAGATCATAATAAGATCTGAAAAGATTAGTATATTTGTAGAAGTAATTGCTAATTATTTAGCAAAACTGATTAAACTTCAACTTTTTGTGAAAAGTGTATTCTTTTCAAACAAATTTCTCATATTTTCAGCCCTCTTTGTAATTATCCTTGCTTTTTGAAGCTGAAACTCTGGGAAATGAATCAGAGACTGTGTTGGGTAGTATTTTGCACAATTCAGTAATCCACTTGGAGCCAGCTTTTCAGGAAACTGGGGCACTTTGAAACGGTGACATTTTTTCTTCTACATTAAAAAAAAGTTTGTTAAGCCTAGGTAAGTCATATACCTGTCACATACACATGGTCTGTGTCTACATGATGTCAATCCAGCTATTAAGAAAGTGAAAAATTGGATCAAACCACTGATTTATTAGTCATTTTACTGAATTCAGTTTTTTCCTTCACATTTTCATTTACTTTCACTCTTTCCCTTAGTGAAATAGATTCAAATACCCAGTTGTTTTGTTTTGTTTTGTTTTTGTAATAGGACTTTTTCATTTCAGCTCCCTGGTGGCAAACTTCCTACTTACAAAATGTTAAGTGAAGGTTCAGTCAACTTTATTTTTGCACTTTATATGCTGTAAAATATTTTTAATGGGTGTACATCAGGAGTTCAAAGGCTGATTTATCTTCCTGGGGGTTTCTAAACTGTCTGAATTGCTTCCTAAAACCCAAATCGAATGTATATGATATCTGAATGTGCAATAAACACCAGCTCTGTCACCTTTGTGTTCATATAAGCATCCTTTTCATGAACCAGGTCCTATGTGGGTGGGAGCTGAGAAGTTCACATTCCATCACTAATGAATGCCTGACAGTGCCTTGGGAAGAAACACACAGAGATATTGAAAACCTGCTTTTAAAAAATAGTTTCAAATTCCCTATTATTTTTTGGAGATTTTTATAAATTTAAACTAGAACAATGAACGGAATTGAACCTCAAATCTCCTCTCTATATTCCAATTAAACTGTATTTTGTTTCAGTTAGTCCAGTGGCATTTTGCTATTCCCAATGCTTGGTTGTCGTTTATGCTACTAAGGTACTTGAAACCAATTTTCATGAAAAAAATACAAGTTTCTATGAGTTGATATTGTTAAAATGCCCTGAAGTCATGCCCAGTGCTAAAGTTGAATAATTGAGCCACTGCTTGCCACAACTAGAGAAAGCCTGCATGTAGCAACAAAGACCTAGCACAGCCAAAAATTAATTAACAAATAAATCTTTAAATTAAAAAAAATTAGTGTTTTAATGGCTTACTATCTTAAGCTTTAATATTTTCAATCTAAAATGCTTATAAATGCTGATGTCATTCTGAATATAAAATAATTTGGCTAACTATAGTTTGACTCATAGTTTGTATATGATCAAAGAGCTTGCTGAAATTGTTGACTACTAAATTGGTTGTTTTGATATTATCTAGAGACAAACTAACAGAGAGGGCGATGGCACCCCACTCCAGTGCCCTTGCCTGGAGAATCCCATGGATGGAGGAGCCTGGTAGGCTGCAGTCCATGGGGTCGCTGGGAGTAGGACACGACTGAGCGACTTCACTTTCACTTTTCACTTTCATGCATTGGAGAAGGAAATGGCAACCCACTCCAGTGTTCTTGCCTGGAGAGTCCCGGGGACGGGGGAGCCTAGTGGGCTGCCATCTATGGGGTCGCACAGAGTCGGACATGACTGCAGTGACTTGTCAGCAGCAGAGACAAACTAAGGTAATTTCAACCTCAGACAGTTTAAATACACAGAAGACTCTAGTATGGCCAAATATGAAGGAAATAGGAAACTTAGTTGACTTGGCTTAATATGACATAGAGTTACTCATACATTTTGATTTTTTAAAGCTTTTTTTTTTTAATTCAAATACATATTCTGAGAGAAATGAGTGACTTTTATGAGCAGAACTTTTACAGGAAATAAGAAGGTCTAATTGATTAATTCTAAGGTCTGGATTTTAAGTTTCTGGAGGTCAGGAACAACTACATATTAGGCAGTGCACTTATGAGGGGCTTGATTTAAAGACTGGCCTAGTTGCTACACTGGTTAATTCTTTCCAGGCATCAAAGATCAGGGAGAAGGCAAACCCAAGAACTTAGAATAAAGTGACCAAAAGGAACGTATCAAACATGACCTGGAGCTTATCTGTGTGTTCTACAGTTGGTAAAATTACCTTGATATCTTTAAGTCATTGAATTAGTGAAGCTTTCTCTTTGTAATAAAGACATTGAGATTGCCATTTAACATCAACCTTGGCTTCCCTGGTGGCTCAGATGATAAAGGATCTGCCTGCAATGCTGGAGACATGCATTCAATCCCTGGGTTGGGAAGATTCCTCTGGAGAAGAGAATGGCAACCCACTTCAGTATTCTTGCCTGGAAAATCCCCTGGACAGAGGAGCCTGGGGGCTACAGTCCATGGGATTGCAAAGAATTGAACACAACTGAAGGACTAACACTTGAAATATTACCCTCCAATATAGTAAAATATTTAACCAAAATTAATGACCCCATGGAGTGCAGCCCACCAGGCTCCTCCATCCATGGGATTTTCCAGGCAAGAGTACTGGAGTGGGGTGCCATTGCCTTCTCCGAACATTTTTTAAAAAGGAAATCTGATTTGCATATAAATACTAATTTAAAATGATGGCAAATTCTTTACAATTTTATAGCTATTATGAGAAACTGTGCTCCTAGTTGTATAAAAATATTGATCCATATTTAATTCATACATTTTGCTAAAATTAAAGAATTATATCATTATATCATATATCCCAACACACCTTTTTTGTTGTTAAATTAATTCTTTCACAAGAAAAAAATGATTAAGACACATAGGTCCTAACTACATATTATATATAAAAAAACAAAAAAAAAATACAATTAATGATGCCTTTAGTAGAGAATGTGAATAAAAGAGGGTATAGCTTTTGCATCATTAAGATAACTGACCAAACTGGACTGAATTATTTTTTCCTTTTTTTTTTGGAGCTCCTATAGTTTTTAAATATGTATTTTATTTCTGTTAGGTAGCCAGAATAGGAAAAAGAGGAGTGCAAAATGGTGGTTAGAAAGCCTGCAAAAAGAGACCAAAGAAGAAAATCTAAGGACCAGAGTGGGAACCTCTGGTGGGAAAAATATGGCCCCTTCCTGATCGATGGGGGTACATCCCATAAAACAGAGCCAATCAGGCTCCAGGGAGAGGAGACAGATGTATAAAAAGGGAAGCAAAGAAGGTCAAGGCCACATCTTTGGGTCTGGCCTGCCCTCATGTCTTGGGGGTATACCGTCTGCTGTCTGCTTAATAAAATCTTGAGCTGTAACCAAGTTGCCACACTGGTCTGTTGTTTCGAATTTTTGCTGTGATAAGAGCAAACTGAGGGAAAGGAGAGCACCTGACACTTCTTTCTGGCTTGATAAATACCTCAAACTTCTTTAAAAATAGTTTTTTTTTATATAATAAAATCAATCTGAACCAAATAGAAATAATAATTGTATTATTAAATTTGTATAATTTATTAAAGTTTATTAAAGGCATTTTTAATCAAGACCCTATTAGAATACTTAGACTTTATAGGAAGACATTTAGAAGTTATATTTTATCAATTTAACCTTATTAAAAAGAAAAATTAAAGTTTGGCTAGTAGTAAGATCAACTTTAATACATATCATCAAAACTTTAATACATATTTGATTCTCAAATTGACCATACATTCTTTGATGCTAATTTTTAATTTGTTTATATCTCAATCATTGTTCCGTAGGTCAAAATGAAAATTTTTTGGATGGATTCCAAAACAACAGCTACAGATCTGTTGCTAAATTCATAATAATCTGAAACCTATCGATAGATACCCTTCAGTCAGTCAGTTTAGTCGCTCAGTAATGTTCCGACTCTTTGCAACCCCATGAACTGCAGCATTCCAGGCCTCCCTGTCCATCACCAACTCCCAGAGTTCATCCAAACCCATGTCCATCGAGTTGGTGATGCCATCCAATCATCTCATCCTCTGTCGTTCCCTTCTCCTCCTGCCCTCAATCTTTCCCAGCATCAGAGTCTTTTCCAATGAGTCAACTCTTTGCATGAGGTGGCCAAAGTATTGGAGTTTCAGCTTCAACATTAGTCCTTCCAATGAATACCCAGGACTGATCTCCTTTAGGATGGACTGGTTGGATCTCCTTGCAGTCCAAGGGACTCTCAAGAGTCTTCTCCAACACCACAGTTCAAAAGCATCAATTCTTCAGTACTCAGCTTTCTTTATAGTCCAACTCTCACATCCATACATAATCACTGGAAAAACCATAGTCTTGACTAGACAGACCTTTGTTGGCAAATAATGTCTCTGCTTTTTAATATGCTATTTAGATTGGTCATAACTTTCCTTCCAAGGAGTAAGCATCTTTTAATTTCATGGCTGCGGTCACCATCTGCAGTGATTTTGGAGCCCAGAAAAATAAAGTCAGCCACTGTTTCCACTGTTTCCCCATCTATTTGCCATGAAGTGATATGCTTAAATTCCACAATTCAAGGCAAAAAAGTTAGGATTGACATTTGGCGGCTTATTGCTAAATTAATCATTTTTTGGAGACTAGAAAGGCTGCCAAAAATTCAAATATGTCCATTTATCTCACAATAGAATTTCATTGCAGATACCAAACTGTGTTAATTATGTGTCATAAACATTCTCTTGCATGATAGTTAACTACTTATATTTTCAATATTAGTTTTCACATGTCTGTTTATCTCCTTTCTTGGTGCGTAATTATCGAGCAAGTTTCTTCAAAGTTGCTTCAGTGATACGTTCATCTTGAAGGTAGTTATTCCCACCTAGTACTATTTTGAGATTTTTAGAAGGCTCAGCAAATAAGACCATCTTTAGTTAAAAATTTTAAGAGATGGAAAGAATGGTGGAAGAGAGAAAGAGAAAATTTTGGTGGATGGAGTTTAAATTCGCAAAGGAAGAAAGTTGAGATTCAGGTAAGACTGTGTATTGCAACGGTGGACTTCCTGACCCCAGAGCACCTGAACTGAACTTGCCTGTCTAGGACAAGCCAAACCAATGGATGGTTAAAGCCTATCTTTTCCCTGATTAAGGCACTAGGAGTTAGCTGACTGTGAGCTCCTGACTGGCTCCACACCGAGGAGCAGAAGAGTAACTGGCCCCTTTCCCCAAGCCCACTGCTGTCTGCATAAAACTTTGCAACAGTGTCCCAGTCTCTTAGGAGTAAGTGCTCTGCATCCTCACATCACTTCAGGATGACATCCAGCTGAACTGAACTTCATGTTCTGGCTCATTTTCATGGTCCATGGTGCACGCTGTTCTCTCTGCCTGGACCACACTCTCTTCAATGTCAAATTGGAGCTGAAGCACATCTCCTTGCAAAGATACTCCCAGGTGTCTGTAAAATGGGAACTTGCCCATCACCATGACTTCATATTTGATTAAAGACACTCACTTCATGTCTGTGCTCCATTTCAGAGTGTGTTTCTTAACACCAAGGACTGTTTCTGTCTCGCTCACCAACATACTCCTAGTTCTTCCTTTGCACATGGTAGATCATCAGTAAACATATATTTTAATATACAAATGAGGGAATTCCCTGGTGGTCTAGTAGTTAGAACTCCGAGCTTCCACTGCAGGGGGCACTTAATTCCCCTGGTTGGGGAACTAAGACCCCACATGGTGAGAGGAATGGCAAAAAAGGCACCCACAAGTATACGGATGAACAAGCGATTGAGCTCATGTGGGCACAAGAGGGTGAAGCCAACAGTAAGACAGAGACATTAAGTTGCTTTTCAGAAAAGTGGACGCAGTCCTGCTGACCCACTGATTTAAGTCTCCCTGGAAGTAACTGCATACATGTTCAGAGTGCCTGGATGATGGTATAAATGTCCAGTCTGTGGTTTCAGAAGATGGGGCAGCAGGATCACTGTGTATAGAAGCCAAGTCCTTATCCTCATCAGCACAGGGAGTAAGGAGACCAGGATGAACATTTTTTGTCTTTATGGAGGTATATAATTGACATATCTAGTTGTAAATTTTAAACTGTTGCAATTTATGCCAAATTTAGGGAGCTATGTGAAGAGAATCATTACTATGAGAGGAGTTAATAAGTGATTTTTGATGATCACTATTGCTACAGTTGGAGAAGGCAATGCCAACCCACTTTAGTACTCTTGCCTGGAAAATCCCATGGATGGAGGAGCCTGGTAGCCTACAGTCCATGGGGTTGCAAACAGTCAGACACAACTGAGTGACTTCACTTTTACTTTCATGCATTGGAGAAAGAAATGGCAACCCACTCCAGTATTGTTGCCTGGAGAATCCCAGGGACGGGGTAGCCTGGTGGGCTGCCATCTGTGGGGTCGCACAGAGTCAAACACGACTGAAGTGACTTAGCAGCAGCAGCAGCAGCATTGCTAGAGTAGATTGCCCAGTTTTAGTAAACTGCAAACAAAGCTTCAAGAATCCTTGCTATTACCCCAACCATTTTAGTTAAGTTCAATTATTTTTTTTCTTTTCTACTCTCTGCTGCCTGCCAAGAGCAGGAGTAAAAAAATCTGGATTACTTGGCATTTATTGAGTAAACAGCATTTCATTTTTACACAAACGTTGACATTAATTAAGTCTTCTAACATCTGGGATGTAGGTAAATGTTCTGCTAATTTTGCGGAGGAGGAAATGAAATCACAGTGGCCTGGCAGGTTGCCAAGGTGACTGAACAAGTCAGTGTCAGGACTGGGAGTGCCACTCAGGAATTTTTGGCTGTGAATCTTCCATTCAACTAAATGAAACTCATAGGGGAAAAGCATATTGGGGATATATTCCTGTTTTCATGTTTCCTATCAAACTGGGAAGGCCCAGAATCTCATGAGAACTTCTGTTTCCAATCTCAATTTTATAAGTAAGTGAATCACAGTAAACATCACACAGGCATTTCCAGTGTCATACATTCATGTGGATCAGAATTTTGAAAAATAGTTTTACTTTCTCTTCCTTTTTTCTCTATATTATATTATTTTATTTTTGTTCCTTAAAAATGCATTTCAATCCATGGAGGTCAACTCTTTAAAGAAAATCATTGTGATTAAAAATGAAGGCCCTCCAAATAGATGTCACGTTTTTTTAAATTTCTAAAGCCATTTTGTAGTATGTGTTGTTTTGGTCATATGGCACAAATCAAAAATATGAAAAAAAAAACATTTATCTATCTTAGAAAAAAATTGCATCATAATTGCTTAAAAATTTATAGTGTAAGATCTAGATAATATAAGGCAAGTCAAGTGCAAATTAGACTCATCCTTTTCGCCCTTGTGGTCCCGTAGTTCTCATATTCAGGTTTACTGTGGACAGAGGGAAATTGCCATGGACAGTAATGGTGGGGATTGAGGCAGCCTAGGCTCTGGCACATGACCATGTGGGCTCCCGCTTATGTCTATGGCAGACACACTTAATGACCAAGGGCAAATCTTTTCCTTCTTTGTGTTTCAGCACCCTCATCTATAAAATGAGGGTGCTAACAGTCACCACCTCATAGGTCTTTGTGGGGATTCAATGCATTGGTCCATGTAAGGCTTTTTTTAAAAAAAAAAATTTACATTTAATAAATGCAATACATTTAGAAAGATGTCTGGCACACAGCTATACCATATAAGTATCCGTTATTAATACTGTTTGGGATGTAATTGCTATATCTTCCATTTCTAAAATTAGTCCTAGATAAATGTTCTCTGTGCTGTAGAACACATTAAGGACTGAGGAGGAAAAGAAATATCGTTTGAGCAGGAGAGGGAGATGCAGTTTGGCAGAAGGCCAGGTTTCCATCCGTAGCTTATTTCTGTAACATTTCCATAAACTTCCCTTGAGTACAATGAGAAACTGTGTAAAGCCATACTCCTGGCTTTGAATGAACCTACAGCACAGGGGAATTCTCACAGTAAAACTGAAGAAGCTGGCTAAGACTGTACAGCTCCTTTTCCCTCATCAGAATGAATACAGGAAAATGTGGGCGTATCATTTTTAGCATATTTTAAAGTTGTTCTCAGACAGTAGCCAATTTTGATAAACATTTGCTAGAGGAATGGCAAACATGACTTGCCATTATATTGGGCTTCATGAAAATCTGACACCTGGAAATAAGCAACCTTTATTCTGTCACTTTGGAGATGGACATAGCTGATGAAAGGTGCTCCTTGATAAATAAGAAAATGTGTGTAGGGCATGGGCTTTAAAACTACAGCTAGATGCTCCAAGGAAGAATTTAAGGGAAAGGAAACATAATTTTTTAATTGAGTAATCGTCCCTGGAGGAGGTCATAGCAACTGACTCCTGTATTCTTGCCGGGAGAATCCCATGGACAGAGAAGACTCGAGGGTTACAGTCCATAGGGTCACAAAAAGTCAGACACGACTGAAGTGACTGAGCACAAGTACAATGAGCTTAATAGCTTCGCAGGTGGCTCAGTGGTGAAGAATCTGCCTGCCAATGTAGAGGACGCAGCTTCTTTCCCTGGGTCAGGAAGAGTCCCTGGAAAGGAAAATGGCAACCCATTCCAGTATTCTTGCCTGAGAAATCTCATGGATGGAGAAGCCTGGCAGCTGCAGTCCTTGGGATCGCAAAAGACCTCGACGTAATTTAGTGACTAAACAACTATAGGCTTAATAGTTTAAAATACAGTTCCAAATTTGGGGCTGCTATTTAATTTTAGATAGCATTTGAAACACAAGCACCAAAAAATATTGAAAATCTGAGAGTATTCAGTATATGTTACAAGTGTAGAGAATCGTGTACAACTACACTGAAAAAAAATTCTATAGTATATATGTAAAAGTATAATATTGTATCACTTTAGAGAAAATCTGAATTTGGAGGTATCGTTCTGCTTGTAAACTCAGGGACAGATTAGCTAGTATCTCCTTGAGTTTTTATTCTCCCATAAAAGCTGTGAAAATCATGGATTGCAGGGAGCTAGACTGCAGTGTTTGATGTAAAAAAAAAAGGCAGAATTCATCAAACTGAGATCAAATTGGCCTCTGTAACCGAGGACCCTATCTTGATTAGCCAGGTGGTTTTGCAGTGCCACCAAAAAATTGGAAATAATTGTGCTGTACTCAGCATTCATTTCAGGATTGCAAAATTTCCAACAAAGTTGTCTCCAGGCTGGACATTTGGGTGGTAAACTAGAAATGTATTGAATCATTCCATGCTATGTTCTCTGGGGTTTTTCTTGACAAACATCACCTTCCAGATGGAAAATCCTCCTTGTGAAACTTCTGGTAAGTGGATCTGTGTTTTCAAAGAGCGATTCTGTGGATGGATCTAGAGACTGTCATATAGAGTGAAGAAAGTCAGAAAGAGAAAACCAAGTATCATATATTAACCCACATACATAGAATCTAGAAAAATAATATAGGTGATCTTATTTGCAAAAGAGAAATAGAGATAAAAATGTAGAGAACAAACATTGGACCTCAAGGAGAGGGGGGAAGAGGGTAGTGGGATGAATTGGGAGATTGAGATTGTTATATATACACTATTGATACTATGTGTAAGATATATAACTAGTGAGAATGAGAACCCTATTCAGTGCTCCGAGGTGACCTAAATGGGAAGGAAATCCAAAAAAGAGGGGAGATATATATATATATATATATATATACACATATATATATGTGTGTGTGTGTGTGTGTGTGAGTGTGTGTGTGTGTGTGTGTGTATGCAACTATACTATAATAAAATTAATTTTAAAAGAAATATAAAAGATAAAAATAAATACAGGTGTAAACCAAAGAGCAGTTCTGGACATTCAATTTTGTTTTCAAATATGCCAATAGAAAAAAAAAAACCTTAAACAATGATATGCAATTTTCGGAAAGCAGACAGTTTCAGTGGTTCATGTACCATTCAAATTTTAGTCACTTTGCAACTGAAGTTGAATAAATGTCCTTGCATACAGAGGAAAAATGTAAATCTTACCATTTCATGAGGTCCAAGAGAAGAAAGCTTTTCTGGCTGCACTTTGTTAATTGTTAGATAATGATTCTATGTAGCCTAAAAACAGAACTCCTTTCAGAATTTCCCACTCATTCACTCGAGCCTTCTTTCCGATAACTACATTAAATTAGCTAAATATCCATTGAAAAATCCAACGAAAATCTGACTCTGTTTAGAGTTTGCTCTGTTTTCTTATAAATGCTCAGCTGAAACTGGGTCTCTTTGGAGCCATCTTCCCTTAAGTTCACAGAGCAGATTAGGTGGTCTGGGGACCAGCAGTAGTAACATCAACTCTTCAGGATCCTGGGCCACCCCCTGGTTTTCTGAGTTAGAATCTGTTCTCACAGAATCCCTAAAGAAGTTTGAGAAGTGCTACTCTTCAGTACTTAACTAGCCCCAGAAAGTAGCCAGCTCATAACAGGGGCTTGCTAAGTGTGCTTTTCGGTTGGCTGCTTGAAGAAACAATTTCACAGGAAGCTGATCATTAAGAGAGCTTGAGGAAAAAAAAAAAACCCAGCAACCTACTTCCATGAAAAATTCTAATTAGTGCTGAAAATTTAGTAATTTAAACTGTGGTCATCAAAGGAGGTGCAATGTTAATTTCCAAGGACAGTATTTAAAGGAATCTCATCCTGAATATAGCAGGAATTCTTTCATACCATCTGAGACTGAAAATCATCATTTTCTAGTGACTGGGAGGAGAGAAAGAAGGAAGGAACCCGTCCTTCTTCCTGGATGGGCTTACAGAGGCATGTTTAAATGGAACTTTCGCCTTTATAGTTGTACCACTGATACCGTGCCACATTTTTAGCATGCTTTTTTCAGATAGGGATGGTGATAAATTCTGACCATAGATTATTTGATGAGGATCAGTGCAGTAAATAAAGATGAATATGTGGTAGTTGCCTGTAATTTGAAAATAAACTTCCTAAAACAGAGGATGAGATGGATAGATGGCATCACTGAGTCAATGGACATGAGTTTAAGCAAACTCCAGGAAATAATGAAGGACAGGGAAGACTGGTGTGCTGTAATTCATCGGATCACAAAGAATCAGACACAACTTAATGACTGAACAACAACCACCACAACAAATCTTCTTCTGTAGTGCACAAACCTGGAGTGGCTCTCCCTATGGGGAGAACCCCCATATTTACCAGACAGGTCTCCTCCCTCTGGTACTTGCCTATATGCATGGTTACTAAGTTGCTCCAGTTGTGTTCAAATCTTTGTGATCCTATGAACTGTATCCTGCCAGGCTCCTCTGTCCAGGGGATTCTCCAGGCAAGAATACTGGAGCAGGTTGCCATGCCCTCCTCCAGAGGATTTTCCCCACCCAGGGATCTAACCCAGATCTCCTGCTTAGCAGGTGGATTCTTTCTTACTAGTGCCACACATAACCAAACTTGAATGCTGCCTGGCTGAGGAGCTTCGCTCCAACCACACAGACACCTTGTAGACACTGTAGCTGAATCATTTATGTCTAAGTGATTTGGGGAGAAGAAAGGATACATTTTGATTTTGGGGTAGTCCTTGTTGGAGAAGAAGGATCCAGGAGTGCCCAGCAGGAGATGGGCTACTGGGCAGAAACTCTTGGTTTAGTTTATAAATTACTCGTAGGGATGGTCTGAGCCAGAGAGATTCCTGAATTGACACAAAGTTAATCGGATCCTTGTTGATATATCTCTTTTTGTTTTCCACCTAGGAGTTCCTCTGTTGGTGTCCACTTGAGAATTCAGCTTCACACCTGTTTTAACCAATGGCCTCTAAGGAGGGAGGGCTAGAATTTAGGGGCTCTGAAAAAGGGGATCTTGCCCAATTTATTTCTCCCATGTGGCTGTAAATACTCAGTTTATGTAAAACTATAATAATTAAACACCAACATCTACAGGTTGCTGACAATGTCCGAGTTAAGCCATCAACTGCACCAATTGCACTTGGCTCCATCAGTAAGTAACCCCATCACAGAGGTAGTAGGTTTACTTCCCATTTTCTAGGAAACAGAGCTGCAGAGGTTAAGAAACATGCCCAGACCATACAATTTGTCAGGAACAGAACTGAGATTTGAGCTCCAACCTGACACAGCGTCCAGCATAGATAACTTTTGCTGTATTCCGTGGAACTGACTCTCCCACTCTCTCCAATTGCCCCTGGCTGTCTGGGAACATTTATTCAATACAGTTAAATAAACAGCAAACATCTATGTTACTGTTTTGATGACACTGAACTTGCTATATGTAGTCATCACTTTCACAGGGTTTTGTCCACTTTCCTTGGTTGAGCTAAACAGAATTCAAAGCAATTCAAAGGAACATTGGCTACAGTGCACGATTTACGACTTTGCCCAGGTTTCTTAGTTTACAAATTGGAAGCAGCCCTGTACTCTCTCAGAAACCCTTTCAATGTTTGAAAAGAGGTATATATAAAATGCCATTACTTCTAGCCCTTTAAGTTGTCTAATCACAAGTGAAAATAACCAGGGTGAGCTTTTAGATAGAACAGCCCTTTTAGGCCTAGGATAAGACACTTTGGAGCACAAATTAACCCTGTTGATGCTTGGTGCCCCCAAAGTCTCTTGGGAATTGGTTGTCTTAAATTGTAGAATAATAATGCCAGTTTCTTGAATTTCCATCTATATTTCTGGAAACTAATTTAACTGAAATAAGAACATTTTCATGTGTTTTTCCAGCAGGTGAAAGTTGAATGTTAACTACTTAAATGACTTTCACATTTATATTTGTTTAAAAATCATTTTTAATAATTTAAATACTTTTAAAATAATTTGTTAAATAATGAAAAATTATTTTTTCATTAACATTTTTTCTTATATATCCTTTATATTTTCCCACAGTTACGTGATCAAAATGTTTCAGGCTAGTGATGCAAAGTACTTTAAAGCTAATGGTACAAACATTGGATCAGAGTTATTAGATTTCTTTCCTTTTCATTGGCATGGGCTGTATGATTTAAAGAAAAAAAAAATCTATGACAGTAGTAAAATAAAAAATGTCCTGTGAGCCTGAACTTTATGAATGCCTATGGAAAATTTTCAGAAAAGGTAATCTTCTCCTTTAACTGTGAGAATATAGCTCCTAGTTTATGTGGAATTTAAGAATCAGCTTGCCTGAAAGACTTGCAGAAAAATTTCCAATCTCCTATGCTGCAGGGCCACTTGAACTATAAGGACTAGTATTCATTTGCAAAACAGCCTTGGAATGATCTAAACTGATCTGGCCTAAGAGAGAACTAGCTTTTCAGGATAGCTTTTGTGATGTATTTCAATATTAAAACCATACTTTATCTGTTTATAAACATATATAAAAATACATGTCCATTTAAAAAGTAAACTTCAGGTTTTATTTTGCCACAAGTTCTAAGACCCCAGTCTGGGAGAGTAACTCAATTCTCTCCACTTACTCTGGTTTGTACATAATTTTCAGTTCTCTGAACTGAAGGTTTAGTCCCGAGAAGACGCCCCCCATTACTATAGAGATGTATCTTGGATGTTTACTAATCTTTAAATTTACTCTGCACTTTAATTGGGTTCTTTTTTGGAAACCTGATTTAAATATTACGAACATCTAAATATCTTGTCAGGGGGTAAACACTGCTTTTGTAACCAGAGGATCAGTGGACTTGATTCCTAATTGTGCTTCCTTACAGAAAGAGGTTGGCATGTTTTAATACATGGAAGGTACTTAATATCTGTTTTGATGGGTGGAATAGAACCTTTTATATTCTCACAAAGGGACGTTCAACAGCTCAGTTAATCTAGGGTTTGTTCTACAGTCCTGAATCTACAAACTCTGCCAATTTTGAATATCATAAGTAAATAAAAGAGCGAAGACATTCTAACTCTCAAACAGTCTGAAGCCAAGAAAAAGAACAAAGAGAAAGGGAGCCAAATGCAAACATAATTACCCACCAGTGTTCTCTGTGTACACAGTTATATACCCAGGGCTCCCTGTGTACTTAACGATATACTCAATGTTCTTTGTGTTCATAATGACATATCCAGTTTTTTCTGTGTACACAGTTGTACACCCAGAGTTCTTTGTGTTTTGTGTTTGGAGTGAAATGGCTGTACAACCCACTAAGGGAAGCTTTGCAGTTCCAAGTTCATCTTTGGCACCATTTATTATTTCTATTCCCTTAGCCTACCATTTTCAGCTTAGCTGGAAGAGAGAAGTGAGTTTCTGAACAACTTAATTTTATGCTATATTTCTCATCTACCAATCGGAAACTGACAGCCATGACAAGAATGTCTTCACCTATCTACGTTTTTATTCATGTCTTTTAAGAATAGCTCTGCCACGCTCAAACAGTCTCAGCAGCAGTGAGACTCACAAAATACACACCTCTCTCTCTCTCTCTCTCCCCTTTTATTCAACCACTAGATAATTGAGATAAAAACATTTGAAATTGGAAATGGAGGAAAAGAGACAACATATTTTATACTCTGGATTTATATAAATAAAACATTTTATGCTCAACATTCATGAACATAGGTATTCAATTTACACATGTGTCTTCTTTAAGGTTCATCTTTATTACCTGCAATACTAACATCCCTGGACTTCACAATCTCTTGAGAAGTTAACTATATTAACACCATAATATTGCAAGACTCTGAAAAAAAAAATATTGCTAGACTCTGTAGCAGGTCAAATTTAAACTGGTTAAAAATGGGGTATTGACATGTGTCAATTTCCTCTTCCTGCTGCTGCTGCTAAGTCGCTTGAGTCGTATCCGACTCTGTGTGACCCCATAGACGGCAGCCCACCAGGCTTCCCCGTCGCTGGGATTCTCCAGGCAAGAACACTGGAGTGGGTTGCCATTTCCTTCTCCAATGCATGAAAGTGAAAAGTGAAAGTGAAGTCGCTCAGTCATATCCGACTCTATCGACCCTATGGACTGCAGCCTACCAGGCTCCTCCGTCCATGGGATTTTCCAGGCAAAAGTACTGGAGTGGGGTGCCATTGCCTTCTCCATTCCTCTTCCTACCAAAACCCAAATAAAATTACAGCAAAGAATTTTTTTTTAATCTGTTAACCCTTAAAGTCAATAGGGAGATGTCTAGCAAGCAACACCTTTACACTAATTTTGGACAAAGCTGGAGGAGTGATGTGTGACTTAGCAAAGCAGGAGAGATTACAAAAATTAAAATCTGAGTCTTCAGAGGTCACTTTTTTCCACAGACACTCTGAAAGAGTCACCATTTTGAGACACATGAAGAGTAAACTTCTTGTCTCCCCCTAGATCTAAAACCCCTCTCCCATTGACAGAAACCCTGGAAAATAAATCCAACCCCGGTGAAAGCATGTATGTAGTTAAGCAAACAAACTCTCAACATAGATATTTGGCGTTCCCCTCAAGGGAGAAGGTTGATGACCTGCTTGGCTCCTCTTCCTTCTTCCCTCCCTCTCTCACTCTCTGTCTTTCTTCCCACAGTATCTGCTGCTGCTGCTAAGTCACTTCAGTCGCGTCTGACTCTTAGCGATCCCATGGACTGCAGCCTACCAGGCTCCTCTGTCCATGGGATTTTCCAGGCAAGAGTGCTGGAGTGGGTTGCCATTGCCTTCTCCGACAGTATCTAATAAAATGCTTCCAAATGTTTGCATAAATGTAGAATTAAAAACTGGAATTGAATTTTAGAAAGCTTCATTTACAAAGGCTGTGTACATGGATCCAGGGAGACAATTTTTAGACTACTGTCCACTCTGTATACTACTTGAACTTCCTTAAAATTTTTCTAAGTCAGGTTCGTTTTTCGGTTCAGAGAACAGTAAACTGTTCAGAAAGTGGTTTGTTATCAGAAGGTGAGGCCCAAACTGGGATAGGCTTTTTGTTCTTATTATTTCCCCCCTGAGTTTCATTCATTATTCCTGATTTTGTATGTTCTATTACAACTTTTCTTACATCTGTTTTTACACTGCGTTATTCAGTCATAGGATACTTTTCCCACAAAGAGTAAGAGCTCTGTTACTGTCAGGCCTGTGATGCCAGCATGTGATTCTGAGGGTCTGCTATTACTTCTGGCACCCACCTTCCTACATCTGGATCACATCACGTCCTGTGTTAGGCCAGTGATGTCTGGAAAACTCAAAAAACAAACAAACAAAAAAAGAATTTCTTCCTTTTCTGTGTTTTCAACAAGCCACTGGGCTGAATTGTTCCTGAGTATCTATGTCTCACTCTCCACCTTTCCTGGCTTGAATCAAGGGTCAGTCCTTCAGGATTCCTGCCTCCCCCATGAGTTCAGTTGTGCTGAAGTAACCTAAAGTATCTTGTGCCTTAAGTTTAAGTCCAGAAATGACTGTTGTTCCTGCTTTCTGGTCATTATGACTTAGACAGATGCAGCAAAATGTCTTTATAAAGATGATTTATGTATCTCAGGTTATGTTCTCCAATTACATGATGTTTTGAATTCAAGATGTCCATCAGTATTATCATTTGAGCTTACTGGAAATGTTAACTATATATTTTGTTCAATTAATTGTTATTTTTATTACAATTACAATGTGTTTGTCTTCTTCCAAATGTATTTAAGATAAATCTGTTGTTGTTGTTCAGTTGCTAAGTCCTGTCCAACTCTTTGGGACTCCCATGGACTGCAACATGCCAAGTTTCCCTGTCCTTCACTATCTTCTAGAGTTTGCTCAAACTCATGTCCATTGAGTTGGTGATGCTATCTAACCATCTCATCCTCTGCCACCCCCTTCTCCTTTTGCCTGCCAGGCAATATATTTATTGAAATAATTAAAATTAAGTATAAGAAAAACAGGACAATTAGGAACAAAAATAGATTGATGTATTAATAATTTGAGGGGAGCAGAGAGGAAATATACAACTAGGTGCTTGAGATGGTCTGATTAACACAGCTCATGACTGAATTCAACTTTCAGTTTCCCGGCTGCTAAGTGAAAGAGAAAACATGTCATCTCACATAGATTCTTTTTCCTGACAGATGACTGCATGCATATAAGTCTGCAGAAACATTTTTCCTTAACTTAAACACAAACAGAAAATTTCTCTCTAGCTTTATAGAAAGATTTTTGAATGAGATAGTAAATGATGGGTTTTTTTTTACTAAAATTTAATAAAATTTTATGAAGAATCCTCTTCATTGACAGTTTAAATAGTTAGCATTACTTATTTGTTCCATGCTTGCATCTGGATAATAAAAATAACTCAGAGGAATAACATGGGGGGTGATTTCCTTCCTCTTAACCTAGACTTTTTGGTTTCCTGCTCAGGGGGCCACACAAGGGGAACCAGAATTAAATCTGTTAGGAGATACAAATGAGATAAGTCACCAAAGATTGGGGTTTCCCACCTCCCCAGTGTGGGTTCAGCCACAGTCATGGGCAGTAGAGTGGAAGAGGAGCTAAGGATGAGCAAAGCCAGTCCCCTCATCCACAGATGGAAACACTGAAGCCAAGAATGATGGGAGCCAGTTGGCTCAGGGGGCTGGATGTGTCACTCCAGCATCTGGACAAGCTCTCTCCCCTCCCGACTCATAGTAGAGGATCATGTGCCCTTCATTCGCCATCCTCACCTTTCTCTTTCAACCCCTAAGACACAAGCTCAGAAACTGGAATGAAGCTCTGTATGGTCAATGAATGGGGCTTCTCCAATGGCTCAGCAGTAAAGAATCCACCTGCACTGCAGGAACTGGAAGAGGCACTGCTTCGATCCCTGGGTGGAAAAGATCCCCTGGAGAAGGAAATGGCAATTGACTCCAATATTCTTTCCTAGAGAAATCCCATGGACAGACAGAGGAGCCTGGCAGGCTAGTCTGTAGGGTCACAAAGAGTGGGATATGACTGAAGCAACTTAGCACCTGTCAATAGTCAGTGAAATAGTCAATGAAATCCAAAGTATGCAATTTGCTTCAAGTTAACATGATGTGTGTCTTTTATAATCTTCTCATATTCAAAGTTCATGAACTATGGAACAGTCTCAATGTAATATCTTTTCAATAAAGATGACTTTTATAGCATATAACTAAATTTATTTACATCGCTATGCTGTTTCTTCTAATTTATCCAGCTTCAATTTATCAAAGAAGTGATTGAGAAATTTCAGAATGAGGTTCAAAGGATTCTTTGCTTGTATTTTCCCCTTTTCCTTCTTCTCATCCTCACCTCCTGCCCAGTTCCAGGGCACATTTCCTATAAAGCCTGTTCTCTATAGATGAAACCTGTAAAAATATATCATTACCTCACTGCATTTATTAAACAATTAGAAATTAGCAAGTTCTGACATTAAGATTTATTCCTGATTTTTGGTACATTCTATCTGCTTGGAGTATAGCAATTCTTGCTCCTCATGAGAAAGCATGGGAAGGCTATTATTTAGATAAAAATATGACACTGAGCAGCTGTCCCCCGAAAGCCCCCAAAATAGAGACAGCTCTGTTTGCTGACATTTCTTTCTTCTTCTCTGCCTTGCTCCTTGGCTCGCCAAGGCACAGATGCAAGGGTTGGTTATTTAAGCCACAATCCGGAGGGATTATTAAAATTCTCTTGAGCCAAATTTTCCAAAACACGAATGGGTTTCATAAATGTATATTAATCTGTTTAGCTTCAGATAATGAAAACACAGAACTCTGGTAGGAATCAAGTGGCTGGTGAAGCCCAAGCCCCGCCCCCAGGAATGTAACCAAAGCCGCTGAGGTGTTGGAATGTGGCCTTGGCGCTTCATGGGAGGTATTCTGAATGCAGAAGAACAGATCCAAATCCAGGACCTTGTAATTTGGGAAAGGCAGTTAAGTTCTGGTCTCTGTGTATCCTAAAGGACAAAAGAGAAACACCCTGGGTCATGCCTGAACTTGCGGACCGAGCCTTCCCTGAGACAATTTGAAGGTAAATGCCTTAGCCAGCGGTTGCTGAAGCGCAGTGAGCAGTGAGGCATTCGTGTCCTTGGTACCTGACCCCCTGTCTTGGTTAGCAACCTGCTGGGCCCCTGGTGACCACCACATGCATCAGGACAGGGCTGGCCCTTGGTTCCTGAGCACAGACCTAGAGTCTATTCCAGTGGGCTCTGTGCAGAGTCAGCCTAGGCTCTGACCCTGAGAGTAGGTCAAGCTGGGGCTATGTCATGGCTCACTTACTGATGTCAAACATATGTGTGTTTCTGTGTTTGAGGAGGAGAGTTTTGCACTGCTCTTATGAAGATGGTGCCAATAAAGACTTTTCTTTTGGATTGCCACCATATTGGAGTATCAAATCCAATGGAGTGACAAATGACTCTTCTAAGATCCTCTGGAGAAGGAAATGGCAACATACTCCAGTACTGCTTGGGAAATCCCATGGACAGAGGAGCCTATTGGGCTCCTTGGGGTCGAGAAAGAGTTGGACATGACTTAGCAACTAAACAGCAACAACAAACAACAGCCCCAGTGAGTATTAACAATTCATTTAGAGAACTTACTTTGTGTTGCCTAAAGTGTCTGGGAGGGCAAATGGTAGAGTGAAAAGTCTGCTTATTGGGGAATCCTAACCAAGCCAGGCTTCAGCAATACGTGAACCGTGAATTCCAGATGTTCAAGCTGGTTTTAGAAAAGGCAGAGGAACCAGAGATCAAATTGCCAACATCGAAAAAGCAAGAGAGTTCCAGAAAAACATCTATTTCTGC
>NW_011495023.1:9701701-9728343 GCF_000754665.1 Bison bison bison
TGGAAAATAGGTGGGGAAACAGTGGAAACAGTGTCAGACTTTATTTTTCTGGGCTCCAAAATCACTGCAGAGGGTGACTGCAGCCATGAAATTAAAAGATGCTTACTCCTTGGAAGGTAAGTTATGACCAACCTAGATAGCATATTCAAAAGCAGAGACATTACTTTGCCAACAAAGGTCCATCTAGTCAAGGCTATGGTTTTTCCTGTGGTCATGTATGGATGTGAGAGTTGGACTTTGAAGAAAGCTGAGCACTGAAGAATTGATGCTTTTGAACTGTGGTGTTGGAGAAGACTCTTGAGAGTCCCTTGGACTGCAAGGAGATCCAACCAGTCCATTCTGAAGGAGATCAGTCCTGGGTGTTCATTGGTAGGACTGATGCTGAAGCTGAAACTCCAATACTTAGGCCACCTCATGCGAAGAGTTGACTCATTGGAAAAGACTCTGATGCTGGGAGAGATTGGGGGCAAGAGGAAAAGGGGACAACAGAGGATGAGATGGCTGGATGGCATCACTGACTTGATGGACGTGAGTCTGAGTGAACTCTGGGAGTTGGTGATGGACAGGGAGGCCTGGCATGCTGCGATTCATGGGGTGGCAAAGAGTTGGACACGACTGAGTGACTGCACTGAACTGAACTGAATGGTTGTGTGTAGACTTGACCTCAGTCCAGCTGGCTGGTGATCTTTAGCAACTGACTCAATCTCTAAGAGCCTATTAAACAGAGAAAGTAACTATCTGTCCTACAAATTTCATAGGACTCTCCTTTCAAAGTAAACAGATAACCAGATAGAAATGGATTGAAAATATTAAAGCTATAGGAATTTAAAGAATAGATTATCCATTAAACACAATGGAATTATCTGGATATTTCAAAAATACACAAAAATAGAATTTTGGTAGGTTAAACTAATTTATAACAAGATAGATATAAATGGGAAAATGTTATAGTAGGTCTATGATTTAGAACCATAAGAATATTTAAAAATACATTTATTTTTGTTGATTTGGAACACAAAATGATGTACTTGTCAGTAAAATACCTAATTCTTATATATTTTCCACAATTTGACCATGTGCAATTACTCGTAGATCTTACAAACTGATTTACACAGGAATTTCTGGTTTGCTACATCCTTGTTCTCCCCTTTGGTTTATATAAAACATCTGACCAGTGGATGATAAGATAGATAAATCTGAGGCTGGATATAAATCAGACTGATCTTCACCTAGGATAACCTCTAGCAGAGAAGCAACCTTTAACCTTCTGGATGATGGCTAGATCCAGTGCACTCCATTTTCCTGGAAATTAATCCAAAGTGATCTGTGCACATTCATTTCAGAGAGTTTCCACTAAGGCCATTTCTCAGTTGCTCGTGCTGGAATGAAATCAAACCTCTTTACTTTGGGGAATGTTCCATTGGTAAGGTTCAGAGAGGAAAGCTTAAATTTTCAGACCTCACACCAAGTGATTACACAAATGAGACACGGGCATCCAGCCCTCCCACCCAGCCCTCCAAGGAGGCTGCTCAATTCTGTCACTTGGCTAAGTGTTGACTTCAGATCCTATGTGCAAACTGAAATGAGCCAAGTGTATCTTTGCTGATCCTTTCAGAGTTGCCACTACAGGTTTTTAATATTTAGGGTCAAATGTGTTTTTTCAAGTGTAACCTGTATGACTTGGGTCATTTTGTTAACATGATTAGTAGTGGAAGTGACAGACAGTCCTGGCAGTAAGGACAGGAAGAGGAGGCGCGACAGCCACTACTTACCAATTGCCAGACTTCGTGCCAGGAGCTGAACGTAATTACTGATAATCTCAGGAAAGTGTCACAGACTTATTTTATCATCCTCATCCTATTCCTGAGAAAACCATCAGCTGATATGAGCCTGTATTTCAATCGGCTCCAAATTCTAGACTACTCCTAATTCTTAAAATAGCTAATACAAGATTTCCCTGGTGGCACAGTGGATAAGAATCCGCCTACTAATGCAGGGGACATGGGTTTGATACCTGGTCAGGGAAGTCTCCACATGCCTGAGGGCAACTAAGCCGGTGCACCACAATTGCTGAATCCATACTTTGGAGCCCAGTAGCCACAACTACTGAAGCCCGTGTGCCTGGAGTCTTGTGTTCCGAAGCAAGAAAAGTCATGGCAATGAGAAGCCCACACACCACAACTAGAGAAAGCCCGAGCAAAGCAAGGAAAACCTAGCACAGCCAAAAAATACAAAAATGTTTTTAAAAAGAGAGTCAAAAAATATATCTGGCTTTCCTGGATGGAGGCAGGTAATTCTAGAAGCTTGCGGAGACAAAGAAGGATCCTGTTCACATGGGCCTCTGCATCCTTCCTTGTCCTTGTGTGTGATCCAAGACTCTCTCAGGCCATGCTTGTGTGTAGTGTTAAATAAGAAACTGCACCCCAGTGTTCAGTGTAGCACTATTCACAATACCCAGGACACGGAAACAACCTAAATGTCCAACAGACAAATGGAGAAAGATGGGGTACATATATACAATGGAATACTACTCAGCCATAAAATAATGAAATACTGCATCTGCAGCAACATGGATTGACCTAGAGGCAGTCATACATAGTGAAGTCAGAAAGAGAAAAAACAAATATCATATATAACACATATATGTGGAATTTAGAAAAACGGTACAGGTGGACCTATTTGTAAGTTAGGAATAGAGACACAGTCAGAGAGAATGAATGTGTGGACTCAGTGGGAAGGGGAGGGTGGGATAAGTTGGGAAATTAGGATTGACATATATGCACTGCCATGTGTAAAATACATAGCTAGTGGGAAACTGCTATAAAGCACAGGGAACTCAGCTTGGTGCTCTGTGATGACCCAGAGGTTTGGGATGGAGGTCCAAGAGGGAGAGGGTATAGGAATACATATAGCTGATTCACTTCATAGCAGAGCAGAAACTAACACAACATTGTAAAGCAATTATATTCCAATAAAAAAATTTTTAAAGAAACTAGTCTAGTGGCCAGTGATATCATGAGAAACGCTGGGCTGGAAGAAGCACAAGCTAGGATCAAGATTGCTGGGAGAAGTATCAATAACCTCAGACACGCAGATGCCACCACCCTATGGCAGAAAGTGAAGAGGAACTAAAGAGCATCTTGATGAAAGTGGAAGTGGAGACTGAAAATGTTGGCTTAAAGCTCAACATTCAGAAAACGAAGATCATGGCATCTGATCCCATCACTTCATGGCAAATAGATGGGGAAACAGTGGAAACAGTGTCAGACTTTATTTTTGGGGGCACCAAAATCACTGCAGATGGTGACTGCAGCCATAAAATTAAAAGATGCTTACTCCTTGGAAAGAAAGTTATGACCAACCTAGAGAGCATATTAGAAAGCAGAGACATTACTTTGCCAACAAAGGTCCATCTAGTCAAGGCTATGGTTTTTCCAATGGTCATGTATGGATGTGAGAGTTGGACTGTGAAGAAAGCTGAGCGCCAAAGAATTGATGCTTTTGAACTGTGGTGTTGGAGAAGATTCTTGAGAGTTCCTTGGACTTCAAGGAGATCCAACCAGTCCATCCTAAAGGAGAACAGCCCTGGGATTTCTTTGGACGGAATGATGCTAAAGCTGAAACTCCAGTACTTTGGCCACCTCCTGTGAAGAGTTGCCTCATTGGAAAAGACTCTGATGCTGGGAGGGACTGGGGGCAGGAGAAGGGGAATCCAGAGGATGAGATGGCTGGATGGCATCATCGACTCGATGGACGTGAGTCTGAGTGAACTCCGGGAGTTGGTGATGGACAGGGAGGCCTGGCGTGCTGCGATTCATGGGGTCCCAAAGAGTTGGACATGACTGAGCAACTGAACTGAACTGAACTGAACTGAACACTCCAGCAAGAATGTTAGAAGGTGACAAGCGAAAGATGCAAAGTAAACCTGCCTTCCTCTTCCTGGAGGGGTCAGTAACCCTGCCTCTGTGGGCCTTTTCTCTGGGTTGTGTGTATCTTCCCCAGTGCTGTTCTGTAGTTGTAGAAACCTACTATGCTCCACAAGGGTCCCCCATATGGGAGACCCTAGGCACCGATGGACTTGAGATTAAAAAGATACTAAGGAAAAAAATGGGAGGAATGGGCACGCATGCTAATGAAGAACTGTAAGCAACCAAAAGGTGTTGTTTCTTTGATTCCCTCCTCATTTGGTGTTTCAATGGGAGGACCAGATAGCCCACCTGCAGTTAGACAATCCAGTGAGAACTTTTACTCACATCTTATCTTGTTTTAAGCGAGTCCTTTAACGAGGGTCAGATCTATGTATAAGTTGCCTGAGCCCAGCTGAAATTTCTTAGAATCTGAATTTCTACCCTGCTGCTGCTGCTGCTAAGTCTGCTTCAGTGTCCGACTCTGTGCGACCCCATAGACGGCAGCCCACCAGGCTCCCCCGTCCCTGGGATTCTCCAGGCAAGAACACTGGAGTGGGTTGCCATTTCCTTCTCCAATGCATGAAAGTGAAAAGTGAAAATGAAGTCGCTCAGCGGTGTCCGACTTTTAGCGACCCCACGGACTGCAGCCCACCAGGCTCCTCCGTCCAAGTAATTTTCCAGGCAGGAGTACTGGAGTGGGGTGCCATTGCCTTCTCCGGAATTTCTACCCAGAGGAATTTATTTCTTTTAGGGGAGCATTGTCATTTCCTTTTTTGAAATCACATTCTGTGCAACATAAAACTTTATTTTTCTAAGAGTCTTATGAAAAATAAATTTAGCGTTTCACTGTCTCCCAGATTTTTCCTTTCTCTCCCTTTCTGAATTCCTGTCAGTGCTTCATCTTGGTCTCAGTTTTGTTTCAATTTCCAAAATCAAGTTTTAACTCTTGTATGTCAAATGTCTCAAAGTGAACTGTAAATGCCTAAGATAATTTGTAATAACCATTCAGGAGCATTTGGAAAGGCTTACAAAAGGCAACTAGAAGTTCATTTGATGATGAATAGTAAAAATGATGCAATAGTCATTTACACTCAGGCATTTTGCTAGTGAACATCGCAAAAAGAAATGCCTAATTAAAAAAAAGTAAAATGTTAAAATAATCTGACTAGAAACAGAAAGTACTCTTATTTAATGAGGACTCTTCCCCACTTCCTTTTTTAGTAATAAACTTAAATTACCGGTTTAATCTTTTTTTTTAGTTCCTAAATATGTTAAGTTGGGAAAAATCCAAATTTATTTTCCAGGCACCATTAATTTTTAAATGTAAATGCCTTCAAGGTAAAGTAGAAATGAAGGATATTTAATGAGGTTGCTTTTAAGTCATCCAAGCATTGCTTGGTAGGACTACTCGATATATTAAGAAAAAAATCACTCTTTTCTTATTAGCTCTTTTTTCTTTCTCCCTTTTTGCTTTTCTCAGTCTTTGTAAGACTTGCCATGAGAAAGGTGCATCTTAGATCCTATCTATTTTCATGAGGGTTACATACCAGAGACCCATCCATAAACTTCTTGGCACATAGGTGTAATCTAGGTCCCTACTGCTCTTTGTAACTTCTCACGGCCCATCTTTTGAGTTCTGCCCCCTTTTACCATCTATCACATTTTGAACACTGGAATGTCAAATCATTTTTTCTTTACTTTTTAAAATATTTTGGTTTAAAAATTGATGAAAAATTTAAGATATAAATTGAAAAAAGCCAAAGAATAAGAGTCACTAATGATGCCCAATCATCTCTTAGTTATTTGTATCAATACCTTGCCTTCATGAATATTTGAGAGAGAGAAAGTCATCCAAGTTTTGACCTTACCTTGTGAGACCAAGTATGGTTCTGAATAAGATCGCAAATGAGTTAAAGGAATATCAGGAGGTGTGTAGAAAGCTACTTGTGAAGTATTTGTTCCCACACTTGTTTCTTTTTGCAAAAGCAGCCACTGGTTTTGTGCTGAAGTGGATTCTGTTTGCACAAGAAGTAATTTCCACTTGTATTTTACATGTATGTTCACCACCAGTGGATTTGAAAAAGCATTGGCTCAAGACCAGTCTCAAAATTTGTATAATCTATATTTAATTTAAAATTAAAATGAATTTTTAAATGTCCAGGTAAATACAGAAGGTAGAGTACACACATATAATATTTTCCTATTTTCAGTTTTCTGTATCGGGTCATCACACCAATGTTGATTACTTATTTTTGGATGTCCCACTTTCTCAGCTGCTTTTCTTCACTCTTTCCTCCCTCGTTGTCACAGGTATAAAAACACCTCAATCTCATTTCTGAACTGAGCTACCAAAGAAAGATCTTTTTTTTTTTTAAGTTTTTTGCTGCAAGATATTTGCTTTACAATGTTGTGCTGGTTTCTGCCATACATCAACATGAATCAGCCACCGATATACATATGTCCCCTCCCTCCTGAAGCCCCTCCCATGTCGCACCTCCTCCCACCCCTCTAGGTTGCCATAGAGCAGTGGACTGAGCTCCCTGTGTCACACAGCAAATTCTTGACTGGAGGCTGCTCGTCTATCTCCCATCCTTGCATGCATCTACTTCTCATGAGGAGACAGATATCAATGTTTCCTTTCTCTGCTCTAGTTCTCATTTTTCTTCTCTATTCAGTTATTTTCAAGGGTTTTGAGGGAAACAAACTCAAACCCAAGGAAGGCTTATTATGAAGCTTTAATATTGATAGAGATGGACTCAACCACAATATACTGGACAATTGGCCTAAAAATCCTTCTCTCAACATTTTTTAAAATGTGGACCACTTTTAAAGTCTTTTATTAAATGTTACAGTATTTTTTTTTTTAATGTTTTTCTTTTTCGGTCATGAGGCATGTGGAATCTTAGCTCCCTGACCGGGGATCGAACCCACATCCCTTGCACTGAAAGGCAAAGTCTTAACTCCTGGACCATCAGGCAAGTCCCTAGAAATCCTTATTTCTGAGCTTAATCATAACTAAACTAAGATGGTTACTTGTCTTCAGTTTACCTTTTCCAAAGTGAAGGAGTGAAAATCATACCTTTATTAAATCTATATACAGATTTAATCTTTTTTTTTCCTTTTTTTTATTTTTTTAAAATTTTATTTTATTTTTAAACTTTACAATATTGTATTAGTTTTGTCAAATATCGAAATGAATCCACCACAGGTATACCTGTGTTCCCCATCCTGAACCCTCCTCCCTCCTCCCTCCCCATACCCTCCCTCTGGGTCGTCCCAGTGCACCAGCCCCAAGCATCCAGTATCGTGCATCAAACCTGGACTGGCGACTCGTTTCATACATGATATTATACATGTTTCAATGCCATTCTCCCAAATCTCCCCACCCTCTCCCTCTCCCACAGAGTCCATAAGACTGATCTATACATCAGTGTCTCTTTTGCTGTCTCGTACACAGGGTTATTGTTACCATCTTTCTAAATTCCATATATATGCACTAGTATACTGTATTGGTGTTTTTCTTTCTGGCTTACTTCACTCTGTATAATAATCTTTATTAAATCTCTATTAAATCTATAAATCTATATCTTTATTTAATCTATATTAAATCTGTATTCAGATTAAATCTAAATCTATATATCTTTATTAAACTATATTAAATTGTATATATATTTAATCTATATACACCTATATATACTGTTTTTCTTAACAGTCTAATACACACCATCAAGTTTTCTTTGAACGAAACTATCCTTCCCTGAAGAACGGGATCATTACAGATATTGTAAAGTTAACTTTAATCAGTTGCCCATGAGAGGGGAACTTCCAATTTTGCAATCCATGATGAGTACTATCCTACTGCAAACAAATTTAATTTTCTATTAGCTTAATCCAGTTTTATTTGAGAAATTAAAGAACTAAAACTGCTTTAGTAGGAAATTCCCTTGATTTACAAATCCACAATGCTTTATTCGCAGAGGCCTCCCCTCAGGGGTTCAAGATTATTTTGGAGACATAATTCTGCCACCCTAGGATTGGAGTTGTGTATGACCATGTCATTTAAGGTCATAGAAATCTTATAGTTGGCATAATATTTAAATGTTTTTAAATACCACACAAGCATGACCAAAGTACTAGAAAACATAATTTCCATTCCTAAGCAATGCTGAGGGTCCATAAGAATTGGATGTCTTAAAAGCTATTTCTTCATTTTAGATGGATAATTTTGGATTTTATTGAACTTATTTGAAATAAAAACCTAAGGATGATACCATCTCTGTGGAATTCCATAGCACAATGTACCTATGGCTACTTTATTTTACATGAGGAAACATATTTCAAACTCTATAAATTACAAAAGTACATGTGATGAATATGAAATTATGACAAAAAATTGGACATCATATAAGAGTAAAGTAATTAACATGTGATATTTTATAGTTCCTATATTCCTAGCATCATTTGAAAATCTTGCTGTTCAGATGGCTATTTATAAAATACAATTGAAACTATGAAAATTAGTGCCAAAATTTGAGGTTCTTTGCTGTCAGCAATAGGTTATTTAGACAACCTTTTGTGCTCAGATTATGTGGACTGTAGAATTTCTAAGAATTGAAAAATGCAATTTCATAAGTAACTAGAAACCAGCATAGCATATCTGGAGATCAGAATGTCACATACTAACTTATGTATCCAAATGAAAACACAATAGATTTTTGTGGAGTCAGTATCATGACTTTAATCATATTCCAAAATGTAAATGAAACTAAGTCATACTGATTTTTAAATGTTGGTTAGTTTGAAGAATTCTTTGAAAGGAAGGGCCCATAGAAGATATTCAATATCTTTCCTTTGCTGATTCATCACTGCCTAATATCCCTTCTTGCATTGACATAGATTTCTTGCATGGACAGGGATTTCTTTATCAACAGGTTACATTTGCATGACTTTGGCCCACACAAAATTATCACAGTTTCCTTTAGAGACGAAAATTAATAAGAGAAAAAAAATTGCTTTAGTGTCTTGCTGAGCCTCACTTAATGGAAATTGGTAAAATAACCACGTAACTACATTACTTATAAAACCACTCATCATTTAAGGCAAGGCAACAGCTTAAATGGCTGCCAAAGATTAGAAACTAAAATATCCATGGAAAATGTCCTGATTTTGCTTGGTGATAAATTAATAAAACCTCCCTAACTATTAGTATTATGCATTACTTGGTTCACTGAATACAAATCTATAATAAGGAAAAGAGTAAAAATCTCTACTGAATTCTAATTACGTCAACTAAAACAACTTTTGTTCTAAGTGAAAAGTTTTTAATGGCTAAGACCCACCACGTGTTCACATTATTCACAATGTACTCTGTGTCATATCAGGTAGTCTCTTTGTACACAAAAGTAAATAAGACTGTGTCTTTGCCTTCAGATGCTCTAAATCTTCAGGAATGATGAGGATTCTTTCTTATTTTCCAAGACAGTTATCCCTTAACGATAACATTTAACAGCAGTAGCAACAATAATACTTTTATTTCAGTTTGCCTTTCATTTCTCAATGACAAAGATATTTTTGTAGTACCTGTGTCTATGCACACGGGGTGTGTGTATCTGTGTGTGTGTGTGTGTGTGTGTGTGTATAATCCAAGGAACTGGACTTGAATTGTAATCCTCAAAGTTTGGCTCTGACTGTCAGATCTAGGAACAAAACTCAGCAAATTCTGGGGGTTCTTGAGACAGTTACTTGAGTTCCATGTTTCTGTTTTTTACTTAATGAGGACTTCTTTAACCATTAAGTCTCAAAGATCATGTCCTCTAATTAAGTCTGTTTGCCAACTAAATCCTGTTGATGTCTTAAGGTCAGTCTCTAACAGATCTTTATTGCTAGGATTCAAAGAAAGAGAAGACCTTTGAGGACGAGGTTGGGAAACTGCCCCAAGGACAGCAGATCAATTTCACCACTGTGGTATGGTCTAAAACAGATTGTATTCTCTCGACACCCCTAACAGAAAATAATGTTACTTAGCAATTCCAGGCACGTCTTTCTTTCAAGAAATTCCTTGAAAGTCCCAGAATAATTGTAAATGAAATTCATAAAGAGGGGAAAACACAGTTATGAGGCGGGTGTACATCAGCATGTGGGCAGGATTTAACTGAGCCCCTTTTTCCTATTGAAGAACTGATCAGACGACTTGACAGCTGGAGTTTACATGATTGTTGTACAATAAAACAGGACTATAGCTACCTTTTGCTGTGCTCCAAATGCCAAGTGCAATTTTGAATACTTTTTCTCCTTTATAAAAATACATTCTCTTCATAAAAAGAGATGGTAGACACATTGCAGAAATGAGAGTGCTCCTACAGAATCCAATATGCATAAAGAATTAAACAGAAATTAAACCTATGACAAATAATTAAAAAAGAAAGGAAAAACCTATTGAAGTTTAATGGCTGGATTGTAAGAGAAGCCTCACACAACATAGTGGGCCCTATGAGGTCTGGGGTAAATGGATTGCAGGATGTATAGTTGGAGCTCAGCTGTGAACACTGTGATATTTTGAGAAAAAAGAATTGAATGCACACGCCTTTGTTGAAACTCTCTCAGAAATCCTAACAAATCTGACCATTTCAGATGCCAAAGATGACATTAAGAAGTACAGGATACAAACAGATGTAATATCCAAAATATATAATACAATTAATTAAGTCACAGCCCTTGTTTTAGAGGTTTATTTTACGCCCATAGATTAAACTCTTGCTTTATTTTGGGTGAGTAAAAAGTGGAACCCAAATAAAATTTCCCTCTTTGGATAAGGCTGTGATGATCTGGTTTGGAACTTTTGTTAAATTATAAGTTGGATAAATAGATACTTTTAGTTCAAAAACAACTAAAACTGAGCTTAAAATTGAGTTTGCTTTTTTCCTGGGCTAACTGCTCCAACATATATTATAACCTGTTTACAGTTAAGGCATATTGAATCAAGACTATAGTAATGAGTGAACAAATTTTATCAGCCCCTTTAATAATATGTATATTCTCAAATTCGTTCATTTATTAAATCAATAGTTTTGGTAACACCTAGTATATACCAAACACTGCTTTAGGTATTACGGATTCTATTGAAGGCAAAAGAAGAAGAGGGTGACAGAGGATGAGATGGTTAGAAAGCATCACCAACTCAATGGACATGAATTTGAGCAAACTCCAGAAAATGCTGAAGGACAGGCAACCTTAGCTTGCTGCAGTTGATGGGGTCACAAAGAGTCAGACCCAACTTAGTGAGTGAACAGCAACAACAGTAACTAAAACATATGAATGTCTTAATTACATTCTTTATGGGGGATAGAAGGATTTAAAAGGGGTGGTAAATAATACTGTTAGGGGGCAAATAAAGTATGAAATGTTAAGAGTGGGAGTTCAAATTTCAGATTTCATAGTCACCAGGAAGATAACTTTTGGGTAAAGATCTTAAGGCAATGGAGCTAGCCACATATTCACTGGAAGGACATTCCAGGAAGTGGGACAGCATGTGCCAAAGGCCTGAGGTAGAAATGTGCCTGGAGTTTGAAGAACAGCAAGAACAGCTGTGTGGTCAGGTGTGGTCAGAGTCAACTGGAGGACAATGAGGGATGTGGTCAGAAACATAACATAAACCAGGCTTCAGAGAGCTTGTGGTAAATGGAAAATATTTTGAAAGGAATGGAAAGTCTGCATCATTCTTCAAGCATTGCAAATTTCTTCCATGAAGAGCTAGATATTTAGGCATTTAGGCTTTGTGGGACAGTCTATGTCATATCTCCTAACTCTGCACTTGCAGTATCAAAAACAGCCAGAGATAACAAGAAAATGAATACATATGGCTACATTTGGCTATATTTGAATAAAAGTTTATTTATAAAAGTAAGTGGGGATGACATCAGCAAGGTGACAGAAAAGGAAGCCAATTGAGTTCCAGAAAAGGAACTCAATTAATGACAATATATAAGCAAGAATACCTCTGTGAGAAGAGCTCTAGAGATGATTTGAGAAGCTATAGCACCCAGGCCATTATAAAAATTCCAGCGAAAGAGGTAGGAAAAATTTGCATCATTTGTTATATCTCTGTTCCCTTCCCCCAGAAGCCTAATGCAGAACAACTTAGAGGGAAACCCTTTGTAAGGGCTCTTCTTTGGTATGGAAACAAAAGAATGAACCATGTATCCAGTATTCTCCTTTTCTGAGGGCTGCCTGAGGGATTGGTTTCTGTCTCACCTGACTCAGAGCATTGATGTCACCAGTGCGAGTTTGGGAGCTGCTTAAAACAGAGGTAAGCTTGTAGCACATTAGAACTGCTACTCCTCAAACAGATACCAGGGCGAGCAAGATGTGAGAGGTCCTAGAACCTCCAGCTGGGTTGATGAATGAAAAATTATTTTTCCCTGTACAAAGAATTTTTTAAGTTCCCAAACCCCAACAAAAGATCACAAAGTATAGAAGGAAATGGGTTAGTCTTGTCTAATGATATAAACAAAATAAAACTCCAGAAACTGACTAATCAAATCTATGAAATATCTGACAGAGAATTTAAGATAAAGGTGTTCATAAAGATGTTAAATGAGCTAAAAGAGAGTGCAGACAGACAAGAAAACAGTAAATGAATAAAATGAGAGTATCAACAAAGAGATAGAAACTGTATAAAAGAACAAAACAAATCTGGCAATGGGAAGTACAATAATTGAATGAAAAACTCATTAGAGGGGTTCAATAACAGACTTAGTAGGCAGAAGAAAGAATCAGTGAACTTGAAGATAGGTCATTTGAAATCATTCAGAGAGGAGCAAAACTTAAAAAAAAAAAAAGCAAAGAGACCTATGAGATTTATGTGACACTGTCAAGTGGACCTAACTCATATTATGGGGATTACAAAAGAAGAGCAAGAGAAAGGGGCAGAGAGCTTATCTGAAGGGGGAATGAAATGGAGAGATTCAATAAGCTCAAAGAAATAGACAAGGAAATATCCACAGAAGACCATGCTAAGACACAGTGTAATCAAACTGTGTAAAGTCAAAGGGGCTTCCCGGGTGGTGCAGTCATAAAGACTCTTCCTGCAATACAAGAGATACAAGAGACATGGGTTTGATCCCTGGATCAGCAATATCCCCTGGATAGTAACCAAAGGAAATAGTAACAGATTACAATACTCTTGCCTGGAAAATTCCATGGGTAGAGGAGCCTGGTGGACTCCAGGCTCTCAGGTCGCAAAGAGTAGGACTTGAGTGACTGAGCGTCTGAGTACACATAAAGTCAGAGACAAAGAAAGAATCTTGAAAGCAGCAAGAGTAAAGTGATTGATCACATACAAAGGGAGCTTCCATAAGACTACTAGTGGATTTCACAGCAGAAACCTTGCAGTCCAGAAAGGAATGAAATAATATATTCAAACTACTGAAAGAAAAAGAAAAAAAAAAACTATCAACTAAGAAAACTGTATATGGCAAAACTGTCCTTAAAAATAAAGAAGTTAAGACTTGTCAAGATAAATAAAAGCTGAGAGAGTTCATTACAACTATAGATCTGTTCTGCAAGAAATACTGAAGAGAATCTTTCCAGTGGAAACGCAGTTGTGGTAGACAGCAATACAGAGCTGTATGGAAATATATGATTATTTGATAGCATGTATTTCAGTTTGGACTAGTGACATTTCTTAAATATTCAATAACCACAAGTAATTAGTGACTACCATACACCATACTTGACAGCATAACTCTAGAGGTTGGAACACCTAATATATTCCTTCCTTCCTTCTCTCCTTTTCTTCTTTCCTCCATCCCTCCCTTTCTTTTTCTTTCTATCTTCATCTCTTTCTTTCTTTCTTTCTCTCTCTCTTTCAATTATGTATCATGGAAATATGCATTCCAGTTTGTAAATTACATTGTACTGACAATCATGAGAGCTCACCATAAATCCAGATTATATCAATGATTCTGAGCCTAAATTTTTAAAAGTAGTAGAGGAAGTTTGGCCCATGGGCAATAGTTTGCCAACCCTTCTATCAGTTACATTCATTATTTCATTTGACAGATGAAATAACTACGTCCCAGAGCACTGAAGAAACATTCTCTAAATAACCTAACTAGTTAGAAATGCTGTTGGGACTCAAATTCAGGTTATTATGATCCCAAATTCTTTCAGCTACATTACATTTCCCTCATAAAGACTTCTTTGTTTTCATAGACCAGGGGTTCTTCAACTGTGTTCTGTGGAACTCTTTCAGTGGTTTCATGAGGTCAAACTCTCTTCCTGATAATACAAAATCTTTGTCTTTCTCACAGTGTTGACATTTGCAATGATGATGCAAAAGCAATGCAGGGGGAGGGAGCTATGACCCTACTGGCACCTAAGCATGAATCAGTGAGCAGCAGCACCAAACTGTACTAGTATTCATTGCATGTTTCACCACCACACACTCACAGGGATGTAGAAAGCCAGTTTCATCTAAGAATGCCCTTGATGGAGCAGTGATAATGATAAATTTTATTAAATCTGAGAACATGTCTTTGCAATATTCCATATGATCAAATGGAAAGTACTCATAAAGCAACTCTGCTGCCAAACACAGAATGATGGTTTTCTTTCCCCAGGAAAAGCACTTGAGTGATGGAGTTGTGAGCTGAACTAGCAGTTTTTTTGTTTTTGTTTTTTTTTCCCCCCATGAAACACTGTCTTACTTGAAAGAATGACAAACTATGGTGATTTTTTTTTAAGTTGAATTTTCTATCAGCTTTATTACAGCTGACAAAATTGTAAGACATTTAAAGTGTAAAATGTGATCATTTGATACATGTATACATTGTGAAAGGATTCCCCTCATCAAGTTAATTAGTGCATCCATTACCTCACTTTTAATTTGGATGTTTGGCTGACATTTGGGGGGAAGAAAGAAGGAAATCTATTCAAGAAAATAGCTGACAGTATTTGTAGCCAACGACAAAAGCTTCCAAGTGAAAATTAGAATTTTGAAAAATTTGTGTCTGCCACTGTGAGCTTAACTGGTTCCCAATATTTAAAGACTATTCTGATGAGATCAGTGGCAAATTTAACAACTGTAATTTTGAAATACTAAACAGTGAACTATGTCAACATTTGGAAGTAACTTAGCAATCAAATATTTTCCAAATTACCAATGCTTGATGTTGCAAAATCATGTGTGAGTTTAAAGACTCCTTCAAAATGTGAGACAGACCATTGGATTTTAATGTAAGTGAGGGCAGAAGCTGATTGAAAGGGTTTCAGATCCACTGTGCAATTAACATTTAAGAAACTACCATTTGGCAAGCTTTAATGCAATATCTAAGAAAAATTTCCATAAAGATTTCTTAGTAGTCATTAAATGTGCTTCCTTTTAAAAATATATATAGGTGAAATTTGAGTTTTACATATGCTTTAAACAAAACAACGTATTACAATAGATTGAATGCAGAAGTAGATAATGAAACTTTGATAAATTCTATTAAGCCAGACATTGCAGAAATATAAGCAATGTCATTCTTCTCCCTAATTCTTTTTGTTTGGAAAAATAGTTATTTTTCATTCAAAATGTGTTCATGTAATATATTTATCATTTTATTTTAAATGCATTAATATAATTTTTAAATATCTCAGTTTTAATTTCTAATATAAATTTTGCTTGGTATAATCCACATAAACTCAAGCTGACTGTGGTCCTCAAGAATCCTTAGAGGTGGTAAGGGGACCTAAGATTAAAAAGCTTCAGGATTACTATCATAGACCATTATAGAGGGTGTGGGGGTGTGTGTTGCACAGTAAACTCTGTTAACTGAAGGGAGGTGTGAAGGTGGTCTATTAACTGGTCTATATTTTCATAGATCAAATTTAAGAGGAAAACGGAAAAAATAAAGCAAATTGATGTTAAATGTCTTCTCAATATAAACTCAGCATAAATTGCTCTGTATGACTATTTGTGATCAACTCCAATCCAAAATAGGAAAGCAAAACTTGCCCTTCCTACTTGCAGGGGTTGTTATAAGAATAAATAACGACATAGAAAAAAAAAATGAGATATTAGATATTCAATCTTGTGTTGCATAAGAAAATGCAAATTTAAGTCAATATTATGTATGCTGAGACATTTTGCAAATGTTGATCATCAAAAAAAAAAATAATTGCTTAACTTAATAAGCTCCTGTTAATATTTGCCAGTACTGTATTAATTCCACATGTACAGAGATGATGAAGACACACATTTATAATGTTGTTCTTATTTACGAAAGATTTTCAACCCTGGTTTAAGTGAAATAAAAGTTTATATTCAGCCCTTAGTTATTTCTAAGTCTTTGGGTAAATGTGTTTCTGCATTGTAAACTGATGAGTCCTCATAGCCTGTTTGAACATCTTAACATCTTTTCTAAATCTCTAGTACTCTTGCCTGGAAATCCCATGGACAGAGGAGCCTGGTAGGCAGTAGTCCATGGGGTCACTAAGAGTTGGACACGACTGAGTGACTTCACTTTCACTTTTCACTTTCATGCATTGGAGAAGGAAATGCAACCCACTCCAGTGTTCTTGCCTGGAGAATCCCAGGGGCGGTGGAGCCTGGTGGGCTGCTGTTTCTGGGGTCACACAGAGTCGGACACGACTGAAGCGACTTAGCAGACGCAGCAGCAGCAACCATCTGAAATTGAAATAAAACAAATAAAACAAATGATATACATTAGCCCTTCTGAAATCCTGGGTTCTTTTGACATATCTTTTGAAGAGAAATAAATAGGTCCTACACAGGAAACTAACCAATGAAATAAACAGCACTAAATGACCAACAACAGTAAGGCTATAAAAACTTCTTTCTTTGCACCTAGTCAATTTTGGGCCTAGACAGAGGGTACGCTTTTTGCTGAGATTCATACGCAATGGTTCTGTGGCCCTAAAATATGGGGTCATGTTCTCATTCTACCTCTGCTGTGCCACAAAAAATTTGGCTTTGAATTGTGAAACTGAAATCTCACATTTAGCCCAAAGGAGCAGATCATTCTTCTGCAGACTCTTGTTCGGTCTGTCCTGCTTTAGAGCCTAATCGTCAGGTTTGGGGTTATGCTTCATTTTGCTTTTAGAAGGACTTGGTCTAGTGGTTTGTTTGTTTTTTTTTTCTTTCATTTCTTAATATACACAAGGCAGAGGTCTGGTAAATGCAAGTATTAGAAAGTGGAATTCTTGGGAGTGACAGGAGAGTTATAAAAGAGCTCTAATTTTGGAATGATAGTTTTAACATCTTAAGTTTCAGGGGTTTTCCGAACATTTAGAGACTTATTTGAATACGTAAATGATCATCTATCACCTCAACCCATGGACCCCAAAGCAATCAAATGAGTCTGAAAATTACAACTTCATTCACTGTAAGCAATCTGTCAGAAAGCATCAGAATCTGATTCTTATTAGCTGTCTACTTTTATGAGCACCTTCCAAAGCATTGAAACCTAATCTGCATCTATTAATTTATTTTAATTACGGCGCTTGACTGCAAATAAATATCCGCAGACAGGAGAGAACTCTTACTGAGGACCCGCACAGAATCAATAAATAAGCGCTTGTTACAGCCTAGGAAACAAAAGCCATTGGTTTCCTGATGAGTGCGTGAGTCTCGAACAGTTTCTTTTCTTTCTGTGCTGAGAGCTCATTAGACAGACGAATTTTCCCCATGATTAAAACACCAACCAAAGGGCCAAAGCAGAGAGAAAATCCACTTTTGCTAGGTTTCAAATTAATCTGCAACCCTTTGGGCCTCAGTAGGTGCCCAAGGCACAGTCTTACCCACGTTATTTTTAGTTGAACTCTATTCTTCTGCCACAGGCAGCAAGATTGAAATCTGTCATGACTCTGAGCAAACCTGGTTATTTCAGAATACAGGCTTTCACAGCATTTCCCTCTAATGGCCCAGATTAGAAAAGAAAGGTTGTTTATACGTTTAAAAGGCCAAGGTCTCCTGAACCATCAAAGCAGTGGCTTGCGGTTTTAGAGCAATACAACTTCCTGCTGAGTGTAATGGGTGAGTGCCTCCAGGCTGCGCTGGAGCTGGGCCGCCACTGGGCACTGATGCTAATTGGCCGTCTGTGAGGGACACTCAAGCAGTGTATGGGCCTGAACACTTTGTTTCGTTCGGAGTGAAACAGACCCTAAGTAACAAAAGACCCGCACACCTTCAGTGCCTCCTATCTGCACAGTTTTCTTTTCAGAGAATGGGCGTATAGATCAAATGCCATCTTGTCACCTCCCATTTCTATCTTGACAACTCTTCATAATAGTTAACGAGTAACAATAATAATAATTCTTTGTGATTTGAATTTCACTCTCTGGGAGGGTTTATAGGAGAGAGAATATGTCAGATATGTTTTATTAATCAGATTTTTGCTTATAGAAAAAACACATACAGGGATTTCTCTGGCTGTCTGGTGGTTGAGACTTCAACTTCTAACGCAGGGGGTACAGGTTTGATCCCTGGTTGGGGAGCTAAGATTCCACATGTCTTGCAGCCAAAAAAACCCAACATTGTAACAAATTCACTAAAGACTTTAAAATGGTCCACACACGCAAAAATCTTTAAAAAAAAAAAAAAAAGGATGCATATAGATGTGAACAGCCCATCCCCATGCCTGATGGTGTTCTGACATTATGGGCAACTGGGGACTTATTTATGGTGGCCCCCACCCCCCATCCCCTATCTTTTCTGTGTTTTGTGTTCTAGTGGGGAAGGTTACTTACCTGTGTGTTTGGTTATTGTTCCATAATGCATGCTCTGTTTATTTGCTTAAAATTAAGCACCTGTTGGTCATGAACTCACCAATATTGGGTGAAATAAGAGTACCCTTCTCAATGCATCAAGTGTGCACAACATCCCAGGGCGTTCATGAGAGACTTCTGTCTGAAGAAAGGCGGTAAAATCACACACACACACACAAAAGGAGCGTTAAGGGCTTCCCTGGTGGCTCAGTGGTGAAGAATGCCTGCCAATGCAGGAGACGCAGATGTCAGAAGGATCCCACATGCTGCAGAGCAACTAAGTCCATGCGCCACAGCTATTGAGCCTGAGCTCTAGAGCCTGAGAACCACAACTACTGAAGCCCACACACCCTGGAGCCCATGCTCTGCAAACAAGAGAAGCCCCAAAGTGAGAACTCTACACAGCTGCAACTAAAGAAAAGGCTGCACAGCAATGAAGACCCAGCACAGCCAAAAATAAATAAACAAATAAAATTACTTTTTAAAGAAAGGAATGTCATTTACGTGAGTCCAGATCGACTTGTAAACTTGGGCTCTTTCTCTATGCGAAAGAAGAGAAGAGAACTGAAAAAGCTAAGATTGGAAACTAAAGCTGGGCTATAAATATAGCCTCATCTGTGAGATAATTCACCAGTAATGAGACTGAAATAGTAAAACTATTTGTGGTTGTTTGTGTTACACTTAGCCCTAATAACTGATATTTTTCTAAGTATGACTATAATTCTGGGTCTCCATGTCTTTGTACGAAAAGGACAGAATGGTTTCTAAAGCATCTTTCCATTAAAATTATTGTGATGGTTCTGTGATGTGTGCAGGGTCTAAAATATCCCTATAATATTGGAATTTTATTAAAGTCAAAATTTAGTTGTAAATTTGGGGAAAATGCAGCAAAATAATTTGACTCAGTTTCTGTTCTCAAATATTTCAATAAACCCAGGTCATTCTTTCCTTAGCACCAAATACAATTAACCCATTTCAAAAGCTGCTGCCCTGTCACCTCTGCTTCCACATGTTTCAAGGTTGAGATGCTCAAAAGCTAAAATTACTTTAAATTCACCTATTTTAAAATTTCTATTTTAGGGCTGCACCAAGCAACTTACAGGATCTTCATTCCCCAACCAGGGATCAATCCCCCAGCCCACAGCAGTGAAAGCACTGAATCTTAATCACTTGACCGCCAGGGAAATCCTACATTAAATTCATGTCATTTTAAAAATTAGTCATATAATATATTTTAGAAAAAGGAAGAAGTGTGTCATAAAATTTAGGAATTTTTGCCCACGGGATTAAATCTCTACTGTTTACCAAAATGTTGCATGACTATTTTTTTTGTTGTTTTCCAGTTGTATTGCAGTATAGCCGATTAACAATGTTGTGATAGTTTCAGGTGAACAGCAAAGGGACTCAGCCATGTGTATACACGTATCCACTCTCCCCCAAACTCCCCTCCCATCCAGGCTGCCACATAACACTGAGCAGAGTTCCATGTGCCATCGCTAATCGCTAAGTCGCTTCAGTCGTGTCCGACTCTGTACGACCCCATAGATGGCAGCCCACCAGGCTCCCCAGTCCCTGGGATTCTCCAGGCAAGAACACTGAATTGGGTTGCCATTTCCTTCTCCAATGCATGAAAGTGAAAAGTGAAAGTGAAGTTGCTCAGTCGTGTCCGACTCTAGCAACCCCATGGACTGCAGCCTACCAGTCTCCTCCGTCCATGGGATTTTCCAGGCAAAATACTGGAGTGGGGTGCCATTGCCTTCTCCTCATGTGCCATACAGCAGAGGAAATAATTTCCCATCATGTTTCATTCTGGCTTCCTATTCAGGAGTTTAAAAACTTGATCCATTTGGTTCCCTCCATGTGCTTGTAGGGCATGGGAAGTGTGAGTAGGGTTGAGGGTCTCCAGCACTGATGGCTGCCTTTGTCCTGTAGGAGCTGCATTTTCAGCAAATTTCCTGTTTCTTCTCTACTTTCTACCAGTGAACAATCTTAAAGACATGTAGATTTTCTAACGGAAAAAAATGGGGGCATATGGTAATAAGCTTTCCATTTTAAAATGGGATTATATAAATACAAATGTGTATGTGTGTTGGTTGAGGCGAGGTAATAAATAAATAAAAAGAGGTCAAGCAACTTCACTAGTGGGCTTCCCTGGTGGCTCAGATGGTAAAGAATCTGCCTGTAATGCAGGAGTCCTGGGTTCCAACCCCAGGACAGGGATTCCCTGGAGAAGGGCATGGCAAACCACTCCAGTATTCTTGCCTGGAGAATTACATGGACAGAGGAGTCTAGCTGGCTACACTAACCTATTCTACAATCCATGGGGTAGCAAAGAGTCAGATACAACTGAGCAACTAACACTTTCACTTTCTCAACTTTATTACATTGTAGCCGCATCCATCTATACCCACAGTGCATTATCTAAAGGTAAGCCCACCAAAAATTATGAGGTGGGATCTATGTTGGGGAGGGATTTGGGAGCATCCATAACTCAATGGAAGAGATGTGTGTGCTTAGGGAAAAAAAAATGGTGGATTGTGAACTAAACATGGATCCAAATAGCGCCACCATCTTTAATGTTTGCATATCATCCTCTTCAATCACTGAATGTCATGATGAAGTCCCTGCTCTGTGGGATGCTTGCCCAGTAAATACTAGATGCCCTGCCACTTCCCACATGTGCACAGTGCTCCAGTGTTGCCCAACTCTCCCTGTGTAACCTTAGCTCTCTGATGCCCTGAATGTTTTTTAAATAGTTCTCTGCATCACTGTTTTCATTTCCATGCATTTGCACTGACACCAACCCCTGCCGTCTGACTTTAACCCCTACCTCCGCTGAATGTGCTCTCTGTAAGATCAGAAGCGCTCACATTGTCTTCTCTGGCTCCATGGCTTTTAGCATCTGGCACTCTTGACTTCTCTCCCCAGGCTCGCTCATGTGGACTTTGGTGACACAATTCCCCTTTGTTCAGCGTTTATCCTTCTGGGTCCTCCTTCTTATTCTCCTCAGTGCCTTCATATCTCAGTGCCGAAGAGAACAAAGGTTGATCCCTCAGGGAGGCTGTGCAGTCATCGTGTTGTCTCATTCTCTTCTGGTAGCCGGGCCAGCCTCTCTGAAGCATGCAGGTCACAGTGGCAGAGGGAAAAGTGAGCCCAGAAAAGAACAGAACAGCCACTAGAGCCTCTGCCACTTCACTGCTGTCACATTTCATTGGTGGAAGCGAGTCACATGATGGAGCCTGACTTCCAGGGAATATAATTCTCTTCCTGGGAGTGGAGGCAGAACAGCTGTTGGCGATGGAAACTGCCATCTCCATGCTTTCCTTTTGTTCTCAGGCTTATGGTTGGTGTTTCCTGCCCTGAATCTTGTTTCCTAAGTGTATCATCCTTTTGGCAGAGTTTATCCCCAGCCATGGATTGAAATCCTCCTGGAAGCTGATGAGTCAAAAAATCTCTACTGAATATCTCCAAATCTCTTCTGAATTTCATTCTGTCCAAGTTTTAGCAATCCAAGATATAAACCTGAGGGCTGTGTGGAAGAGTGAGAAAGTGGATAAGGCTGTGTTAGGGGTGGGCAGGGAGGGGATGGAATGAATTCAAAGTCACACAGTTAAAGCATTCACATAACTGTCAGTCTTACTTTTTTTTTTTGGAGTATAATTGCTTTACAATGTTGTGTTAGTTTCTGCTGAATGACAAAGTGAATCTGCCATATGTATACATGTATCCCCTACCTTCTGGACCTCCCCATCACCACCCCCATCTCATTCCTTTAGGTCATCGCAGAGCACTGAGTTGAGCTCCCTGCACTAAACAGCAGCTTCCTCCTAGCTATCTATTTTACACATGGCAGTGTGTATACATCAGTCCCCATCGTTCAGTACAGCACTGTTCACAATAGCCAAGACATGGAAACAACCCAAATGCCCAACGTATACTATATACACACAATGGGATATTACTCAGCCACAAAAACAAATGGAATTGGGTCATTTGTAGAGATGGAAGATTTACTTTTTAACTTTTTATAATACTTCTGCTTATCTGTAAAATGGGAATAAGATAATGCCTACTTTATAGGATGGTTCTGAGGACAAAGTTCATACATGAAATATGTAAAGTGCTTAGAATGATAACTGGCTTAAATAGCCATTTTTTACCTTCGACTTTTAACATTGAAAGGGAGTATAGGCATTATGGAATCTATCCCTTTATTTATACAGAAGAGAAAAATGAGGTCAAGAAAAATGCAAAGATTTGCACCAAGTTGACAGCTAGTTGGTGGGTGGATGGGTTGGCACTTAGCTTTCCCAATGTTCTGCTCATCTGCATTTCTGGGATGCCATACTGTCGTTTTTTCTATGAACCATAAAAATTCAAAGGCAGAGATGCAGACCACTGTCATGCAGTCATGGCATAGGTTTTCTTCTGATGGTTCTCCAGTGCCAGAATTTGACATGTTTCATTATAAATGCTGCCCCACCAAGGAGTCATGTGCTGGAGAGTTTGCAATCTATTGAGAGAAGCCAAGATCTTGTGGCAGGATTTGGTCTATTGGTTTAATTTGGAAAGTTGCACATAACTTCATGGTCTCCCACAAATTAAAGTAGAGTTACTATAATTTCGTTCCTAAGTGTACTATGTAAAATCAAATTATATTGCATCACTCTTGTTGCAGCTATCCTTAAAAACACACTTATTTTTTTTCAAATCAATATCACTCTAACAAAGAAGTCAGAACTAGTCCGATGCAGCCAAAGTTTCTGTTTGTCATAAACAGAGAAGAATGTCTTGAATGTAATAAGTCACTGGGTAAATCTGTTTTTGTCTGCTGTGACCAACTGTCCATTATACCCATGTCTATAATGGATGGCATATAATTTAAGAGCAGTGGTTTGTGAAGAATGAGGCAAATGCCAAAACTGGGAGGGAAACCAAGGTACTCTGTTAACCAAATACATCTTAAAATACTTTTAATTTTTTAAGAACCTACTAATCTCCACATACTTGGCTTTGCAAAGTTACAAAATCAAAATACTTTATACAAGTAAAATACATTCTTCATAGCAGAAAAAAGGTTCCCCACTCCCCAACCCCCTCCCCTCTCTCCCCCACTGCTTAGAATACTTAGTTTAACAATTCTGTCTTGAGAAGATGTCAAAGAAATGTATTGGGACCCAAGACTAAGAATATGGATCTAATAAGTTAATCAAATGAAGACTAATTGAACTATGAGAATGTGGAAGGAAAATATGTGGTGCTGTTAATATTTACTTTCTTTTCATCCCCATAGAATTAAGAATAAAAGCTATCTGTGTTTTGTTGTTGTTTGTTCGTTTTTCTTGGCTGTGCCACAAGGAATGTAGGATCTTAGTCCCCGGGCCAGGGATCAAACCTCCAGCAGTGGAAGCACCGCGTCTGGACTGTCAGGGAGATCCCTTTTGTTTTTCTATATTTTGACTCTTCCATTCCAGGAAATCTTTTAAGCTCTTATTCCTTTGTCTCTTGTAGGCAAATAATAAATCTGATAAAAAAAATATTAATGAAAATAAAGCTAGACTTAATTCAACAGGCTGAATTAACTTTTAACATATTTTATACTTATTTTGCTTCATTTTCTGGAAATCAATGACTGGTTATTCAAACTTCAACACAACTGGAAGATAATTTAAATAGGGTAAAACATATGAATTCTATGTATGTGTGTTTTTGGAGTCATTTTTATTTGCAGACATCTCTCTGCCTTTGCCTTTTCATACTGTTTATGGGGTTCTCAAGGCAAGAATACTGAAGTCGTTTGTCATTCCCAGGAGAAATATCAATAACCTCAGATATGCAGATGACACCACCCTTATGGCAGAAAGTGAAGAGGAACTCAAAAGCCTCTTGATGAAAGTGAAATCAGAGGAGAGTGAAAAAGTTGGCTTAAAGCTCAACATTCAGAAAACTAAGATCATGGCATCTGGTCCCATCACTTCATGGGAAATAGATGGGGAAACAGTGGAAACAGTGTCAGACTTTATTTTTAGGGGCTCCAAAATCACTGCAAATGATGACTGCAGGCATGAAATTAAAAGACGCTTACTCCTTGGAAGGAAAGTTATGGCCAACCTAGATAGCATATTCAAAAGCAGAGACATTGCCAACAAAGGTCCGTCTAGTCAAGGCTATGGTTTTTCTTGTGGTCACGTATGGATGTGAGAGTTGGACTGTGAAGAAACCTGAGTGCCGAAGAATTGATGCTTTTGAACTGTGGTGTTGGAGAAGACTCTTGAGCATCCCTTGGACTGCAAGGAGATCCAACCAGTCCATTCTAAAGGAGATCAGTCCTGGGTGTTCTTTGGAAGGAATGATACTAAAGCTGAAGCTCCGGTACTTTGGCCACCTCATGCGAAGATTTGACTCATTGGAAAAGACTCTGATGCTGGGAAGGATTGGGGGCAGGAGGAGAAGGGGACGACAGAGGATGAGATGGCTGGATGGCATCACCGACTCGATGGACGTGAGTCTGGGTGAACTCCAGGAGTTGGTGATGGACAGGGAGGCCTGGCATGCTGCAGTTCATGGGGTCACAAAGAGTCGGACACAACTGAGCGACTGAACTGAACTGAACTCTGCCTTTACAGATGATCTTTCTTTAAATCAGTTTTTCCCCCAGGAATTTCATTCCAGGCCCCTTTTAGATTAGCAGGAATTTCAACCTGTCATTTTGGGGTTTCCTGTCTACCTTTCTTTTATTTTTTAAATCCAGGTGGGCAAAACAGAGCAAAACATATAAAAGGGACCCTTCGATCTCTGGGCCACTGTGATTGGTCCAGCTGTGTCCCTTGCCCAAACCCTGAAGGGCCAGCATTTCTGTTGCTCTTGTGTGAGAAGGGTCAATCTTTGCAATTCAGCTGCACGAGAAAGTATTTTGAAAATCACATATTCTGATTTTCAAGGAGAGTTCTATGTTTGACTAGTTTGTCTTTTCATTTATTTCAGAGTTTGTTTCAGAAAATAAGGTGCCATAAAACCAGTGCAAAAACCCCAGTTTCCACAGCCATTTCTCTCCAAGGAGAAGATGCAACTGGACAGCTGAGGAGACAGAAGTGGGAAAGTCGAGATGAACTTGACTTTCAAGAGTGGATTTTTGTGAGGAAGAGGCAGACCTGTGAGGACCACAGATTCAAAAGGCAGTGGATGAACCTATTTGCAGAGCAGCAATGGAGACACAGATATTGAGAACAGACTTATGGACACAGACTGGAGGAAGTTGGGGGAGAAGGAGTAGATGGGAGGTATGGAGAGAATAACATGGAAATAAACATTACTATATGTAAAATAGATAATCAGTGGGAATTTGCTGCATGACTCAGGGAACTCAAACCAGGGCTGAGTAACAACCTAGAGAGGTGGGATGGGGACGGATGTTCAAATGGGAGGGGAAACAGCCATAAACCAATGGCTGTTTCATGTTGATATTTGGTAGAAACAAATGCAATACTGTAAAGCAATTATCCTTCAATTAAAAATAAAATTTTTTTAAAGCAGTGGATATGGGACAAAGTGGAGCCAGAAGATAAAATAGCAATTCTGAATGGCATTTAGAAAGGCCACATTTACATTACTAGAGCCCTGGCAAGTACAAAATTGTCAGAACACACTGACACATTTTTGCCTCATCACACATTTGATAGTGCAAATTCTTTTTTTTAATTTTTATTATTCTCATTTTTTAATTTTATATTTATATAAATACATATATATATATATATTTTTTTGCATGTATTTCATGATTGCAGCCATGAAATTAAAAGATGCTTATTCCTTGGAAGGAAAGTTATGGCCAACCTAGATAGCGTATTCAAAAGTGGAGACATTACTTTGCCAACAAAGGTCCGTCTAGTCAAGGCTATGGTTTTTCCAGTGGTCATGTATGGATGTGAGAGTTGGACTGTGAAGAAAGCTGAGCGCTGAAGAATT
>NW_011495023.1:9728443-9745188 GCF_000754665.1 Bison bison bison
AGAGTCCCTTGGACTGCAAGGAGATCCAACCAGTCCATTCTGAAGGAGATCAGTCCTGGGTGTTCTTTGGAAGGAATGATGCTGAAGCTGAAACTCCAGTACTTTGGCCACCTCATGCGAAGAGTTGACTCACTGGAAAAGACTCTGATGCTGGGAGGGATCAGATATATATGCAAAATATTATATATATATATGCAAATATATATATATATATATATAAAGCAGGGACTCCTTAGTTGTGGTGCACAGGCTCAGTTGCTTCATGGCACATGTTATTTTAGTTCTTCACCCAGGGATTGAACCCACATCCCCTTACACTGCAAGTCAGATTCTTAACCACTGGACCACCAAGGAAGTCCCCTGGAAATTAATTCTATAATGTGATGCTTCTAATCAATTTCCAGGGGTTCCTAAAATCTGTCGTCACAAACTTGCTTTGCATTTTGTTGGTCTTCTGCCATGTGGGATGAAGTGTGTCAGCCACAGGCTTGCATACACTTGACCAGAAGTATGCAGAGAGGATGTGATTCATCTCCCTGTGGCACAAGATGCACTGCAGAAGGCAGCCAGGGTCCTCTGCACAGCTTCCTTCAGGCACCTGAGCACAAGAGGCATGACAATAATCGTGTGGTGCTTTAGAAAGGAGACGCGGTCTACATAGATTAATGTAATGGAATATGGTGTGTGTTAAGTCACCTCAGTCGTGTCCAACTCTTTTGCAACCCTATGGACTATCACTTGCCAGGCTCTTTTGTCCAGGGGATTCTCCAGGCAAGAATATTGGAGTGGGTTTCCATATCCTCCTCCAGGGGATCTTCCTGACCCAGCAATCGAACCTGAGCGTCTCACATCTCCTGCATTGGCAGGGGGGTTCTTTACCACCAGGGCCACCTGGGAAGCCCCAATGGAATACTACTCAGCCACAAAAAGAATGAAATAATGCCACTTGCAACAGCATGGATGGACCTAGAGATTGTCATACTGAGTGAAGTAAGTCAGAGAAAGACAAATATCATATAATATTGCTTATATGCAGAATCTAAAAAAAAACGGTACGAAGGCACTTACTTACAAAACGAAATAGGGTCACAGGTGTAGAAAACAAAGCTATTGTTATCAAGGAGGAAAAGAAGGAAGGGATAAATTGGGAGATTGGGATTGACATATACACACTACTATACATAAAACAAATAACTAATAGAGACCTACTGTGTAACACAGGAACTCTGCTCAATATTCTGTAGTGACCTGAGCAGGAAAAGAATCTAAAGAGTGGATATATGTATATGTACAACTGATTCACTCTGCTGTACAGCAGAGACTAACACAACATTGTAAGTCAATTATACTCCAATAAAAATAAAGATTAAGAAAAATAAAAAACAGCAATGTTCTCTGGAATAAATAAATAAAAACAAATGGAAAATATAAATAAAATAAACGTCATAAGCAAGCATCTCCAGCTCCTGGTTGAGGGATGTCCTGGAACCACCCTCTCACTCATTTACTCTCATGCTCTCTGGGGTCCTGAGAGCTGAGCTGCATAATTAGTGACGGCTGTGATGACTACAGGAGCTAATCCGCTAAGCCTACAGGCAATATATTGGGAACAGAATCAGATTTCTATTTAGAAAAAAAAAATGTATTGGGGCCCAATATTGCACCTGATTAAAGCCATGGAATTGGAAAAGCCCATGGCTATTCCAGACCAACTGTTAGTACCTTTCAAACGAATCCACCTCTTTTCATTCTCACTGTTTCCACTCATGAACCATAGTAAAATTTCCCCCGGATTAACATGATGGCCTCTTCATAACTCCCTAATTCTCCAGGAAGAAGTCAGTGTGGCTTCCCCAGCATCTGTTCAGGGTGGTCTCCCTCCCTCTCTCATCAAATCCAATCAATCTTGATCTGATTCCTGCCTTACCTCTAGATTCTGCCTCCTCATCATTACGCCCCAGTTAAATGGATCTTTTGGTTCCAAGTCTGAATGGCCTTGAAGTCTAGAACTATAATTTTAAATACCCACAGGATCTTTTTTCCCCAGAACTCTTACAGGCATCTTTTTGTTGTTACCTGAGGCATCTTAAAATTACATAGTCCGAAGTGAGGTCTTTATTTTCCCACAAGATCTGCACTATTTCTATCTGCGTTATCCATTCATCATTCAGTCCCTGAGTCTCTGAAGCTGTAAACTTCAAATTTAGTCTTGAAAAACTCATCTTCACCCAGTCAACCATCAAATTCCCTCAATTTTACCCATAAAGAGTCTTGAGCCCATTTATTTCACATTTTTAAATTTTTTTATTTTGCATCTGTCTCCCAATTCATCTGCAATTTGTTTGAAGACAGGACTATCAGGCACCCAGATCCACCCCTCATTCTAATGTAAACTCAATCAACAGTTCCTGGGAGGCTCCAGACAAGTATCAAGAGAAGACTTGGTGGCACTCACTCTTTCTATGTGATTCATCAGTGGCCCATTTTTTTTCTTTTATGGGATATGAGGCATAAAATGTGAGCCTTCTGACCCAACCTTGTTCCTATCACAAAGTAGGCAGTATAGCAATATTTTGAATGACAAAGGAATTTGGAATTTCCTAATCATAAATCCTAATCATAAATCATTAGGCTTCCCTGGTGGCTCAGATGGTAAAGAATCTGCTTGCAATACAGGAGACCAGGGTTTAATCCCTGGGTTGGGAGGATCCCCTCGAGAAGGGCATGGCAACCCATTCCAGTATTCCTGCCTAGGAAATCCCATGTAGCCCAGCAGGCTACAGTCCATGGAGTCACAAAGAGTCAGACATGATTGAGCAACTAATACACACATAATCACAGATTATTTGGTTTATTCTTTACTAAAACTTTTTTTTTTTTTTTAGGAAGTAATAAGCTCTGTTTCCATCATCAATGAACCAAAAATCAAACTTTAAAGCCAATACTATAAACAAACATCCATGATATTGTCAACTAAAATCCTTTACAAAATAACATCCATATTATAATATTTTGTAAAATTAAAGGCTCATTCCTGGGTGTATATAAAGAGATATTGTTTAGTTGCTAAGTCATGTCTGACTCTTTTGTGACCCCATGGACTCTGTAGCCTGCCAGGCTCCCCTATCCACGGGATTTCCCAGGCAAGAATACTGGAGTGGTTTGCCATTTCCTTCTCCAGGGGCTCTTCTCAACCCAGGGATCCAACCCACGTCTCCTGCTTGGTAGATTGTTTACCACTGATCCACCTGGGAAACCCTAAAGAGGTCTGTAAGTCCTGAGAATTTCTGTACACCTTTAACCCACAAAGCCAAAGTTACATGAAATTTGTGTATGCTGTTCAGAATAGACACATAACCTCTAGGTTGCCACCACTTCCAACACTCTCTACTACTCAGTGTTTTGTACACAGTATTTCTATATTATGTTTTTAAAATCCACTGTACTTTATTAATTTTTATTTTTATTACCTTGTTAATTTTAATATTTGGTCAAAGTACTAGCAGTCATTATCTTTTTGTTGTATAATTTTATTTTACAGTTTTTGAGTGGGAATACATTTCTTCATTTAAAAAATTTATAACAAGTACATACTGTTTTTCTTCAACTAATAATGCTTTAAAATATATATTGTATCCCTTTAGTTAGTAACACACTTGGCAAACTCCTGAAAGATCTCTTTTTTTGCCCACTACCCTTTGTAATGGAAAAGAGGCAGAGTTGATGATTGTCCAATATTTTAAGCAGTGTTCTTTCATCAGGAGTGTGAATGGTTGGTAGTTTAACAGCAGAGTAAAGGATGAAGTTGGAAATTGAGTGTTACATGTGAGTGGCAGGGAAGATAGGTGTGTCTGTGTTTGTGTTCCGATGGGACTGGGGGAATTTGTGATGCATAAAAGAGTGAGAATGAAAGAAAGTAAAAGTGTTGACAAGTGTTTTTCCTTTTCTGAAATTCCAATGATACTGACACCCTAGTCTGAGCAAATAACACTTATATTAAAAACAGAAAAGAGAACTGAAGAATAAACCAAATTTGTCTGGCTAGACTAAATCAGCTTATAGGACAGGATAGAAAAATTTGTCAGCATCATGGAATTTTTCTTTCTCTTCACTTGTAGAAAAGTTGGTCTCATGATAAGGACATAAAATATTGCCCTACACGGCAAGGCAAGTCTGAAAACACACACACACGTAAAATGAAGATTTTTTTTTTTTTAACACAGTAACGATAGGAGAATTTTTATCTAATTTGCAAACAAAATTTGTAGCTATTCTTGTTACTAAATAAAGGTACTTTTTGCTTGGGTTCTCACAAAGGACTACCTGAGATTGTGGGAAATTCTTTCCAATGTCCTGGTCTCTGACCAAATTTTTAAAAATCTTAAAAAAAAAAAAAAGAGAAGATATTACTGTCTTCATTTTGTAGATGAAAATACTTCAAAAAGCTAAAGACTTTATAGGAATTATAGAACTTCTAAGTAGCAAAAGCTTCAACCCTGCTTTTTAGGCATCACAACCAAAGAAATCACAATTCTTAGCACTTTCTCCTAGGAGATTGGGGTACTCTAGGTGCTTTTTGGGGTGTGTTTATTTTTCACAGGAAGTGAAAACTTTTACTGCTGCTAAGTTTTAAACATTTCTAGCATTGTGAGTCCTGAAGATAATAATGGTGTTTTCCAATTCCAATCTATACTGTTGCTTTTAAATGATAAAATAATTAATTGGAGGAGAATCACTCAGCTAAGGGTCCTATTGCAGGATGATTCTTTTTTTCCAAGGAAAGCACTGCCAGCAATAGTTGATAATTGCCTAGTGGGAAAGTGGATCTGATTAGTACCTTCCAAAGGGCTGATCAATTCTGCATAACTCATATAAGCTGTGGAATCTGTAGATGAAATGTAGTGACTGAGGATAGGTGAGCATTCAGATATAACATCTTGAGTTAGTTACATCTTAACAGAAACCAACCCTAATGTTCCCTGTGGGGGACTGTGAAGTATTATGCGCAGGTAGTGGTCTCCTCACCTTTTTCCAGGCCACTACAGCTTGATAGCCCCCAAACTACCCCAGCAGGGGCTGCCAAACTGCACTTTCAAGTGTGTTTACGGCTCCAGTATTGATTCCTTGAGCCCGTCCAACTACCCCTTGCAATAAACAACCCTGCCAGAGCCTCCACTATTGGAAAGCAGGAATGCATTATTTAACAGTAGCTAATCAATATAAAACAAGCCTCCCCTTTGTTACGACCGCGCTATTGATAGACTGCTTCTCTGTTTTAATTTTTTATTATTTTGCATTGATTTCTGAAACTCCATTCTGAAGCTTACTTTTTTTCCATCAGGAACTGTGAGCTGAGTCCTACCTGACTAGAAATCTAACATCCTTTTTGAATCACAAATTACCCAACTTAATGAAGAAACAATTAGCCGAGAGTTTTAAAAAATCATTCAACTCTCCTCTAATCAATTTTAATGAGTGTGACACATTAAATGCAGGATGTAGGGGGAGGATACATATAGAAAAATCTGAAAAGACAGATTTTTTTTTTTTTTTTTTGCTGCTGTGTGTGTTCCAGGGAAAAGGGTCTCAGATTTTCCCATTTAGCCTGAGTAAACGTGGGGGAAACTCGGGCGTGGAAGGACCATTCACACCAGTGGGAATCTGACCTCTAAGTCATGTTCTATGAATGGAAGAATAAGGGCTCTTAGGGCATTTTTTTCTTTCTTACTTCATTCCTTTTTAAATCTTAGATGAGTTGTCTAGAATAAAACATTCATGGCAGCTCCATTGGCCACTGCTGTACCTGAACCATAATCAGAGAAACATAAGCTAACATTTTACCATCTGTCTATGTAAACAGAGTGAGAGAGGCGATCAGGTGTGAGGGGAGCATGGGTACGTGTGGACTGGGCAGCAGGGTCCAGTGGACTGAAAGTCCACAGAGATGCTGACTGGTCCACTCATTCACTGTAGTGTTTTTAATTATCCCTTTGGCCTATTATATTGAGTTTAGCCAAAAAGTTCATTTGGGGTTTTCTGTAACATCTTACTGAATAAGATGCAATAAATTAGTTACAGTAAAATAAAGCTGGATTTCTAGACAACTCATAGAAGATTTATTTGCTAACAGTATTTCTTTTTGGCTAGCTATACCCATCAATAGGTGTTTGTTCTTTAACATGCATTTTCTCATTACCAAAAAAATTCAAATTCTTCCCCCAAATTTTCAAAAATACATGAGTAGAAAGAAAATACTAATTGCCCCTACTCCTGCTTATCAGGTAACGACTAAGTTGTTAAAGTTTTATTATGCGTGGCCTGCCACTCATTCACTCCATCTCTTTTTCTCTCTCCATCTAGAATTAATCCATGTGACTTGGCTTGAAAATGATGCTGACTATTATGTCCAGTCCCTACAGAATGTTGTTCAACATAACAGAAGCCAGGTTATGAATTATTTTAGTGGTGTTTTTTCTTTTTGTCACATTATTTTAAAAGATACTGTAATGCGTCATACGACACTAATAGTCAATTGCAAGTCTGCTGTGTTCAGTTACATTTCATTTACTAAGGGGCTGAGTGTTGTCAATATTTACTCACCAGTATAGGGTCATGAATTCCGAAGTCAAATTATTAAATATAAAGAATAAAAACAAGCCAGAGATGGAAGTGTGAGCTCTGGGTAATTGGAAACAGGAAGCCAGGAGATCAGAAGCTGGTGGGCTTAGGAACCAGGAGAGCTGAAACTCACAAATCAAAATCAGCCATGAAAAGAGAAATCAAAAATTCCTTAGAAAAGGAAAGAGTCAGAGTGGAGATTTCCAGTTGGCCCTATCCTGTCTGTATCCCACTCTTCATTCAAGAAGAGTCACTGAGCACTAAACAGATTCCCAGCATTAGGGTTGGCTTCAACAAAATGAACCCACATTTATGTGTGGCTCCAGGAAAGTACGCAGAGCTTTAGGATTTGACTTAAATCTCACATTGACTCAACTGTATACATTCCACCCTCGTTTTGTTTTTCTTCTTTTTAACTTTTTATATTGGAGTTTATATAGTTGATTAATGACGTTGTATTAGTTTCAGGTTACAAGAGAGTGATTCCGTTATACATATACATGTATCTATTCTTTTTCAAAATCTTTTCCCAAGTATTTTGTCACATAATATTGAGCAGAATAGTAGAAATTAAAAAACAAATAAATAGGACTTTCCTGATGGTCCAGTGGTTAAGAATTGGCCTTGTAATTCAGGGGACTTGGGTTCAACCCTGGTTGGGGAACTAAGGAGCCACATGATGAGGAGCAACTAAGCCCACGCACTGCAACTCCTGAGCCCTAGAGCCACAACTAGAGAGCCCGTGCACTGCAGCGAAGATCCCAAGTGCCACAGCTGAGAGCCAATGCTGCCAATAAGTAAATATTAAGGAAAGAAAGCAACAAATGGGACCTAATTAAACTCAAAAGCTTTTGCACAGCAGAGGCGACCACAAACGAAATGAAAAGACAACCCACAGAATGGGAGAAAATATTTGCAAATGACATGACTGACGAGGGATTAGTCTTCAAAATTTACAAGCAGCTCATGCGGTTTAATATCATCAAAGCATTCAGTCTTGTTTTTAACTCTTAGTCTTTAAAAAATGAACAATGTCCTCTATGTTTGTGGCTATCTCACTGTAAGCTATCTTACATCCTATGGGAATGAGGCTCAGTGAGGAAAACCCGAGAGAAATCAGCTTCAGTACGTGAGGAGATAGACTTGGTTCACAAAGACATGAGAGTCTCATGGGGGAAAAACCTCTAGGGAGTGCTACACAATGGGAATGAAGTGAAGGAGTCATGACTTCACAATGTGCCCTGTGAGTCTAACCTGGTTGAGTCACCCAAAGATGCCCAATGGTAATCATTGCAAACTAGCCCTCTGGGGGTAGAATTTAGTCATTTGCTTTTCATTTATGGAGGGGCTTTAACAAATTTTCAGCTTCCCTGGTAGCACAGTTGGTGAAGAACCCCCCTGCAATGCAGGAGACCTTAGTTTGATTCCTGGGTTACGAAGATGCCCTGGAGAAGGGATAGGCTACCCACTCCAGTATTCTTGGGCTTCCCTAGTGGCTCAGCTGGTAAAGAATCCACCTGCATGTGGGAGACCTGGGTTTGATCCCTTAGTTGGGAAGATACTCTGGAGAAGAGAAAGGCTACCCACTCCAGTATTCTCACCTGGAGAATTCCATGGACTATATAGTCCATGGGGTCACAAATAGCTGGACCTGATTGAGTGAGTTTAACTATAACAAATTTAGTTACTTAAAGAATTTCAACAACATTTCTATTTATTCATTGAGAGAACTAACACAAAAATTAGAAATGTAAGCAATTAGAAACACAATGCTTCTAACTAGAGAACCATTGAATTAATCATCAGAGCTTAATGCCAGGTTTAACTGACCTGAACAGGATACTTCAACTTAGGAAAAACTCCGAAAACACTTTCATTTATGAAGATACTGAAATCTCAGTAAACTTAAATTGTCCAAAGTCAGTTAGAAATTGCTGGGGGCAGGATTTTGATGCAGGTATGAGCATTTCCAAAAGGAGGCTCTTTCTACATCTCAGGAAACAAGCTACTCTCTACTGTTCATGACTTCTATTCTCACGTCTCTCAGTATTTACCACCTCCCAGGTGGTGCTGGTGGTAAAGAACATGGGGTTCAATCCCTGGGTCTGGAAGATCCCCCTGAGGAGGAAATGGCTATCCACTCCAGTATTCTTGCCTGGAGAATCCCATGGACAGAAGAGCCTGGCAGGCTACAGTCCACAGGGTTGCACAGAGTCAGACACAACTGAAGTGACTTAGTCCAGCATTCAAAGCACTTACAATGATAGACTTTTCATATGTTTGTGGCCTCAGACTGTGAGCTCATATCAGGGATGGCTCCTATGCTTCCTTTTTTCTTCAAAAAAGATCCTTAAGAAAGTTTGTTGACTGAAAAAAAAAAAAAAAACCGATTATGACATGTATAAACCCCAAAGGACATCTCTTGGGTTCTAATAAATTTCTGCACCCCTCAGTTCAGTTCAGTTCAGCCACTCAGTTGTGTCTGACTCTTTGTGACCCCATGGACTGAAGCACGCCAGGCTGCCCTGTCCATCACCAACTCCCGGAGCTTGCCCAAACTCATGTCCACCAAGTTAGTGATGTCGTACAACCATCTCATTCTCTGTCGCTCCTTCTCCTCCTGCCTTCAATCTTTCCCAGCATCAGGGTCTTTTCCAATGAGTCAGTTCTTCACATCAGCTGGCCAAAGTATTGGAGCTTCAGCTTTATCAACAGTCCTTCCAATGAATGTTCATGATTGATTTCCCTTTAGGACTGACTAGTTGGATCTCCTTGCAGTCCAAGGGACTCTCAAGAGTCTTCTCCAACACCACAGTTCAAAAGCATCAATTCTTCGGTGCTCAGCTTTCTTTATAGTCCAACTCTCACATCCATACATGACCACTGGAATGAACCCCTACAAAGGAGGGAAAGTTTCTTCTGATGGACAGAATCAGACAAGATAGCTAAAGAACTTTCAATCCTGTTCATACACTAGACTCTCCACTAAGGCTTACCTGTATGAAATCCTAACAAGATACTTATAGGTAATTACTGGTATTTTTTTTTCTCATTTTAAAGATGTAGATATGAAAGAGAACCAGGTAAGTCTGACTCTAGAAAAACCACCAACCCTTAACCACTATGCCTCATGGCTGCATTGAGAAAGTTTTAAGGCTAGAGTTTTTTTCATATTTTTGACATGCTGCATGGCATGTGGGATCTTAGTTTCCTGATCAAGGATGGAATCCAAGTCGGGCACTTTGGAAGGGCAGAGTCTTAACCACTGGACTACCAGGGAAGTTTCTTAAGGCAAGAGTTGAATTGAAATATATAATCTTAACCCATCAGATTGTGCACAAACTGAATTGAAGAAAGCAGATTCTGATACAGCTAAAGGCAAAGTAGAAAGGCATGTGTACCAGAAACATGGTTAATTTATCTAAGGACAGATGATGTCTGCTGAGAGAGGCAGGAGAACATGGTTATGACTCGCATGCTCTGCCATCTTGACTACAGATTTGCCTCTCAGCCCCGCCAATTACTGTTTAACTCTTTGCAAGTGACATGACCTCTCTGTGCTGTTTGTCAACTTCATGGGTTTTCTTTTAATGAGGATTAATATATATGGATGTATACAGAAGGACTGTATCTAGTCTATGGTTAGCACTACTTGAGTCTGACTATTTATTTTTTATTAGTAGTATTAGTAAAACTAGTAAATAATAATGTTACTCATTCAAATTTATAGGTGTTGACGTCTTTAACAAAAAAAGTCTCATTTTTTTACATTTTATATGTCTTATATTTATACTTCTCTTGCTATGAGTTTCTAGGGCTTACAGTCCATGCATTCTAGATGTGAAAACCTCTTAAGATCATCTATTTTAGGGTTCTCCTTTCAGTATGAGGACATCAGGCAAACAGGTGAGCAACTGGGCTGCAGCCACAGAGCTTGGGCTCAGGCTCAGTGTGTGGTGATGGGAAAGGGATAAGTGGTAAATGTACATCACACAGAGAGCAAACCAAGTCTCTAGCAGTGACAGAGGCTTCATTTTTCTTGAAAAGCTCTGATTTCAAATATCTGTTCAGTTGTAAGCCTGGCTGTCATGCCCTATGTCTGAATTTCCAGGTGATCGCCAGCATCTTTAAAATTAATTTTCAAAGTTGCTATTTTTGCTTCCCCTCCACAATCAGTTACACCCTACAGTAGAGCGATTTTGATGAACATCCTGGGTCAGTTAAGTTCATTCGATTGAAATGGCCTGACCCAGGCAGTTAAGGTTTGAATAGGTCTGCGTGTAGTACCAGGGTTAATTTCCAATGACATCATTGACACCGGGAAGGAAATCTTCCCGGTGCTCCCAGACTTAACCTCACAAAGGATCTGGACAACAGCTTTGCTCAGTGAGTTCTCACTTAGCTGTCTCTCATGTCCCCTTCCCCAGTTGTCATCCTGAAATGACATCCTTTTGTTTTTGTATATGCACATCTATAAGTTGTGTGGAGTTCCACACATATGTGTATAAATATATAAATACACCCTTGTGCTGTCTGTTTCTAAGGGGCTCAACTTTTCTTTTTCACAGGTCGTAAAAATTAAATCATGTTTATCAATAGCCATTAGATTTTTTTGAAGCCTCAGTGTATTCCTCCTTTTATATATCATAATTTAACTCATGGAGTGTGTTAGGTAACCTATTTTTATTTTAAATATCTGAGGTCTGTGTCATGCCATTATAGCAGAAAATAATGCAACATTGTAAAGCAATTATACTCCAAGAAAACTTTTAAAAAATAAAAAAAGTTTAACCAGATAGACACAGCTAAATGTTCACTAAAATACTCAGCCAGGAAGTGAGAGGTATTTGTCAATACGTATATTGTGGAAAGGCAGGATGTATTAGTTAGTTCCCTCAAACTGCTTCATGGATATATGGCTCTTGAATCTAAGAACACTAGCCAAAAACCAAAAGCAGATTGTCAAGCGGATGAAGCCCCACACATCCTCTACACTGGCTTCACCATCCTCACTGATGGCAGGATTCCTTGTTGCACGGGGAAGACAGATCTTAGGAAACAAAGAGCGACAATTTCACTTTCTATGGACATACACCTTCTCTACTTCCTGCCAACACTAGAAAAAGGTCATTAATAATATCCCTTTTCTTTCTGCTAAAACTAAACTTTCAGATGAAAATTTTTATTTCCTTTCTTGAAATCATGATTTTTTGGCTCTTTTTAGCTGATGGAAGTCATGTATTCCTTTAAGAGCGAAGATTTAGGACATCTCTATAGCCAAATGTTATTGGCAAGTACCATCATAATTAAGGCAATTACAGAATATGCCATGAACAGAAAAACATTCTCCAAAAAATATATTTCCCTAGCCCTGGTTGTAATCTAAAGCATATACAATCATATTTTGGAAATAACTAAAGTTGATTGTGATGTGCTTTTGTCTCAGAATAATACACCCCAACAGAACCTTAAAAAACTGGAATGTCTTATGCTATGGAACAAGTAGAGATTTGCATGCATGGCTAATTGGCTAGTAGTTATGCACAAGGACCAGAGTTTTGGATTCTTTGGAAGAAACCTATCTACTTGCATGTGCCCTTGAATTCATATTCAACTTCCTTTGGGGAGTTTGTGTATTTCACGGGCATTTTAAATTCTCTTCCCTGATTTCTTTTCTCAAAATGTTTTTATAGAATCAGCAGGGCATCCATCCCCCTGAAACACAAAGGGACCATGAGGCGCGTGACTCATCCAGGGTCACTAGGCGAACCGTGGACAAAAAGAAGAGGAGGACTGGACAGCTGAGGTCAGAGCACAAGACCATTCTGCTTTCTCTTACCCACAAGAGAAAGTGTTTCAACAGATTTAATAATAACATTTGACCTAAAAGCGCTAATATAATCCTCTATAGCCAGGGAAGAGCACATTGAATGTAAAATTGGCTTATAATGAACTAATTATTTCAACTCCATTTCCCACTCTTTGCTTTTATAATGGAGAAAGGACTAATAAACAGTAAAATTACGAAAGTGGACAAGAGGAAGGAAATACAGAACTCAAGTCAGTGCAAATAGCCATGTGAAGAACCAGAAAGGTGGCTGAGGTTAGAAGCAAAGACAGGGTATTAAATAAAAGACACACTAAATAAAATGTCTATTTCAAAGCTATTTCCTTACTTATAGAGGCTGAATTTGAACAACTTTATCTCTTCTAACTTACATCCCTTTTAGAGTCAGTTGGCATCCCATATCTGGGAGCATCAGAGACCCCTGTGAATCTGAGCACTATGGTTCCACTGCGGGCTTTGTAGACTGGTGGCTCCAAACAAGATTTCAGTCTTTGCCTTGCTCTGAAAACTTCCTTTTTTTTCACCAGCGTTACAGCGCTTGCCAAGAGTGACATAACCTTGAAATTATTTGTTACATTTTCCAGTGAACAAACCCAGCTTGTTAAGGAAATGGGCAGCCTATATCATTAGCAAAGAGCACAATAGTGGACTCAGAATTCAGCCTCGACTGGTGGGCCCGCAGTATTCGATGTTTCTGGGAAATCTCTCTGATTTTAGAAACAATTCAGCATTCTAACTGTGCTGCTAGGGGTGGGCTGGCCTCTGGAGGTTGTTAGGGAAGCAACACCACATGAGAGCCAAGGCTCACATGGTCCTCAATACATTCCTGTCCAGGGAACATGGACACTCATTTTAATTGCACTTCTCATCTATTAGTGTCTTTCTTTAAACTGGGTTTGTTGGCAGTGAAAAAAAATCTTGACTGCAACTGTTACTGATTTTTTCTTCTGATTATAAAATTAATACATCCCTACAGTAGATAATTTAAAAGTACCCTCAAGAATTAAGTAGGAAACCAAATCACCATCTCACCAGCCAAAGATACAGTGAACACACGCATGTGCATGTAATTCTCCAAGTTAGAAGTAATGATCGTCCACTCTATGTGGTTTATCATAGGAATATTTATATAATAACACAATACTTACTGGCTTCACAATGGTTACTGTTTAAACAGGAGAACCAATCCATTCATAATCCCTCTATATAGATGAGTAATGTGATAAGTGGCAAACAGATTCATCTAAGAGATACCGTCATGGAAAATCCTGATCTGGAGAGGATTCCATGTGGGGAATTGACCTAAAGAAAGTAGGTACTTTCTGTTTTTCTTTTAAAATGGATATTCTACTGTAGCCTTTGGTGCAAATTTAATTTTTAAGAAGGTTGTATTTGCCTGTTCCCTACAGAGAAAACTATAGAGAAAGGCACATTTTGGAAACTCTTCCTTCCATTTTTATCTCTGTCCATCTCATTATACCTTCTGCCCAGATAAGAAATCATCTTTATTAGTTTTGCATGTACTTTTAAAGTTTTTTCTTTATATAAAGATAAATACATATGAATATATTTACTTATTTTCTACCAGCTTTATAATAATAGTGGCTTACTACATTGATTTTAGGCACTCTGCACTTCCTAAATTGCTATGTAAGTATATAGAGAACTTCAGCAGAATTTATATTCAGATGTTCAGAACTTCCATTCCTGTGTGTGGAAGTCCTATGCTGCTGCTGCTGCTAAGTCGCTTCAGTTGTGTCCGACTCTGTGGGACCCCATAGACAGCAGCCCACCAGGCTTCCCGTCCCTGGGATTCTCCAGGCAAGAACACTGGAGTGGGTTGCCATTTCCTTCTCCGATGCATGAAAGTGAAAAGTGAAAGTCAAGTCACTCAGTTGTCTCCGACTCTAGCGACCTCATGGACTGCAGCCTACCAGGCTCCTCCATCCATGGGATTTTCTAGGCAAAAGTACTGGACTGGGGTGCCATTGCCTTCTCCTTGGAAGTCCTATAGTTTAAGTGATTATCTCTAGAGGGACAATTCTTTACAATATTTTGTGAGTACAAAGTGTTTCTCAGGTTCTTAAAGAACTGGTAAAGTCGCCTGCCAATGCAGGAGACTGAGATTTAGGTTTGATCCCTGGGTAGGGAAGATCTCCTGTAGGAAGGTATAGCAACCCACTCCAATATTCTTGCCTGGAGAATCCCCATGGACAGAGGAGCCTCGTGGGCCACAGTCCATAGTGTCGCAAAGAATCAGACTCGACTGAAGCGACTTAGTACACACACACACACACGTGATTACAAATCATGCTTCCATGGGGGTCCATTGGTGGAGACTTTGCTTTTCCAATGCAGGGGGCACGGGTTGGATCCCTGGTTGGGAAACTAGGATTTCACATGCCACATGGCCAAAACAAACAAACAAACAAAAAAACAAATCTTACTGCCGTGATAATCTTGTGCCAGTGCTATTTTGTACTTTTGCAGCTATACATTTAGGATAAAGTCCCTGAGTGGGATTTCTGGATTATGGAGTAACTTCATTTGTAATTTTGAAAGATATGATCTTTCATAAGGATTTTAACACTTTGCAATACTACTGGCAATGGGAGTGTCTGCTTTTGTTCAGTCATGCTAACATTCAGTGTTATCAAACATTAAACTTTTGTGAATCTGATAGGTGAGAAGTTATATTTCACTGTAGTTTCAGTTTGCATTACACTTTTAAAAGAGATTGAACATCTGTTTTACATGTTCACAGATGTTGTGTTCTTTCTCTACAAAATCAGTCATTCTCATCTCTGCAGATTTTTCTATTGGGTTCTTCCTCATCTCAATTTTTAGAGCTCATTATATATTAGAGAAATTAACTCTTTATAATAAGAAGTTGCAATTTTAAAAAATTTCCTCTTTTCATTTACTTGTAGTATTTGTTTTGAAGTATGGGGGAGCTTTTTGCTTTGTTTTCTGTGTTGTTGTATTTTGTGTATGCACATGCCTTGAGTCTTTATGTGATCAAATTTATCAGTCTGTTTTCCCCAGAGCCTAAATTCAATTTCAACCAAAATTCTATCCAGTAGAATATGTTAAATATTTTAACATTTTCTCTTTCCTAAAGTATCCACTTAGAATAAGACACTTTTGATGAAAGATAATACTGTCTCATCCTGGAGAGAAGCATTTCAAATCTCTAATTTATTTAAAGTTTAATATCATATTTCCTCTTAAATGGAAGTGTTAACACTACAAACCCTTGGGATTTGACTATTTCAGTGTCTTATCCCACAGATAACAGTTCTGGATCTTCTATGATCATGAATATTTGATGAATGTATATGCTTTGGCATTATGGAGATATAGATCTTAGTATCAATTCCAAATCATCTAAAATAGCTCCCTTGGAAGATGACTAGAACTCAGAATTTCTGATATTGAATTAACTGCAGAAAACCATCTGAGGATATACATGGAGAAATGGCTCATGTGTTTATAGAAGAAAGGCTAAAATTATTCAAGTGATAATCCTCTACGCTAGTTTAATGCTTGAATCATTTTATGTTCAGCTTACAATTGGTGATACCTTGAGTTTTGTTACAGCATGGAACCTTCCATCTGCTCTGGGCAGGTGGTACAGTGGTGTGTGTTGATGTGTGTAATGACAATCACAAAGTTTGTTTATTCAGCATCAGCTGCCTTGGGTTAAAGTCTGAACCTTTCTTAAGCTCTGCACGTCAGGGGTGTTTAGGACAATTCAATCATTTATTTAGCCAGTACTGATACTGCTCTCTGGCAGGTGGATTCAGAGCTAAGCTCCAAGTCTCCAGCTCTAATTGGAGAAATCTCTGATAAATTCCCACAGCATTCCATTTGGATACGTGTTGTGTTCTGTTATGGATGTTCTCTGCCTTGCTCCCACCCATAACAAGTCTGCTGGTATAAGCCTGTCCTACAAACTGCTGTGGTGGACAGTATATCTTTGTATTGATTTGATGGAGCTGGGTTTTTCTTTCCTAGTCTCAGTGGAGATATCTGTCAGTTCAGTATCCTATTTTGTAGGAATAATGGACAAGGCAAAGTGGTGATAAATTCTGATGGTAAGCCAAGCTGTATTTTCTTGCTACATGAGAAGAAAACACTCATCCTAAAAGCAATTTGTTCTCCATTTTAAATTACTCAAAGAAAGCATTTTTACCCAGATGCTACCCCCTGGGTCTCCTTTGTCACCTCAAGCAGCCTAACTCATTCTTCCTCCCCCGCCCCCTCGACACACACAAAC
>NW_011495023.1:9745288-9755452 GCF_000754665.1 Bison bison bison
CACACAAACCCTTCACTAATTCTTTATGACTTGTGAAAGATCTCCACTAACGTGAAACTGTCCTACAGACACTGTGTTGGCCAAAAAGTTTGTCGTTTTTTCCATAAGATGTTATGGACACTTCACGTTGGTTGGCAAACATTAACTCCAACCATTGCTTATTCCGTTTTGTGTTTACTGCCTTGACAGATCTATTGACTCATTCACCAGTATATTCATCAACTAAACCTTTGCTTTGTATGGGCTATAGGCCAGGCATTAGGCAGGTTCTATGACTACCTGGAAAATAAGACAGCTCCCACTTGGTCACTGAGGAAAACACCCCACAGGGAAATGTGAATATGACCACAGGGCCGTTCAGAAAGGTGGATGATTATTCTTCAAAGTCATATTATATTATTGGATTGAAGTCATTTGCTCCAGAGTAATTTGCTTGATTATTCTATAATCATTAGAAAAGAATCAAAATAGCCTCAGCCAGTGAACTGGGATCCAACATGGATTGCTGCCCCTGGAGAAGCCCCTGAGCCTTTCTGACGTGGCTCTAGGTGGCTGCGGGAGCAACTCTTCCCCCTGCCCTGCTGGGAGTCCTTTCATAAGGAGACTTGCAATCGCCACATGCATACTTCCTAAAACATAGTCATATTTTTATCTCTGCTTTTACATGCTTGACTTTCTCTTCCTAAGATGCATGGATTGCTTGTTCTTGGTTGTGTTCATTTTGTATCTTATTTTACAGTATTGTGTGGTGTACTTGGTCTTAGGTGCTCATGAGTAAGGCATCGGGTTAATCACACGCTGGTTTCAGTCCTGATTCTATCACTAGCCATGTGACTTTGGGTAACAACACTAAAGGGGCTTTTCTCCATTTTATTGTTAATCTATTATATTAACATTAATAATCACAATTATAGTCTTTTTGTTACTAAGGAGATAGTCTATTCAAGGTGATGGGTGCTTTGCCTATATTCACTCATTCTCATGATGTCTTTTTTTTTTTTTGGCAGCACCACACACACTGTGGGATCTTAGTTCCCTGACCAGGCATCAAACCCAGGCCTTGGGCAGTGAGAGCTCTGAGTCCTAACTACTGGACTGCCAGAGGAGTCCCTCATGATGCCATCTTTTGATAAAAATGGTTTTAGCTTTAGCTTCTATCATTGAGAGTATAGAATATGCCCTTCTAGGCTGGGAAATAATCCATCTGCAGTGCAGGAGACCCAGGTTTAATCTCTGGGTTAGGAAGATCCCCTGGAGAAGGGAATGGCTACCCACTCCAGTATTCTTGCTTGGAGAATTCCATGGACAGAGGAGTTTGGTGGATTACAGACCATGGGGTCACAAAGAGTCGGACACAACTGAGCGACTAACACACTTTCAAACATTCCACATATCTTCTTTCATTTAAGACTCACAACAATCTTAGGAAAGAGATGCTCTAATTGACTTCATGGTATGCATGAAAAGTTGGGAGCATCGAGCCTTCAAATTATTTAAGTTGCGTACTTAGCAAGAAAGTCCAATGAAAACCCAGGTGTACCTGATACTAGAGTGAGCCCAATTTCACAAAAAGTATTTTTATTCATTAAAGTAATATCCACGTCTGTAGATATATTAGAAGGGTGAAGATGAGAATAAGATGAAAATTAAAAGCCTTCATGCTCAGTTTCCTTCCCCAGAGGTAGACTGTCACCTTCCCCACCCTCATCCTATACACAGTACACATCACCTATGAGCTCAGGATTCACTAAGTGTGTTGAACAACCTGCCTTTTTTCCCACTTAATGTATCTCCAAGTTATGTGTGTGTATACACATATGTATATATATTTTCTTTGTTCTTTTTAAAACATGCATCACAGTTGTCTACTGACTGAATATTCCAGAATATGTCAGTTAACGAAGCATTTCTCTACTGATGCAGGTTTCATCTGCTTTAAGTTTTACTGACATTTCAAACAAGTTAAACAGACTACTTTGATGCAGATATCTTGGCATGCTTGTGTCTCTCCCTTCCCACTTGCACTCCAAACAACAGTTTATGAGTTAATGTTGGGCAGGGCAAAAAGGCCAAACGAACTTTTTGGCCAGCCCAATATTTTCTTGTTAAATCCTGGCATAACCAGATTTTAAAACTGTACCAAGCTGGATGGTGAACGAGGGTGTGTGAGTATGTGTGCGTATGTGTCTGTGGTTTGTGAGCAGCTACATGAGGAAGGAGTGCAGATTATCTTTGGGTAATAAATTAGTCAGTTTAAATCTCTTTTCTGATGAAGTCAGTGTGTAACCCCAGAAGGAGACCACTAATGCTGTGCTTAACCCATCCTCCCAGTCGTCAGCCAAGCCTCTTTTTTGATTCCTCAGGGGATTGAATAGCATTAAAAATAGATGAACAATGGCTTATTCAGAATCCCCTGCAGGCAGAATTGGTCACACAGAGGGCACACCCTGTCAGCAGGCCATGTTTATTGAGCATCTAGACAGCAGACCTCCGTTGAAAGCTCCTAACTTTTCTACAAGCCCGAGTACACATCAACCCTGGGGCTGCCTGGTTCAGCCTAAAGGGTCTGAGAATTTGGTATCAGAGTGAGCAGGCTTCAGTGTTACAGTATATGTGTGTTCTGAACATTGCCAACCTGTGTCAAATTAGTGTATTCTATGGGGCATTGTTGGAACAGAATTGTTGGTCAAACTTGAATTCATTGTATGTTGATGTCAACGCCCCCTTGACAGTTCTGTGGACAAGTCAGCAATTCTCCAATTGCCTCTGCCCTCCTACGAGCTGAAACTCCATGTCTTCTGCTATCAGTAAATGATTAAATCCATCATTTTCAAATGGAAAGAATTGCATCGATTTTAGACATAAATCTTTCTTTTTCGAACAGGGTATGATTTCAGTGTGACCTGATTGCCTCTGTGTACAGACACCAGGGAAGAGTGGTGTGGGTCGGGCCACGATAGTTGAGGGTGTCATCAGAGTGTAATATGTAGTAAACATCATGAGTGTGGGTAATCACTCTAACTGGAAAAAGCAAGCAATATCATGCAGGCAGGATTTAAACTGCAAAGGGCATGACTGAAAACTACTTCCTAAAAATGAAGAAAATATTTAAAAGAAATACCATCTCTGGCTATTGGTAATTCAAAATGATAACACAAAATTCTACTTGGTTTATCTATATTACGGACTCACTTCCTACTCCACTGAACTATTTTTCCAGCTCGTGTACTCTTCTGTGAGGAAAGCATATTCTTTTGATCCCATCACTTGATGCAACACCTTGTCTAACAACAGCCTTAGGTTTACTGAGCTACAGGTATTTGCTTCCTCCTAGAGCACAAAGGCCTACCTGTTGGCCCGGGACTTGGGCTAACAGTCTCAAGTTTTTCACTGAATGAAAAGAAGGGGTCTCAGATCATCCCACAAGGGCTCACACGTGATGAACACCCACACAAATACCCACATTCACAAATATATAAATATATAGTGGAAGTATATACCGGCACTACATTTACAGTCCTTATTTTATATTCAACGGATGAGAGCTTGCTTCCCTTAAGCAAGAACAAGTTGTGGGGATAAATCTGAAACATGTCAGATGGCAAGGGAAGTTCAATCTCATGATAAAAGAATCTCCTAAATGAACTCAGTAAATTGTTGAATATCCTTCTTGTTCAAGGTTGAACAATATTCGCTTGTATGTGTATACCACATTTTCTTTATCCAATCATCTGTCAACACTTAGGTTGTTCCCACACCCACAGCTATCGTGAATGATGCTGCCATTGAACATGGGAGTATAGATACTTCTTCAAGATGGTGATTTCATTTCCATTGGACATATGCCCAAAATTGGATTGCTGGATCATAATAGCGGTTCTATTTTTAATTTCTTGAGGAAGCTCTATACTGTTTTCCATAGTGGTGGTGCTATTTAACTTTCACATTAACATTGTACAAGGGTTCCCTTTTCTCCATTTATCCTCACCAGCCTTTGCCATCTCTTGTGTCTTTGATAATAGGTATCCTGATAGGTGTGAGGTCATGTCTCACATTTGGTCTTGATTTCTATTTCCTAATAATTAGTGATGTAGAACACCCTTTCATATAGCTGTCGGCCGTTTCTATGCCTTCTTTGGAAAGTTGTCTATTCATATTCCTTGTTCATTTTTAACTGAGTGATTTATTTATTGTTATTTGAGTTTCTTATATATTTTGGATATTGGCCTCTTATCAGGTATGTGATTTGTAAATATTTTCTTTCATTTCATAGGTTATCTTTCCATTCTGTTGATGGTTTCCTTTGCTGTGCAGAAGCTTTTTACTTTGACATAGGTTCACTTGTTTATTTTCTGCAGGATGGGCAGCAGGAAAGCTGACCCACCGTGCAGGTGTCTCTGAGGCTCAGGCCCCTTAGACCAGACTCCGAGCTGATGGCCTTTCCAAATGAAGGCAGGGGTCCCCTTGTGCCATCGTTGGTCACTGTGTGTATTGTTTTTCTAAGGGAGATTTAATAAATGTCATTTTGAAATGCTAACCTTTATTTAAAAGAAACACTCAAGGTGTATTAATGATGATTTCCCATTTTGTGTTCTAAATATAAAGTGTTCTTTAAGAAAAAAAACACGATTAGGAGATAATTTTAATTATTTTTTAGCTCTTTGTCATCATTTGTTAGCCGTTTTTCTGTCAGTATTACTTTTGGGGTTCAGTTGCATCTTCTGGTTCCTCTCTTTCCTCTCTGTGGCTCCTTGCAGTTCATTTCCCTAGGGACAGCACTGGCACCTCATGTATTTACCAGTGGAGAGGACTCCTTGACAGTTTCCCTGCACAAAATGAGCAGCTCTCTTGTCAGGAGGCTGTTTGATCCTCTCACAGTCTGGCCATCTGTTGAATAAACACAGGCTACCAACAGTTCAAAGTATAAACACATGTGAAAAAACGCAGGACTTCTCTGTGTGGACCCCTGCAAAGCAAATGGCACTTGAATAATATTGCGCCATTTGGAAACATCTTATTAGGCATGAAGTTTAGCAAACAAGGCATTCAAAGATCATTTTAAAGTTTGCTTTTCTGTTCTTTACATCTGTGTCTCTTTTGCTGTCTCGCATACAGGGTTGTCGTTACCATCTTTGGACTCTGTAGGAGGGGGTGGGGATGATTTGGGAGAATGGCATTGAAACATGTACAATATCATATAAGAAATGAATCGCCAGTCCAGGTTCGATGCAGGATACAGGAAGCTTGGGGCTGGTGCACTGGGATGACCCAGAGGGACGCTATGGGGAGGAAGGTGGGAGGGGGGTTCAGGATTAGGAAAATGTGTACACCCATGGCAGATGCATGTTGATGTATGGCAAAACCTATACAATATTGTAAAGTAAAAAATAATAATTTTAAAAAAGAAGTTAAAAAAATAAAGTTTGCTTTTCTGACTATTTTCTCTGAAAAGTAATAAGCATAATATTTTTGGCAAAAACTCTTACTATTTCCCTTTCATTTTTCCTTATCTTTTCTATACCCTCTCTCTCTCAGTGAAGGCTGTATCCACATATCTTCCCTCTCCTGGGGAGGTAGGTGTATGAGAAAGAAGGAAGAAAGGAAGGAATTTTAGGAGTTTGGTCTTCAATGCCAGTCTTCAAATCTAAAATAGACATGTAGGTCCCATTCCTTGAGTAGAAAACTGATTTCTTGGTTTCTTGGTTTCTTGATTTTTTTCCTCTACTGTTTCAAAGTCATATTTTCTTTTTCAAAAAAAAAAAAATATATATATATTTTCATTTTTGGCCATGCCACTTGCCATGTGGGATCTTAGTTCCCCAACCAGAGATTGAACCCATGGCCCCTGCATTGAAAGCACCGAGTCTTAACCACTGGACCATCAAGGAAGTCCTCAAAGCCACATTTTCTGTGTATTGACAGTAATGATCTTTTTGAGAGAAGCTAAACACTGGGTGTTAGAGAAGACTTGTGAGAGTCCCTTGGACTGCAAGGAGATCCAACCAGTCCATTCTAAAGGAGATCAATCCTGGGTGTTCTTTGGAAAAAATGATGCTAAAGCTGAAACTCCAGTACTTTGGCCACCTCATGCGAAGAGTTGACTCATTGGAAGACTCTGATGGTGGGAGGGATTGGGGGCAAGAGGAGAAGGGGACGACAGAGAATGAGATGGCTGGATGGCATCACCGACTCGATGGATGTGAGTTTGAGTGAACTCTGGGAGTTGGTGATGGACAGGGAGGCCTGGCGTGCTGCGATTCATGGGGTCACAAAGAGTTGGACACGGCTGAGTGACTGAACTGAACTGAACTGAAACACTGCTTATGGAACATGGGAGCCCAGGAGACTCATTTTTGGCAAAATCTCATTAATACTTCCAGTTCTCTATGTCAGATTTACTTAGGCTAAGTTTAATCCTAAAGATGCACCATTAACTAATCTTCTTGCCCTTTTCCTTCCTGTGTTATCAATGTCAACAGCAAACGATGAATCAAGTGTAAGACGGGAGCTCAAGCAATCACATCAGAACAGGTTGTCTCCGTGGTTAAGATCATCTTGCTTCCCAACTTTTTGCCTTAATTTTCCAAGCATCTTCCTTATATGACTTGTGAACCAAGAACAAAGTATTTTAAGTCCAGTAATACAGACCAGTAACTATATTCAGTATCCATCTTAATTTTCTGAGACTTGGACTTTGAGTTGTTATTTTATCTTTGCATTCATAGTTACATGTAAAACATAACAGAAAATTTTGTTGGCTATTTTAATCCCCCTGGCAATAAGATACAGTGTTTGGTACAATAAAAGCACAGAACATCTTGTGATGACTCCTCTATGCCAGGCACTGTTTTAAGCATTTTTTATCCATTAAATCACTTAGTTATCACAATTTATGAGGTGGGTAGTAATATTAAACCAAGGCACAAAGAGATAACTTACTTGCCTCAGGCTACACATCTAATAAATGGTAGCATCAGAATTAGACTATAGACTACCTAATAGAAATAGGGGATTTGTTATTTTTCCTCCCCCCAAAACATATTTAAGTGCTGTTCGTAAAGGCCATTGCATCTTTCCACTTCACCATGCTTTCCATCACAGTTGCCCTAAGGCCTGGCTGCTTTGAAGTCAGCCTGGACATCTAGGGGAACTAAGGAGAAGCTGAATTACAGACACATTAAATTTGGGGGTTTAGTGCTATGTTTACGTGGTTTGAAGTTACTGTTAAGTGTCTACTAGCTCTCCTGGTTTAGAAATGAGTTCTAGAAATAACCTTACTGTCCACTCTACCAACTCACCTGTCACTGTAGCACAAAAGATGTAGGTCAGCGTGCACTAGAACAGGCCCACCAGAGCCCAGTGTGCACAGCTCTAAAGTAGGTCACATGTACAAGAAACAGATTTGAAATGTACATGGACAGAAGCTTGTCTTCCAAACCTTGCAGCTCATAAATTAAATAAACTCAGTAGAGCTTTTCCTAAACTTGACAGCAATCCTAAAAATTTACTTTACATTACCATTAGCAAGTTGTGAAGCTGAAATAAACTTTTTCTAAACAGTGAGAAATAAGATACACATTTTGATCAACTCTGCCAGGAAGAAGACTAATTTATCTTTCTAACACTCTGACAGAAAATGCTATGGAAATATAAATCAGCAATCAAAGGATATACAGCCAAAAACATATGGGGGAAAATTAATATGAAAATGTTTCAATTAAAAATTAGAAACATACTGCTTTTCTAGATTTTTCTGTTCATAAGCTTTCATCAATGTGTAACTTGTAGTAATTTCTTTTTACATTTTAAATTAGTATTGACTATTATACCTACTTTTGTAGTCTTAATTCTGTGTGTTTTTTTTAAAGAGCCCGTTTATCTGTAGTAGCTTCAGGTTGGTAGAGTGAAAACTACGTTTGCTGGAAGGACCAATGTGTACTCAGATACATATGTTTTATAGCTCATGACACAGGATAATTATTCACTTTTGGAACTCTCTCCTTTCAAAATATTACTTAGGGACATAATGGAATTCTTGAACTGGCTAGTTCCAATGAGAACCAAAAATAAATTCTTTCAATGTGAATCTTTTGAAGTAAACGAAATATAATTTCCTGGTTACCTAATAAAACATGACAATCCTGTGTCATGCTTTTAGTAAGATTTCTGGGATTTAGGGGTATTGCAGAGTGATACCACAAGAAGAAGAGAATCCAAATATGGGGGGCTATGGTCTACTAGCAAATATTCAATAGGTCCATATGAGTGTTAAACTGCTTAGTAACTGTTTAGAGACTTTATTTAATCTTATTATCTTTTTCTTGGTTTTGTCATTGTTGTTCAGTCGCTAAGTCATGTCTGATTCTTTGCAACCCCCATGGACTGCTGCACTCCAGGCTTCCCTGTCCATCACTATCTCCCAAAGTTTGCTCAGACTCATGTCTATCGTCTCAATGATTGCATCCAACCATCTCATCCTCTTTCTTGGTTTATCTGTCTGAATAGGCTCAGGATTGGTTCAGAATTGTAGTAATGGTCTGGAATAATATTTTTTCATTTAAATAATGATTATGTGCCTGCTGTGTACAAACATTATCCCAGGTGCTAGTGATGCACCAACAAACAATCACATGGGTGTCTTCTGCCCTGGAGCTTATATTCCATGGAAAAAGATAGGCAATCAAGAAGGATCCTTTACATGAGGATCAGGACAGGATTCTGGTTCCAAGGACTCAAAGCTCCTCAAGTACTACCTATCTAAAACACCCTCAGATGGCCATCCATACAAGAAGCAAGAACTGAGGGAGCCATACCTGAAGGATGTGCAAATGCAAATACACACAGCTGGTCATCAGGATCAGTATCACAAACACAGAATCTTGCCTGGGTCAGTGAAGAAAACCATGCTGTGAATTTTATACCTTTATTCCACCTGACTCCCTCCCAGGATCCTTTCTACCTTTGAAGTTGTTTGTGGATTCACAGTGCTATGTTTAAGATGTGTCAGATCTTATACAAAATTTCTATTTCTATTTTTATCTCTATAATTCAAAAATAAATGAGACTCAGACCTTGTATCTCTCTCACTTTGTCATTTTTCTCTCAAAGATCTTATATGAAAACAGATAGGATAGCATCCATTTTAAGACTAAGATGAGCTACAAAGAGAGGATTTCAGTATCCAAAATACCAAGATAGCATTACTACAAATTGAGAAAACACAATCTGTTGTTTTGTGCCAGCCTCCATCCTGCTCAAGCAAGCGATATTCATCGATGGTAGAGAATGTGCCCTCTGGCATGGCTTCTCTGAGTAAACTCAGAAAGTGTAGTTGTCATAAGAAAATTGCCTGACATCATTCAGAGTGAAGCAAAGTGAGAGACATGGGATAAATCTAAGTTGTTTATTTGAATTGCAGGTATGTATCATCCACTATGCCAAAGACTTTGACTGTGTGGATCACAATAAACTGTGGAAAATTCTGAAAGAGATGGGAATCCCAGATCACCTAATCTGCCTCTTGAGAAATTTGTATGCAGGTCAGAAAGCAACAGTTAGAACTGGACATGGAACAACAGACTGGTTCCAAATAGGAAAAGGAGTTCGTCAAGGCTGTATATTGTCACCCTGTTTATTTAACTTATATGCAGAGTACATCATGAGAAACGCTGGACTGGAAGAAACACAAACTGGAATCAAGATTGCCAGGAGAAATATCAATAACCTCAGATATGCAGATGACACCACCCTTATGGCAGAAAGTGAAGAGGAACTAAAGAGCATCTTGAAAGTGAAAGTGGACAGTGAAAAAGTTGGCTTAAAGCTCAACATTCAGAAAATGAAGATCATGGCATCCGGTCCCACCACTTCATGGGAAATAGATGGGGAAACAGTGGAAACAGTGTCAGACTTTATTTTTCTGGGCTCCAAAATCACTAGAGATGGTGACTGCAGCCATGAAATTAAAAGACACTTACTCCTTGGAAGGAAAGTTATGACCAACCTAGACAGCATATTCAAAAGCAGAGACATTACTTTGCCAACAAAGGTCCATCTAGTCAAGGCTATGGTTTTTTCCTGTGGTCATGTATGGATGTGAGAGTTGGACTGTGAAGAAGGCTGAGCGCCGAAGAATAGATGCTTTTGAACTGTGGTGTTGGAGAA
>NW_011495023.1:9755552-9780942 GCF_000754665.1 Bison bison bison
AAGAGTTGATTCATTGGAAAAGACCCTGATGCTGGGAGGGATTGGGGGCAGGGGGAGAAGGGGACGACAGAGGATGAGATGGCTGGATGGCATCACTGACTTGAAGGACGTGAGTCTGGGTGAACTCCGGGAGTTGGTGATGGACAGAGAGGCCTGTCGTGCTGCGATTCATGGGGTCGCAAAGAGTCGGACACGACTGAGCGACTGATCTGATCTGATCTGATCATCCACTCTCTTGTTATGTATTGTTCCACTGATGATATTATTAGTAGAAGTATATGTGTAACATTGGTGAATCAGTGAGGATGTAGAATATAATTCTTTCCAAAATTTCAGTTCTTAATGACAAAGTAATTCTCAAAAGGCTTCCCTGGCAGCTCAGTGATAAAGAATCCACCTGCAATGCAGAAGACACAGGTTTGATCCCTGGGTCAGGAAGATCCCCTGCAGAAGGAAATGGCAACCCACTTCAGTATACTTGCCTGGGAAATCCCATGGACAAAGGAGCCTGGCAGGCTACAGTCCATGGGGTTACACACAATCAGACATGATTTACAGACTAAACAATAAACCAAACAATTCTCAAAAGCAATACAAATGGAAAGAGAGGAAGAAAGAAAGAAATAGAAAGAAGAAGGGAAGAGAGAAAAAAGGGAGAGAAGGAAAGCAAGCAAGCAAGCAAGATAGAAACTAGCCTAATAGGCAATTATGAAATGCAGTTTAAAGCAATAACAACATACCATGTTCTACATTTCAAATTGCTAAAGAATTCAAGCCACATACACAATGTTCTAGTCAGCTATTGCTTATAAAAATCAACCCCAAATTTAGTGGCATAAAGGAACCATCATTTTATTATGCTCATGGATTCTGTGGGTCGGGAATTCAGAAAAAGCAACAATGGACACATCTTGTTTCTGCTCCACAGTGTCTGGGAGCTCAGCTGGGAAGACTCATGGTTCACAAGTTGACCTCAGATTGAATGTCAACTGAATATCTCAAGATGACCTCTTCATGTGACTGAGTTCCTCACAATGAGGAGGCTAATTTCCCAAAGCAAGTGTCTGAGAGAAGTCAGATGGAAATTCTCTATTTTATGACCTGGCCTTGGAAATCACATTGCATCACTTTTGCCATCAAGATTCCACCCATATCCAGAGAGGGAACAAAGACTTTATTTCTCGAGGGGAGGAGTGTCAAAGGCACATTGTAAGAAGATTAGGGGTGAGAGGAGACATTTTGCAGGCATTTTTGGAAAATACAATTGGCCACCACACTAGTAACCAATTTTTATGAGGATTTAGGAAAATGAGAGTTTAGTGGTCCCTGAACACCATGGGGAATTGGTTCCAGGACCCCCCATAATACCAAAATCTGGGGATATTCAAGTCCCTTATAGAAAATGTCATAATATTTGCATATAACCTACACATATCCTCTATATACTTTAAATCATCTCTAGATTTCTCACAATACTTAACACAATGTAAGTTCTATGTAAATAGGAGTTGGTGAGTGGCAAAGTCAATTTATGCTTTACTGTAACTGTTTGGGATGCCTTCTTTTCTGAATATTTTTGATCTGCTATTGGTTGAATCCATAGATTCTAAGGAACTAGGTTTACAAATTAAACTTAGTATTTTCTTTAGTCATTTGTCTCTGTACTTCCTATAGTCTCTTAAGGTCTGCCTTCCAATTGAGCAATTTATTATACACTTTCTTGCATTCCTTTCTGTTTTATAAACACTAGTCTTGATCCTTCTACCAAACTCAAAACTCATTGAAGGTGGGACCCACATCAGAATACTTATATTCATGAATATAAATACACAATATATTCTTTTTTTTGATGTGGACCATTTCCAAAGTCTTTATTGAATTTATTACAATATTGCTTCTGTCTTACACTTTGTTTTTTGGCTATGAGCGAGGCATATGGGATCTTATTTCCCTGTCCAGGGACTGAACATACATCCACGGCATTGGAAGGTGAAGTCAAGCACAGGACCACCAGGGCAGTCCCCACAACATATTCTTGTGGGTAGTTTGATAAAATCTATCATTCTAGGCACTGGTTAGATATTCTGGGGGAGTGTTGTTCTGGTTGTTGGCACAGCTGATTTAGAACAAGTCAGCCAGTCCTACAAAACTCTTTGGAAAAGGTCAATTTTTATTCCCCAAAAGAAAGAGAGTAAAATAAGTCTTTATATGTTATCATCCAAATCTGCCTGCCTGCGTTACATTTTTCAACCCAGGAGTTTCTCAAGATAAAAACAGCACCATGGATCCTTTCCTTCCATGGGGAAAAAACCCAGGTGCAAAGCTCTCAGTTAGTTCCAGTCCTACCTCTTTCTGATGTCACCATGATTTGCATGCCAGAGGGAAGCCTGTGGGGCAGACTGATCCTCTCTGTGGGTGGGCGCAGGCCAGAGCTGGAGACTGACACCTCCTGGTCAAGGTGCAGAGAAAGGCTGGCAGGGTGAGTAGTCCTGACACCTTCACAAGGGCTCCTTGGAAGCGGCTGGATCCTGAGAGTGAGTCAAGGATGAAGCCGGTTGCAAAATGTAACTAAAGGCAGAGCTAGTTTCTGCTTTAGGAAAATTAACTTGTTGCGGTGCTGGTATTCAGTCATTAACTCCCTCTTCCTTGTCCCTTTCTAACTGGCATGAGGTATTGTCATTTTAGAATTATTTTCTTCTCTCAGATGAAGATTTGTTTAAGAGCTAGGTGACCATTTTCAGTGGATGAACCTCTCCGTAAACAATATGAAGGGACTCTTTGTAGCTACCATTTATGAAAAATATATTTGTCGAAATTATAGGTAACTAACTTGACACAGAGACATCCGACCTCAGAAAGGAATGCAAATAACAGCATCTTTCTCTCTGAAGCAATGGGATCTTCCTTTTCACATTGAGTTGAATGAACACCTTGTAAGCAACACGTGTTTACTGATGAGTGATGCAGTTGCTATTGTTGTTTAGTTGCTGAGTCATGTCTGGAGCCCACCAGGTTACCCTGTCCATGCATTTCCCAGGCAAGAACACTGGAGTGGGTAGCCATTTCCTTCTCCAGGAGATCTTCCTGACCCAGGGATTAAACCCGTGTCTCCGGCATTGCAGATAGATTCTTTTATCACTGAGTCACTTGGGAAGCCCAAGTGATACGGAGCTCTGTTCAAATTCATAACAAACAAATGAGGAAAAAGACAGGCCCATGACTAGATATTATAGTGATCTTTAGTAATGGGTGATAGGATTAATGTAATTTCTAGAAACAATCCAAATACTAAATAATAAACTCTTTCAGTCACTACCCTCTTTAGGTAAAAATATGTAGGATGAAATCAACTTGATTAAATTTGACCCTCCTAGAATAACCTCTCAAAAAACTGACTGATATAGATGCATGTGCTCATCCTCACTGTCGAACACACACACATATGTACCTGGTGGGGCTTTGTGAGAGAGACGACTACATTGAGTGCCAAGTGGCAGCAAAGAAAGAGAGAACAAAGGGCTTCGATCAGCGATGGTCAGTATTTGCAGTCTCAACGTTTCAAGCTGCATCATTACTTGTTGCGAGGACTGCCCTACGAACTGTAGGAGTTTAGCAAAATGCTTGGTCTCTACCTACAAGATAGACTTCCCTGGTGGCTCAGCCAGTAAAGAATCTGCCTGCAGTGCAGGAGACCTGGGTTCAATCCCTGGTTTGGGAATGGCAATGCCAATCCTCTGGAGAAGGGAATGGCAATCATTCCAGTATTCTTGCCTGGAGAATTCCATGGACAGAGGAGCCTGGTGGGTTATAGTTCATGGGGTCACAAAGAGTCAGACACAACTGAACAGCTAACACACTACCTACCAGATACTAGTAGCAAGCCCTATCAGTTGTGAAATTCAAAACCATATTCAGGCATATTGTCCGGGGTGACATCACAAAAGTGTCAACATAGCCATTGCCCAGCCTTTGCCCCCCTACAAAGATAAACAATTAGATAGCTACCTACAAATGAAAATAGCCTAGGAAATCTCTCTAGCCCACTTGAGAAATTTTAGCAACACAGTGGGGGGAAAATTTTTTTTTAAACCTAAGAATAATCTCACAAGAAGAGAAGAACACCTTCTTTTTGCCTGCATCAGCCCATGCCCCAGGCCATCTTTGCTGAGATCCACAAGGGAATTTACTGGCTGCAAAGAGCTAGCATATTTGATTCACAGTGTTGTGTTAGTTTCAGGTTAGCAAAGTGGTTCAGTTATACACACATAATAGCTATTTTTTTCAGATTATTTTCCCTCATAGGTTGTTACAAAATATTGGGTATAGTTCCCTATGCTATACAGTAGGTCCTGTTGTTTATTTATTTTATATAGTGGTGTGTATCTACTACTAGTAGATATAGTGTGTATCTGGGAGCTTCCCTGGTGGCTCAGCAGTAAAGAACATGCCTGCAATGCAGGAATTGCTGGTTCAATACCTGGGTTGAGAAGATCCCCTGGAGAAGGAAATTGGAGCCCTCTCCAGTATTCCTGACTGGGAAATCCCATGGACAGAGTAGCCTGGTGGGCTATAGTGCATAGGGTTGAAAAGAGTCAGACATGACTGAGTGACTGAACAACAATAACAAGTGTGTATCTGTTAATCCCAAACTCCTAATTTATCCCTCCTCCACCCCTTTTCCCTTTGGTAACCATAAATTTGTTTGCTATGCCTGTGGGTCTACTTCTGTTTTGAATATAAGTTCATTTGTATCATTTTTTTGTTTCCACATATATGCAATATCATACAATATTTGTCTTTGGCTTACTGCACTTAGTATGATAATATGTCTCTAGGTCCCAGTGGGCTCTTTTTTTAAAGTTTATTTATTTATTGGGTGTTCATTGCTGTGTGCAGGCTTTCTCTAGTTGCGGTAAGCAGGCTTCTCTCTGCTGTGGCTTCTCTCATTGCAGAGCATGGGCTCTAGGATGCGAGGGCTTCAGTAGTTGCGCACAGGCTTAGCTGCCCGAGCTATGTGGGGTCTTTTCAGACCAGGCATAGAACCCATGTCCCCGGCCTTGGCAGGCAGATTCTTAACCACTGGAACCCTAGAGAAGTCTTCCTAGTGGGTTCTTACTGAGTTGTTTACATCATGTATTTTCTTTTTCAGTTTTAGTGTCCATTCATTTACTTTAAGTTTTTGAGTTTGCAGGGCTCTCCCACCTGGCTCTGACGTATGATCTGTTTCAGCCGTATTAGCAAAATGGTACAACAGAGGTCTGAAAAGTGTCCGTGTGTTTCTTCTGGCCCTCTCTTGCTCATCTGCCTTTGCCATGAAGAAGATGAGGTTCATAAGTTGAAACTACTGATAAATAATTTCCACCAAAGCATCAAAATTATTCCAGCCAAATCAGACACCTGGCCAACTTCCAGTCAGGAGAGACTCCAAGATCTGCTTGTTTGAGGTCAGTCTAACTCATTGACTCTAGAATTATGGCCTTGGTAAAAGTTGTGGACATAAAGTTGAACAGTCATTTGTCAGGTAGCTTTATTTTGTCAATGGAGAGCTGATACACTTAACACATTACTGACCAGGGAATTTTTGCCAAAACTAACACCTGCGGCCATAATACGTCTCAGATTAATAATGTGTTAACAGACCCAGTAGACTTTAATTGTGTACGAGTCATTGTGTACAGAAAATTCTAGAAGGACAGTTGATATTATCTTCCACCAGAGGGGCTTAGCACTTGACTCTGCTAGTCAGAGACTGGAGGCTCACTGTGTGTGCTCAGTCGCTCAGTCATGTCCAACTCTACGACCACATGGACCATAGTCTGCCAGGCTCCTCTGTCCATGGCATTTCCCAGCTAAGAATACTGGAAAAGGTTGCCATTTCCTCCTCCAAAGGATCTTCCTGATCCAAGGATAGAAACCTGTGTCTCCTGCATTGGCAGCTGGATTCTTTACCACTGTGCCAACTGGGAAGCCCAGTTGGAGGCTCATTATCTCAGAGTCCAATCATGAATTTAGCTGGATCAAGGGATTCAGTTTTAGTAAAAGTTCATCTATCTCTGGCTTTTTCCTGTTGCCAAGAGCCTGGATTTTGAGGACTTCTGTCTGCACCTCCTTAGTACCCAGAAACTGCAGGACCTTCTTTGCTTCTTGCAGTCCCTAGCCTGCCTCCCAGAACAGCTTCAGAATGTAGCAAATCTATTAAAAGGATGATTCACTATGATTCTAAAGCCTCGCAAATCTTCATTTTGTCACTCCAGCTGTGTACAATCACCAAGGCTCTGCTAATTTTTAACTTCCCCAACAGTGTCCCTGGCAAATACCCCAGGAAAAAGTGATTGGAGATAGAGATGTTCATTTGTAACTCACTCTTTCAGGAAGGGGGTCTCACCTCGCCTCACAGTTGGTAGAGGGCTCCCTGGAAGGCCTTTGTCTCCTAAGTATGGAGACATTGACACCTGCAGCTATTAGGACTTGGCTGTTCAGCTACCATCTCTGCTTCAACCTTCAGTGAATGGTTTAAAGAAGAAGCTGATCAAGTGTTTGAGACCCCTCAAGACTCCTACTTTGTTGCCTAGATCCACAGGGTTTCCAAAGGTTGTTCTGGTTTCTTTGTCCTCTGGTCCTACACCCAGAGTCAGTGCATACTCTGGAGACGCCTTCAGGCTTTCAGTCCACCTCTGAAAGCTTCTTCTCAGTGGGGGTGGGGGTAGGGGGGTTGGTTCTCCTTCTAGTCCTGCCTGTCCATCTCCTGAACCCTTCAAGTAGAAGATTTACAATTTCCACCTTCCCTACTGCTTCTCGGTGAGAGCACAGGTCAGCTCTGGACACTCTACCATACCTCCAAGTTCAAGTCCAGGCCAAGGTGTTTAACTGGAGTAAACTGAATGGATTTCTGAAAGTTTTATGCACAGAGAGAACTTAGCTTAAGGTATCTTTCCTATTCTTATTAATACTGACTGAAATTCCTTACAGAAATGGAAAAAAGTCACTACAAACTTCCATACAGCTTAAAACCATCTTGATGACTCATAATTTAAGAGTAAGAAACCTCTTAAAGCAAACTCATATTTCTGGAGGAAAACATCATATAATGTGATTTAGGGAGGAAAACTCTATTTAACTTGGACATTTAGCTAAGAAGAAAATAACAGTGTGTGGGGCAAACAACTGAAGGAGGAATGAGTGGAGAGAGAAATGTTTGGTTAATTCCCTTTTATCAGTATGTTGGGTATGAAAGATAAATGCCTTGGCTACCCATTGTTCAGGTCCAATTTCCTTTCCGAGCATCCTGGAAACTCTCTGGGAAACATTTACAATTGATGGAAGTTAAGAAAGCAAGCAACTTCATTTTTTGATTTAGAAACAAAAATCTTCTAGCGTTTGAACAATATGATTCACTGGATTTCCTCTTTGCATCTCCAGGTCACATCCTGCAGGCTGTGACCAGCCCATGCTAGAGCTGTGTCATGGTTTGTTGGTTGCTGTTGGTGGGGTCTTAGATTCCACCTCTGCAATCAGCCCCTTGCTTAGATAACATCAACCTGAATCCCACGATTTGGGGGCTAAATAGCCATCATCTGTTCAATGCCATCATCTTTGTCACAAAGGAAGTGATAATCCATTTCACCCATGAGACATTAGCCAAATAATGTCCAGTGAATCACTGAAATAAAAAAAGTTTCAAAACCTCTGAAGAAAAATGTACTGCAACACCTTTCATGATTTGGCAAGGCTGCACCAGCGGAAGAACTAGGACAGCACTAGAGCCTGGGGTTTAGAGTCAGAAATCATCATCTGAGTATAGACTTGGATGTACTCTATAACCTCTGCAAACCTGACTCCTCCACTGGTGAGTTATGAAGTTGTGATGGAAAGACTAAAACATGAAAATACAAACAATATATGATATGGTGCATCTGTTTATCTGGGGTAAACATATTAAATATAAGTTAAAATGCAAAAATACTAGTTTAACTGGATTCTAAGTGCAAGTAACACACTTATGGTTAAAGACAATATTTTATGTGCGTTAGCAGAGCGACCATGAGCTTAACTGTTTCACTGGTTGGACAGGGCCACACTCAGAACCATTTTTAGGAAGAGGTAAAACAAAATTCACATAGAATTGTCCATATACCCTAACTACAAAGTGTTTTAGTAAAATCCACCAAATATGGATTTTACTTTGACTGCTGCTGCTGCTAAGTTGCTTCAGTCATGTCCAACTCTGTGCAACCCCATAGACAGCAGCCCACCAGGCTCCCCTGTCCCTGGGATTCTCCAGGCAAGAACACTGGAGTGGGTTGCCATTTCCTTCTCCAATGCATGAAAGTGAAAAGTGAAAGGGAAGTCGCTCAGTCGTGTCCGACCCTCAGCGACCCCCTGGACTGTAGGCTACCAGGCTCCTCCGTCCATGAGATTTTCCAGGCAAGAGTATTGGAGTGGTGTCCCATTGCCTTTTCCGTTACTTTGACTACTTTTCAGAAATTTAACTTCTGAATATTCTTTGGGAAGAAGAATAGCTTCAAAAAGAAAAGGGAGTAAAATGCCTGATCCAGAATGGCAAAGGCAACCAACCTATGAATTCTCTACTGGCTCATGGATACTCATGTTTCAGGAGACATACGGGAGTTACAAAATTGCACTGAATGCTAATACTTCCACCTTCCTGCAGAATGGTGAACTTGACATATTCTAAAATGCATTTTCCTTGGTGATTGTGAAACAGGAATAAATTAGTGTGCAAACCTGTAGGCAGTGGTTAGTGCTTTAAAATATTAAAGATTGTATTTTTACAAATGAATCATCTATAAAAGTGATTCAGGGTGTAAAAATACTTTATATAATTGTCCTTATCATTGCATGTATAATACCCAGTCAAATAAGCATTTATGTTCTAGGACTTAGAGACTTAGGGTGAAAAAGACCTCAACCTTGACATGTAAGAGTTTACAGTCCCATGGAGGAAGTGAATATAGTGGTAGAAAACTTCAGTAAAGATAATGGGGCAGGGAGGGATCTTCCCTAGTGGACCAGTGGCAAAGAATCTGCTTGCCAATGCAGGGGACATGGGTTCAACCCCTGGTCCAAGAGGATCCCACGTGCCTTGGGGCAACTAAGCCCATGGATCTGAACTGAACCTGAGCTCTAGAGCCCATCCTTTGCAACAAAAGAAGCCACCGCAATAAGAAGCCTGAGCACCACAGCTAGAGAGTAGCCCCTGCTCGCTGGAACTAGAGAAAAGCCCACATGCAGCAACGAAGACCCAGCACAGTGAAAAATAAATGGATAAATGAAAAGATGATGAGGGATTGGGGTTCTAAAAGATGAGTTAAGCCTAGAGAAGGGAAATCTTCTATGCCCTACAAAGCACAGAAGTGAAAAGGTAAGCATAGGCTTCTAGAGTAAAAGATGCCTGAGTTCCACGGATGAAGAAGGTTTTGGACTGGCTAAGGGTTAGGGAGAGAAGTTTTGAATTTACGTAGCTGTAGTGTATTTGGAAGAGAAGAATAAAAGATAGCAAGAAATGGCAGAGACCAAACATACAGGTTTATGGCTAAACATAAACTTTTTAGAAACTTGTGCAGGATAGGTTATAATAGAGGCTTTATCTTTGACAGCCCCAAACTGGAAACAGCCCAAGTGTTCATCAACAAGTGTGTCTATGCAATGGGACATAGTCAGCGCCAAAGAGAATTCTCATATGACAATTGTCTCAGGATAATTACACTGAGTGAAATGAGCCAAGCACAAAGCGTGACATTGCATATGACTCCAGCTACAGAACATTTTAGAAAAACGAACCTGCACTTTGAGAAAGAAGGCTTCTGAAATACTGTTGTTTGTGGAACACTATTTAGCCATAAAAAAGAATGAACTCTTGCCATTTTTAACATGGATGAACCTGGAGATTTTTATATTTAGTGAGATAAGTCAGACAGAGAAAGACAAATATTATATGTTCTCACTTATATGTGGTTCTAAACAATAAATTGAATAAATATAACAAAACAGAAACAGATTCACAGGTACAGGGAACAAACTAGTGGTTACCAGAGAGAAGGAGCAAAACAGGTGAAGGGGATTAAGAGCTACAAAGTACTAGGTGTAAAATAAAGAAGTGACGAGAATGTTATGTACAGCACTGTACTTCAAAAGAAATTTTAGAAAACATTTTTCTTTATGAACACAGATGTGTAAAATTAGAATATAATTTTAAATTTGATTCTTTCCCCCATGGGATTGGAGGTGATTTTTAACTTTTTCCTTCTGATTTTTTGTTTTCCCTCCAATATTATGTATGCACTTCCACTCCTTTAAATTGGGAGACAACCTGCTTCTACAGCAGCTGTTGGCACCCCTCTGGGGTGCACCTTCCTCTTCTCCCCGCCGGCTCCCAGTTGCCCACAGAGGAGCTTCAGCTGAAAGCCTTCTTTCTCTTCATTCTTTCAGTGCATGCTTTGTTACTCAGTTATGCCTGACTCTTTGAGACCCCAAGGATATATTTTTAAAATTTATTTATTTATTTTAATTGGAGGCTAATTACTTTACAATATTGTAGTGGTTTTTGCCATACATTGACATGAATCTGCCATGGGTGTACATGTGTTCCCCATTCTGAAACCCCCTCTCACTTCCCTCACCATCCAATCCCTCAGGGTCATCCCAGTACACCAGCCCTGAGCATCCTGTCTCATGCATCGAACCTGGACTGGTGATGTTTCACATATGATAATATACATGTTTCAATGCTATTCTTTCAAATCATCCCACCCTCACTTTCTCCCACAGAGTCCAAAAGACTGTTCTTTACATCTGTGTCTCTTTTGCTGTCTTGCATGTAGGGTCAGCATTATCATCTTTCTAAATTCCATATATATGTGTTAGTGTACTATATTGGTGTTTTTCTTTCTGGCTTACTTCACTCTGTATAATAAGCTCCAGTTTCATCCACCTCATTAGAACTGATTCAAATGCATGTTTTTTAATAGCTGAGTAATATTCCATTGTATATATGTACCACAGCTTTCTTATCCATTCATCTGCTGATGGACATCTAGGCTGCTTCCATGTCCTGGTTATTGTAAACAGTGCTGCAATGAACACTGGGGAGACCCCAAGGATTGTAACCCACCAGGTTTCTCTGTTCATGGGATTCTCCAGGCAAGAATACTGGAGTGGGTAGCCTTTCCCTTCTTCAGGGGATCCTCCCAATCCAGAGGTCCAACCCATGTCTCTGGCAATGCAGGAGGATTCTTTACTGTCTGAGCCACCAGGGAAGCCCAGATTCTTGTAGAAATACCTGTATATTAAAATCTTCTGAGGTGTTTTTCCTGGAAATGGAGAACAGAACGTACTCTTAGTGGTCAATCATGGAAAACACTGCTCTAGCTGACTTTAAAAATTGTGAATTGTATGCAAGGAACCCACAGATTAACATGGGGGCATTCATAACCTTAAACACCTCATTTGAAATGTCATGAGTGTGGTGGAAACATAAGTGATTGGTTTCTAATTACTTCATCATATTTTTTTTGATGTTTTAATGACACTTTATTATTTTTAATATAAATTTATTTATTTTAATTGGAAGCTAATTACTTTACAATACTGTATTGGTTTTGCCATACATTGACACGAATCCACCATGGGTGTACATGTGTTCTCCATCTTGACCCCCCTCCCATCTCCCTCCCCATCTCATCCCTCTGGGTCATCCCAGTGCACCAGCTCCAAGCATCCTGTATCATGCATTAAACCTGGACTGGTGATTCATTTCACATATGATATTATACATGTTTCAATGCCATTCTCCCAAATTATCCCACCCTCACCCTCTCCCACAGAGTCCAAAAGACTGTTCTATACATGTGGGTCTTTTTTGCTGTCTCACATACAGGGTTATCATTACCATCTTTCTAAATTCCATATATATGCGTTAGTATACTGTATTGGTGTTTTTCTTTCTGGTTTACTTCACTCTGTATAATTGGCTCCAGTTTCATCCACCTCATTGGAACTGATTCAAATGTATTGTTTTAATGGCTCAGTAATACTCCATCGTGTATATGTACCACAGCTTTCTTATTCTTATTTTACTATTACTAATTCATAAGTTTCATAATTTCCTTTTTTCTCTTCCCCCTTCCCATCTCCCTTTTCACCATTCTTTTCCCTCTTCCTCTTCTTCATCTCCTTATAGTCATCATTATTCTAATATTATTATTTAGCTTAAAAATAGGATATATTGTTTGGTCACTCTTACAGGAAGCTTTTAGTCCGAAGGTTCTGGCTGATGTTACACCCATGACTAGCCCGGTATTTTATGTCCAAAGTGATTATTGTTTCTGTGTCAGTTGGAGGTGGGCATATTGAACTCATTTCTCCATAATGTGAATTTGTGATTCTTGGGGGAAAGGATGGATTCTATTCAATGCTTCATTCTCTGCCTTTCCTCATTGTTGCTCAGATCAAGAGAGTATAAGAAGCCCTGACAGATGAATAAAACAATTTTTTTGGAACCATTCCAACAATTCACTTAGCTCACCCAGGAACCATAAAAAAGACACAAGAAGAGTGTTACTGTCCTTATTCCCAAGGTCTTTAATAAGGCCCAAAGATGCTGAATTACTTCACTAAAGTAGCCAGTTAACCTAGAGAAGAGGCAAGGATTTCCAGCGCAGATTTTTCTACCACTGAGTACTCTACAGTTTTTTCAGCTGTAAGATATCTGAGTTGACACCCCCCAAAAATGTAATTTCCATGAACATGAATTATTTGTAGCATTTGCATCTTAAAGAGTTCCTGGTCACAGGAAGTTTCAAAGGCACTAATGTTTATCAAATCCTCTAAAGGTGAGTGGTTATTTTATGTAACTCTTACCATGACACATGAGATAATTATTACGATATCTGTTTTACAGATGAGAAACCATGAGACAAACTGATTCATCCAAATTCAAGCAGTGTTTGAAGAGTAAGCATGGCATCAGTCCCACATCATGTCCTGGGTCACTGACCCCACAACACTTGGAAGAAATGCCAGTGATTTTATTGAGCATGTCAGGACTGTCAAAGTTTGGAGGGATGAGACTGAGTTATTTACCATGCCCTGATAAAAAATCTTCAAGTCTCAAGGGCTGCAAACTCAGCTTTACACAATCTAATAGAATCATTAGTGGAATTCAAGAATCTCATAGAAACTGATAGAAAGATACTCCTGCCAACTCATCGTCTATTCATAGGCTTTCCCAAATTTGGGCTTTCCAAGTGGTGCTACTGGTAAAGAATCTTCTTGCCAATGCAGGATACAGAAGAGACAAGGGTTTGATCCCTGGGTTGGTAAGATCCCCTGGAGGAGGAAATGGTAACCCATGCGAGGATGCTTGCCTGAGAAATCCCATGGACAGAGGAGCCTGGTGGGCTACAGTCCATGGGGTTGCAAAGGGTCGGACACAACTGAGCAAGAATGCACACACACTGAATTTGAATTATTAAGATTCCAAACATTCCTTCAAAATACCTGAATATTAAAGCCTTAAGATGTACTTTCTTTCTAGAACGTATGCTCAGACTGGCCATCTACATAGTTCAGTTCAGTTCAGTTCAGTCGCTCAGTTGTGTCCGACTCTTTGTGACCCCATGAATCGCAGCACGCCAGGCCTCCCTGTCCATCACCAACTCCTGGAGTTCACTCAGACTTACGTCCATCGAGTCAGTGATGCCATCCAGCCATCTCATCCTCTGTCGTCCCCTTCTCCTCCTGCCCCCAATCCCTCCCAGCATCAGAGTCTTTTCCAATGAGTCAACTCTTCGCATGAGGTGGCCAAAGTACTGGAGTTTCAGCTTTAGCATCATTCCTTCCAAAGAAATCCCAGGGCTGATCTCCTTCAGAATGGACTGGTTGGATCTCCTTGCAGTCCAAGGGACTCTCAAGAGTCTTCTCCAACACCACAGTTCAAAAGCATCAATTCTTTGGTGCTCAGCCTTCTTCACAGTTCAACTCTCACATCCATACATGACCACAGGAAAAACCATAGCTTTGACTAGACGGACCTTTGTTGGCCAAGTAATGTCTCTGCTTTTCAATTTAGTCTACATAGATAGTATTCAATAAATGCTTATTGCTTAAATGAGTGGACTTTACTTTTCTGAAAACTAGAAAACATAAAAATGAATATAGTACACAAACTATATGAAGCCTAATTGCTGAAGTCAAGAACCTTGCCTACTATTATACAAACAGCCATTGTCAGACGTCAGCATGAACTTCTGACTTTCAATTCCCTGGCTACAAGTATGAATCGAGAGAGTTCTTCCACTTCTGTTGTTTCACAAAATAACTCATATGTAATAAATGGTCAATACGCACATAAACATGAATCAAGTAAAAGGTCAGCTGTAAGCCTCACATGGTTTTCTCTGGAGAAAAGGAGATTCATATACGAGATCATTCTGGGTCAGGTCTCACTAACACTTCGGCCATTCATGCGTGTGTCACTGGCTTCACAACCTGTACATTTTCATTGCTGTATTCAGGGCATAATGAACAGGCTTCTGTTTCACAGATAAGTTCCCAGGAGAAACTGCGTATTGTTCATAATGCAATGTTTGTTCCTGTAAATTTTTTAAATCTTTCTCTTTCTTCTCTTGTGTAGCTTCCTTAAGCATCTCTGTGAATACAGTAAGTACATTCTACTTATCAGGTCATCATGTAAATCCTGCAAGCACTTCTTGGATAGGAAACCAAGATGTAAGTGCTACAAAAACAGAATATTTCAGTTTATTCATGGATTATGTAATACAATGTGTAATAGGAAACAACTAAAATCTAAAATTGTATTTTAATCCATGACTAAAGACATACAAAAGAAGTTAGATTGCTATAAGTCAATCATTTTTTCTGATTTTGCAAAGTTATCTTTCAAACTTTTATGAGGTAACAATTTATACACATTGGCTCAATTTGTACTCATTTTTTAACTGAACATTTCTGTTATTCCACAATTTCTAGCACTTCCAATAATTTATTTTGTTCTACTTTATCATATTATTTTATCAGACTGATATTTGATTATTTAGAAATTAATTTATGGTCCATTATGTAGAGACCAAATACTTGAACCCACATGGACTCAAAGTTGATGTCATTTGATTTCAAAGGCAAAAAACCCCTTCATTATTAATAAAGAAAAAATTTATAAGTTTATTATATTCTGTATTCATATGTATCAGCATGTGTATTGTGGGAATGACTTATGAGTTTTTTAAAAATAATTCTTCCATATAAACAACAACAATAACAAAACACAAGAGAAAAAATATGGTCTTTTCAACTTATATTTTGGTACAGGGTTTTCACTTCGTTACTCTGAAATCTTGGAAAATATTCACACATACAGATTTGAAAAAAGTTGGTTGGGTTGGCACACAACAAATTGTCAGAGAGATGAGACAATTTACTTAGAGAATTCTCTTTGCATGTTTGTGTCTCCAAGGCTAAATCCTGGGATATACCCTGCATCATTAAAAATGTTATTCCTCAAATGTGAGTGACATGGTTAGGTGCGTATTTTAGAAAAACTCCTTATTTCAGAATATCGAATGAAGGTGACTCAGACTGAAAAAAGAGGGTGACATGAAAAGATTCATGTGGTAATTGATGCAAAATATGTCATTGGTTTAGACAATGAAAGTGGTCATGTACTTGGAGAGGGAAAGACAAATTTAAAAATCATTTAAAAATCACTCCATATATAAAAATTAATTCAACATAGATTATAGACTTCAATGTAAGAGTGAAGATTCTAAAAATCCTAGAAAAAATATAGTAAACATTTGTGACTTTGGCTTAGACAAAGTTTTCTTAGCTGTGATATCTAGAGCATAGCCAAGAAAAGGAAAAAATTGATAAATTGGATTTCATCAAAATTAAAAACGTTTGTGCTTCAAAGACTACCAACAAGAAAGTAAAATTCAACTCATAGGATGGGATACAATATTGCAATCATAGACACTATTAGAAACCTGTAACTAGAATACATAGAGGATTCTTACAAATTAACAATAAAAGTTCAAATAATTCAGTTTAAAAATGGCCAAAGTATTTGAATATATATGTCTCTAGGGAAGATGTATAAATGACCAATAAGTCCATTAAAACAGGCTCAACCTCACTAACCATCAGAAAAAGGTAAATCAGACTACAAGATACCACATTACATCTTCTAGGACAGCTATAAGAAAAAAGACAGAGAATCACCAGTGTCGATGAGAATGAAGAGAGAATAAGCAGTCACACAAGATAGGCAGGAGTGTATCATGATGCAGCTACTTAAAAAACAGTCTACCAACTCTTCAAAAGACTGGAATTACGTATGACCCAGAGATTTCACTCCTAGGTATGTATCCAAGAGAAATGAAAACATATGTTCAAAAACTTGTACAGGGATGTTTATTATGGGACTTTTTTTTATTATGGCAGATAAGAATCCTCCTGCCAATGCAGGAGACATGGGTTTGGTATCTGGTCCAGGAAGACTCCACATGTGGTGGAGCAACTAAGCCCATGTGCCACAACTACTGAGCCCTCACACCACAACTACAGAAGCCCTCATGCTCTAGGGCCCTCGAGTCACAACTAATGAGCCCCTGTGCCACATCTACTGAAGCCCACGTGGCAAGAGCCCGTGCTCCACAACAAGAGAAGCCACCGTAATGAGAAGCCTAAGCACCGCAACTACAAAGTAGCCTGCTCTCTGCCACTGGAGAAAGTCCTCGTGCAGCAACAAAGACCCAGTGCAGCCAAAAATAAATAAATATGGCAGTGTGTACATGTCAAAAAAAATTTTTTTTAAAGAATGTCTATTAGGGTATTATTTACAATAGTCAAAAAGTGGAAACAGTCCTAATGTCCAGCAACCAGTCAATGGGCAAATATCCATACTGTTGAATATTATTCAGCAATAAAAATGATCAAGTATTGATACATGCTACAACATAGATGAACTTGGAAAACATTATTCTATGTGAAGGAAATTGGTGACGGAAAATGCATATTGTGTTATTCTGTTTATATACACTGTCCAGAGAAGGAAAATTTATACAGGCAGCAAATAGAATAGTGGTTGCCTAGTGCTAGGGAGGAGAAGGCGATGGCAGCCCACTCCAGTACTCTTGCCTGGAGAATCCCATGGATGGAAGAGCCTGGTAGGCTGCAGTCCGTGGGGTCTCTGGGAATCAGACATGACTGAGCGACTTCACTTTCACTTTTCACTTTCATGCATTGGAGAAGGAAATGGCAACCCACTCCAGTGTTCTTGCCTGGAGAATCCCAGGGATGGTGGAGCCTGATGGGCTGCCGTCTATGGGGTTGCACAGAGTCAGACACGACTGAAGCGACTTAGCAGCAGCAGCAGCAGCCGCAGTGCTAGGGAGTTGGGGAGAAATAGGAACTGACTGCTAATGGCTAAGAGTTTTCTTTGGAGGTTAATGAAAATGTTCCAAAATTGTTTGTGGTGATGGTGACACAACTTTGTGAATATACTTTTAAAAAGTTTGAGCTGCACAATTCAAGTGGATGAATTGTATGATGCGTGAATTATATATCGATAAAGCTGTTATATGAAAAAAAGATTTAGAAAAAAAATGAATGGTGATTGTTTTTGAGATGTGAAGTAAGAATATAGAAGGGGGAGATAAAAAGGCTTATTGGTCAGTCATTGTGGTAGAACAGAGTGAAAAGGCACATGGAAAAAAAGGAGAAAGTTCATTAAAGAAGATGGTTGGCTCGGTTTGGGACACAGCAGGTTTGAGGAGATGAAGCCATAGCACTGAAGCCCAAGACCAAAGCTTGGGCTGGAGAGAGTAAATTCAGGACATGGGATCACAGAGGTGGTCACTGAAGTCATTATTGTGGGTGAGAAAAGGGCCCAGAGTAGAAAAACCCTTGGAGCTCCAATGCTTAGAAGCACAGGTGAGAAGAAGCATCAACTAAAGAGACCAACGAGTTTTTGTTTTGTTTTGTTTGTTTTCCAGTGTTTATTTATTATTTGGCTGCATTGGCTCCTAGCTGCCCACACGAGATCATCCTTGTGACATAGGCTTCTCTAGTTGTGGTGCTTGGGCTCTCTGGTTTCTCTGTAGCATGTGGGATCTCAGTTTCCCAACCAGGGATCGAACCCATGTCCCATTAATTAGAAGGTGGATTCTTAACCACCGGACCACCAGAGAAGTCCCCAAGAAGAGTGACTTCTTGAAGTGGCTCATTTCTATAAGCTGATGTGTGACATTTATCACATGAAAAGCAGGATTTCTAGGAATTTGCATGTCATTAATATGCTTGGCTAATCTGAGTACTGGTAATGAAAATGAGAGCCTTAAAATAAGAAAAAATACCTCTTTTTCTTCTGTCTCCAAGTGATTGACAGTTCATAGCAACTGTGTTATTTGAAGGGGGAGTAGTTTTAACGCATAAAATCAACATAATTTCAAAAACTAACTTTCTTAATACCTAAAGTTATGCCTTGACTGAACTTGTCACCACATTTTAAAGTGCTACTAGATTATTTATTTCATTGCTCTGTAATAAACTCTTTGAAAGAAGGATGCTATGTTATTTTTTCCCTTAGTATTCTGTATCTTAAAGAGATAGTATATAAATATAATTTTATCTGTTATTAAAGCAATGATTTCCTACAAACAGATTAATTTTCAAAAGCAGTCGGTTACTGTAAGGTCTCCTATGACTGGATAATTCAGATTGTTTCTATTACAGCTTATTGTTCAGAGTTACTTCATTACTGTTTATAATACACGGCCTGGAATGCCCTTTTCCTCAAGATGAACTCAACAGAACTATTGACTTGGCAGTCAGCTGCTTTTTAAAACTAATGTACAAATGAGATAAGAAAAATCAACTTAAATATTTATTTGAACACTTTCCAGAATAATTATTGAAAGTCTCAAGCCAGAATAACAGAATTTGAAGAGCAATTGTACATACACCTTGCTCTCACATACTTCTGAGAACAAAGGACAGAAAATGCTAACATAATGTACATGTTCCATATGTTGTGTATTTCTGTTAACTTGTTTTCCAGAGGAAGTTTGAATTTTGCTTCTGGACTCACAAAAATATGCTCAGAGCTCCAAATGGTAAGAGGAGAACAGTTAGAACAAAGAGTGTCAGTGTGACAGTCCTTGATGGATATTTGTTAGGAGACCATATGTTACAAATATTTTTAAGAATTTGGTCCATATTAGGACCTAAGACCAGGTGACGCTAGTGGTATAGAACCCCCCTGCCAAGGTAGGAGACCTAGAGACACAGGTTCAATCCCTGATTCAGGAAGATCCCTGGGAGAAGGAAATGGCAACCCACTTCAGCATTCTTGCCTGGCGAATCCCATGGACAGAGGAGCCTGATGGGTTACAGTCCATAGGCTTGCAAAGAGTCAGACACAACTGAAGCAACCTAGTATAGTGTGTATGTAGGGCTGCAGTCTATGGGGTCACACAGAGTCGGACACGACTGAAGCGACTTAGCAGCAGCAGCAGCAGCAGGACCTAAGACCAGGAGCTTATTAGTTATAAATTGTCATTAAAATATCTCTTCCACTTCAACCTAAAGCAACCCAGTTGAACGTTTGTGTTTCATTATCCTTACGAGGCCAATAGTACTTCTTATCTTAAAATTATGACCTGGAATATTACTTGCCATTTCACATTATTTTTTTTTATTATTAAGGAAGGTCTTGCAAGGTCTCCCTATGGAAGAGAGTCATAAAGAGTCACTGTAGGGAATTCCCTGGGGGTCTATCAGTTAAGAATCTGCCTTGCAATGCAGAGGATGCAGGTTCAATCCCTGGTCAGGGAACTAAGATCCCACATGCAGCTGAGCAAATAAGCCCATGTGCCACAATTTCTGAGCCCATGTGCCACAACTAGAGAGACCGCTCGCCGCAATGAAAGATCCCAAGTGCAACAACAAGAACAGGCACAGCCAAGTAAATAAATATTTTTTAAAAGAAAGAGTGATGATGGCACCAACATATCTGCAACAACCCTTTCTCTCTCCCTAGAGAAAGTGAGGACTGCCTTTTCACTGCCCCTCAACTTCTCATCTTAGGGGACACATCACCAAAATCTGGTGAGTAGGAGTCTCATAGAGAAGTGAAAGGAATACGAATAGTCCTCATCCTTCTCTTCATGGCTTGGGGAGGTGCACCTCTCCAAGGGTGCACTTGGACTAATGTGGGCTCCTCAACACTGGAGAGAGAAACAGAATCAAAGCCGATTTCAAGGTAAGGAAGTGGCCAGCAGGTAGCTTTGATCGGACCTTCAGTAGGGAGAGATTAAAGGACTGTTTGATGCTATCCTTGAGTTGTGTCACCCTGGTGCCCAGTTTGGGGCCAGAGGCTCAGTAGTGAGGCTGCCATGGCTGTGGTAGTTGCAATCTGAAGTCAGAAGGAAGCTCAACTGAATACCATGAATTTGAGTTTTTAGTCTGTTGGATGTGGGAGGTGGATGACAGGAAGGCTGCCAAGAATTTTCTTGAACATGATAACTCTTCCCATGAAGCAGACTTCTTGATCGGTGGCTGAAACCTATATACCATTTATATTTCCAAGGTTGGAAGTTTGAAGCTTTGAACCCAGGCATTGACTTCTCCTCTCTAACTGAAAGACCTAGATTGCATTTGCTTCCAACTAAAGGCTGTTTAATCCACTCTAAAAAATCTGTTGTTTAGTGTTGGCACCTTAATTAATGATCTTCTGGATAATTTGCTGCAGCTGCTACTTCAGCACTTGCTGCTCCACCTTGCATTTTTATGTTTTGGAGGTGACTCCTTTCCTTAAACCTCATGAACCAACCTCTGCTAGCTTCAAAATTTTCTTCCATAGCTACCTCGTCTCTCTCAGCCTTCACAGAATTGAAGAGAGTTAGGGCCTTTGTCTGGATTCAGTTTTGGCTTAAGAAAATGTTTTGGCTGGTTTGGTCATCTATCCAGACTGCTGACACTTTCTCCACACCAGCAATAAGGCTGTTCCACTTTCCTATTCCTGGAATATTCCTATTCCTATTACCACGTGTTTACTGGAAGAGCACTTTTGATTTCATTAGAGAACTTTTCCTTTACCTTCACAACTTGGCTAAGTGTTTGGCCCAAGAATCCTAGCTTTTAGCTTTTGGCCTATCTCGGCTTTCGACATGCCTTCCTCACTAAGCTTAATGATTTCTAAAATAAAAGACTTAACTTTTATTAAGAGTGAGTGGCCACTTTTGCAGACTCAGCAGATACAAGGGAATGTGGGCATTTACGGTTATGAATTGTGTCTACTCAGATAATTTCAACTTCATGTCTCAGAATTTCACTGATTCCCTATCTGGACCTTCATACTGGCATATGAAACCTAGCAGGACTGAGAAGTTTCTCTGAAGCTTTATTACTTTAAAAATTCAATCCTGAACCTGGTTCTCTGCTCTATTTGCCCTTTAGCTATAGGGCAGTCATATCAAGAGGATTCATTGGCTTTTATATTTTGCCTGAATTACTAATTAAACCCATTAGGTCTGATGCTATCTCTTTTAACAAATCATTGGTGCTTAGCAACAGCTAGCAAATTCCCCAGTCCTTACAGTTATCACTTCTCTTATGCTGGGTATATTACACTAGCCAGCACATTTCCTTTCACTTATATTCCCTCTTGGTTTACATTTTGAAAATTTAAAGAGTTACACTGCTATAACCTAGCAATCACTATTCATGCACCTACCTCAAATTTTAAGGAGCCCATTGCCAGGCAGGCAGGTCCACAATCACATTTTAGGGTCTATTTCCTAAGAACACTCCTGGCATCAGGAAACCAAACATGAGTTGGGTGGGTCAGCTGTGTAGTGGAGACTGTAGTGTGCAACCTGGTCCTCCCTTCAGGAGGACCCATCCCTTCAGTTGCTGTGTGACCTGCCTGCTGGTGGTTCCAAAGGGAGCTCCTTCTCAGTATGTTCCCTTTCGTGGAAAAGGAAAAAGTGATGCCTCACTCAAACATAAAATCCTTGTCAGCAGCAGCCTGCACTGTTCCATGTGGATCCAGGGACAAAGGCCTAGATCCCTTGCTTCCATTTAGGTCAACTATGGAAGTCTACCTCTGCTCTGAACTCCCTGTGGGATTGGGTAAATCTTCAGTGGCAATTACATCACAGTTCAACTCTTTCCCCAACTCTTAACTCTGTTAAAGATATTGGGTTGGCCAATAAGTTCATTTGGGTTTTTCCATAATATCTTATGGGAAAACCCAATGAACCTTTTGGCCAGCTCAATATTTTTGTTCAGGACACTTACCAACACATCTCCTATAGTGAAATATCTGCATCCCGTAGATAACAGACCTAAGACATGTGTGCTAACTTTGTTGGGGAGTACTCTGAAGATATAGATCCATAAGGAAATAAGGAAGGCAGGATTGGACAAAAGAGAAGTTGACCTACGGTACATCCTCAAATGTAGCTCCAGCCACACCTATGAGGAACCTCAAAGGAGCTGGAATGGCCCTAAATTGTTGTAAAGGAGTTAGGCTTGTTCCCTAGTTCCAACTTGCTTCAGTCATGTTGAACTCTTTGTGATCCCACGGACTGTAGCCCTCCAGGCTCCTCTGTCCATGGAATTCTCCTGGCAAGCATACTGGAGTGGTATCCCAGTATTCTGGAATACTGAAGCCATTCCCTTCTCCAGGGGATCTTTCTGATCCAGGGATTGAGTCCAGGTCTCCTGCATTGTTGGTAGATTCTTTACCATCTGAGTCACCAAGGAAGCCACAAACTTGAGTGAGGCTGTTCCTGAATTTGAGAACACTGTCCAGTGAGGGACACAGAGTACCCCCATCAGATTCACACATCCCTAGAAGCTAGGGGATGAGTCCATAGCATCAAAAGGGGTGTGGGAAGAGTATCACAATATTCACTCCAGTGTGCATTTTAATATTTCTCTATTAGCTAACCAAATATTAAAATGTATATAAACTATCAAAGATTATAACTCAATTTCAGTTTCTCTGCTCTTAAGATCTATAAGTATTAGCAAGCACTCTGCTGAAGTATGTGTGAAAAATCTAATGATCTCAACAATGTTTCTTGGGAAGGAGCAGAGCATGTTCCCCTGTTTAATTATTGTTCTGATCTGATTTCTTTGCCATCTCACCATGTCATATGGAAGGATTAATTTTATATGTTAATTTGTCTAGTCTTTGGCACTCAGATAGTTGGTTGAACACCAGTCTAGATGTTTCTGTGAAGGCATTTTTTAGGTGAGATTAACATAAAAACCAATAGACTCTGAGTAAAATAAGCCATCCTTTGCAGTATGATTAGGCCTCATCTAATTGGTTGAAGGTATTAAAAGACATTAAGGTCCTCTGCAGGAGTTTTGCCTCCAGACTGCCTTCAGACTTCGAGAGCAACATTTATCTTCCTCTATGTCTCCAGCCTGCTGACCTGACTGGCAGGCTGTAGACTTACCAGCCCCCACAATTTCATGCGTGCACGCATGCTGGGTCGCTTCGGTCATGTCTGACTCTTTGCAACCCCATAGACTATATAGCCTGCCAGGCTCCTCTGTCCATGGGATTCTCCAGGCAAGAATACTGGAGTGGGTTGCCATTTCCTTCTCCAGGGAATCTTCCAGACCCAAGGATCAAACCTCACTCAAAGCCAATTCCTTAATACCTCTCTTTCCCTGCCTTCCTCTCTCTCTCTCTTCCCTACCTCCTACCATGATACTGTCAGTCACTCTAGTTAATAAGCTGAATACTCAGTAGGATATAATGTTACTGATCAGAAATAACCCAAAACCTGTAATTTGAAATTTAGCAGAAAATGCCCTTTAATGACACTACATTTTCAGTTGTATTGAACTGAAATCATTATAAATGTATCTGAGTTTTGAAAAAGTCCGTATATATATATATATATTCATTCCTGACACACCAGACCTAACCATGTGTCCCTATTCAATACTACATCAACTGAAATAAAGAACTGAGGCTTTTTCCTTGATTTTCACATGCATGCACACGTACAAATACACATTCAGTAAGACTTTTGCATATATAGCATATTTTATTAAAAGTTCAAAAATAAAAATAGTATTTTTTGCAACATAAATAAAGTATACTATTGAAAGTTTCTCTAAAATATTGCATATGCAATGTTTAATTCAATCAGAAAAATGATAATTGACCACATGTTTTTAAAAAGACAGTAGAAACAGATTGATAATTCTTTTTTTTTAACATTATCTGTGACTAATAGGTCAAGAAATTAATGACCAGAATAAGAACTTTATCAGAGAACTGGAAATTATAAAAATGAATCCAATGGAAATTTTAGAACTAACAGATAGAGTAGCAAAATTATCAAATAAGTAATTTTAATATCAGATTAGATAACTGAAAAGAGAACTTGTGAAAAGTTCATTTAAGTTTTTCAAACAAACTTTTTGGGTAAACCAATAGAGCAGAAGAAATTTCTGAGTCTCTAGCACTGAAAGGCAAATGGATGGAAAATGTGGAGAACAGGATAAGAAATGCCCAAGACATTGTGAAAGATCTAACATCATGTAACTGGTATCTGAGGAGAAGAAAGGGGAAGGAGTAACAGTAATAAATGAAGAGATTTTTTTTTTAATTGGTGGGACACATAAGCCTCACCTTTTTTAATTGGTTGGACTTCCCTGGTGGATTAGATGGTAAAGTATATGTCTACAATGCAGGAGACCTGGGTTCAGTCCCTGGGTTGGGAAGATCTCCTGGAGAAGGAAATGGCAACCCACTCCAGTGTTCTTGCCTGGAAAATGCCATGGACAGAGGAGCCTGGTAGGCTACAGTCCATAGGGTCGCAAAAAGTCGGACACTACTGAGAGACTTCACTATAAGCCACAAGCTCAAGAAACACAGAGAACCTTAAGCAAGATACATACAGAAAAAGCCATAACTAGGCAAAAACAGTAAAACTGTTAATCAACAAAGAAAAAGAATTTCTTAAAATAGCAAGAGGAACAAATATACTTTAACGTTCAAAGGGAAATAATATGTCCAATAGCTGATTTTGCAACAAAAACAATAGAAGCCAGAAAACACGTGTTAAGAAATTAAAAGAACAAACAAGCATTAGCTCCTTGCATGTTCCCCAAATACTAAAAACTATTCACATTTGAACTGTGGTGTTGGAGAAGACTCTTGAGAGTCCCTTGGACTACAAGGAGATCCAACCAGTCCATTCTGAAGGAGATCAGCCCTGGGATTTCTTTGGAAGGAATGATGCTGAAGCTGAAACTCCAGTACTTTGGCCACCTCATGCGAAGAGTTGACTCATTGGAAAAGACTCTGATGCTGGGAGGG
>NW_011495023.1:9781042-9785739 GCF_000754665.1 Bison bison bison
AAAAGACTCTGATGCTGGGAGGGATTGGGGGCAGGAAGAGAAGGGAACAACAGAGGATGAGATGGCTGGTTGGCATCACTGACTTGATGGATGTGAGTCTCAGTGAACTCCGGGAGTTGGTGATGGACAGGGAGGCCTGGCATGCTGCGATTCATGGGGTCGCAAAGAGTCGGACACGACTGAGCGACTGATCTGATCTGATACTTCTAGAAGGAGGCAAGGGATGTAAGAAAGAATCAATTAAGAGAATATGTGGGATAATCTAAATGAATATCATTTGTATAAAAATAAGTTTCATATCATTTTAAAATGCAGAGAGAATACACATAATTGAGAAAACTATCACACAAGAATCCTGAGAGGGTAACACAGTTTAAAAGAAATTTTTTTCATTGTTTGGGATGCAAAGTATTGATTTATAGTAAGTCTAATAATTCAACAATGCTCACCATCATGACCCAAAAAGTGACTGAAGTGACAGAAGAATGCATAACTAACAAGCTAACACAAGAAAAATCTAGATTAGTAAAACATATAAATTTATCTAAAAGAAGACAACAATGGAGAGCGAAAGAATCTTGCAAAGGTGGTCAAGTAGAAGACGAATAATAAAGGGTTGATTTAAAGCCAAGTTAGAAAACAAAAAGATAGAAAACGATACACCATGTAAGAGTCCTTTAAAGAGCACTAGCATAGCGAAGAAGGCAATGGCAGCCCACTCCAGTGTTCTTGCCCAGAGAATCCCAGGGACGGGGGAGCCTGGTAGGAGGCCGTCTATGGGGTCGCACAGAGTAGGACATGACTGAAGCGACTTAGCAGCAGCAGCAGCAGCAGCATAGCTAACTTGGCACACAAAGTAGATTTCAAGGAATGCATTTTGATAAGAAGGATACTTTATAAAGTGAAAAGAACCAACTATCAGGAAGAGATAAAAATGTTCATTTGAATGTTCCTAACAATATAGCCTCACAATTGGTAAACTCCAAATTTTCAGAAATAAAAACACAAATCCACATAGTTGGGGACCTGTATCATACTTCTCACAGTAATAATTTAAAAAGCAAACATTAAAATATATTCATATTCAACCTCAGTGTATGCGTGCGTGCTCAGTCACTTTAGTTGTGTCCAATTCTTTGCGATCCCATGGACCACAGCCTGCTAGGTTCCTCTGTTCAGGGGATTTACCAGGCAAGAATACTGGAGTGGGTTGCCATACCCTCCTCCAGAGTATCTTCCCAACCCAGGGACTGAACTTGTGTCTCCTGCATCTCCTACATTCATTGGATTCTTTACCATTGAGGAACGGGGAAGCCCCCGTTCAACCTCATTAGTTACCAGAAAATGAAATTTAAAACCACAATGTAAAACCTTACACACCCAACAGCTAATTTTAAAAAGTCAGCATCACACGTTGGCAAAGATGGAATTCATATGTGCTATTGGTTAGTGAGAAAACAGTAACGATCATTCTGAAAAACTTATTTTTTTCAGAATGTCATTATTAAATCAAATTTAATGTCATTATTCATTAAATTTGAATATACAGGTATTCAATGACCCAGATATTTTTATTTCCAGGATTTCACCAATAGAAGTGTGTGTATATTCATCAAGAAATAAGTACAAAATATTCAATATTATAGTAGCAATAGTTGTAAGAGGCAAAGACAACACATAGCTGAAATACCATCTCTAGCAGAACAAGAAAATTAGTTTTGGTAAGTTCAGTTCAGTTCAGTCACTCAGTCATGTTCAACTCTCTGAGACCCCACGGATTGCAGCATGTCAGGCCACCCCATCCATCACAAACTCCCAGAGTTTAGTCAAACTCATGTCCGTTGGGTCGGTGATACCATCCAACCATCTCATCCTCTGTCACCCCCTTCTCCTTCCACCTCCATTCTTTCCCAGCATTAGGGTTTTTCCAATGAGTCAGTTGTTCGCATCAGGTGGCCAAAGTATTGAGTTTCAGCTTCAGCATCAGTCCTTCCAATGAATATTCAGCACTGATTTCCTTTAGGATGAACTGGTTGGATCTCCTTGCAGCCCAAGGGACTCTCAAGAGTCTTCTCCAACACCACAGTTCAAAAGCATCAATTCTTTGGTGTTCAGCTTTCTTTATAGTCCAACTCTCACATCCATACATGACTACCAGAAAAAAACATAGCTTTGACTAGACGGACCTTTTTTGACAAAGTAATGTCTCTGCTTGTTAATAAGCTGTCTAGGTTGGTCATAACTTTTCTTCCAAGAAGCAAGCATCTTATAATTTCATGGCTGCAGTCACCATCTGCAGTGGTTTTAGAGTCCAAAAAAATAAAGTCTCCCACTGTTTCCACTGTTTCCCCATCTATTTGCCATGAAGTGATGGGACCAGATGCCATGATCTTAGTTCACCGAATGTTGAGTTTTAAGCCAACTTTTTCACTCTCCTCTTTCACTTTCATCAAGAGACTTTTTAGTTCTTCTTTGCTTTCTACCATAAGAGTGGTGTCTTCTGCATATCTGAGGTTATTTATATTTCTCCCAGCAATCTTGATTCCAGCTTTGCTTCATGCAGCCCAGCATTTCTAATGATGTATTCTGCATATAAGTTAAATAAGCAGGGTGACAATACACAGCTTTGACGTACTCCTTTCCTGATTTGGTACCAGTCTATTGTTCCATGTCCAGTTCTAACTGTTGATTCTTGACCTGCATAGAGGTTTCTCAATTGGCAAGTTAGGTGGTCTGGTATTCCCATCTCTTTAAGAACTTTCCAGAGTTTGTTGTGATCCACACAGTCAAAGGCTTTGGCATAGTCTTTAAGGCAGAGTAGATGTTTTTCTGGAACTCTCTTGCTTTTTCGATGATCCAACAGATGTTGGCAATTTGATCTCTGGTTGCTCTGCCTTTGCTAAATCCAGCTTGAACATCTGGAAGTTCATGGTTCATGTATTATTAAAGGCTGGCTTGGAGAATTTTGAGCATTACTTTGCTACTGTGTGAGATTAGTGCAATTGTGGGGTACTTTGAGCATTCTTTAGCATTGCCTTTCTTTGGGATTGGAATGAAAATTGACCTTTTCCAGTCCTGTGGCCACTGTTGAGTTTTCCAAATTTGCTGGCATATTGAGTGCAGCACTTTCACAGCATCACCTTTTAGGATTTGAAATAGCTCAACCAGAATTCCGTCACCACCACAAGCTTTGTTTGTAGTGATGCTTCCTAAAGGCCTGCTTGACTTCGCATTCCAAGATGTCTGGTTCTAGATGAGTGATCACACCATCATGGCTATCTGGGTCATGAAGATCTTTTTTTGTATAGTTCTTCTGTTTATTGTTGCCACCTCTTCTTAATATCTTCTGCTTCTGTTAGGTCCATACCATTTCTGTCCGTTACTGTGCCCATCTTTGCATGAAAAGTTCCCTTGGTATCTCCAATTTTCTTGAAGAGATCTCCAGTCCTTCCCAGTCTACTGTTTCCCTGTATTGCTTTGCAGTGATCACTGAGGAAGATTTTCTCATCTCTCCTTGCTATTCTTTGGAACTCTGCATTCAAATGGGTATATCTTTCCTTTTCTCCTTTGCCTTTCACTTCTCTTTTTTTCATAGCTGTTTGTAAGGCCTCCTCAGACAGCCATTTTGCCTTTTTGCATTACTTTTTCTTGGGGATGGTCTTGATCTCTGCCTCCTGTACAATGTCATGAACCTCCATCCATAGTTCTTTAGGCACTCTATCAGATCTAATCCCTTGAATCTATTTGTCACTTCCACTGTATAGTCATAAGGGATTTGATTTAAGTCATACCTGAATGGTCTAGCGGTTTTCCTTACTTTATTCAATTTAAGTCTGAATTTGGCAATGAGGGGTTCATGATCTGAGCCACAGTCAGCTCCCGGTCTTGTTTTTGCTGACTGTATAGAGCTTCTCCATCTTTGGCTACACAGAATATAATCAATATGATTTTGGTATTGACCATCTGGTGATGTCCATGTGTAGAGTTTTCTCTTGTGTTGTTGGAAGAGGGTGTTTGCTATGACCAGTGCGTTCTCTTGGCAAAACTCTGTTAGCCTTTGCCCTGCTTCGTTCTGTACTCCAAGGCCAAATTTTTCCATTACTCTAGGTATTTCTTGACTTCTTCCTTTTGCATTCTATTCCCCTATAATGAAAAGGGCATCTTTTTTGGCCATTAGTTCTAAAAGTTCTTGTAGGTCTTCATAGAACCATTCAACTTCAGCTTCTTCAGCATTACTAGTCAGGGTATAGACTTGGATTACTGTGATATTGAATGTTTTGCCTTGGAAATGAACAGAGATCATTCTGTTGTTTTTGAGATTGCATCCAAGTACTGCATTTTGGACTTTTTTGTTGACTATGATGGCTACTCCATTTCTTCTAAGGGATTCCTGCCCACAGTAGTAGATATAATGGTCATCTGAGTTAAATTCACACATTCCAGTCCATATTAGTTCACTGATTCCTAAAATGTCGATGTTCATTCTTGCCATCTCCTGTTTCAGTTCAGTTCAGTCCCTCAGTTGTGTCCGACTCTTTGTGACCCCATGAATCGCAGCACACCAAGCCTCCCTGTCCATCACAAACTCCCGGAGTTCACTCAGACTCACGTCCATCGAGTTGGTGATGCCATCCAGACATCTCATCCTCTGTCGTCCCCTTCTCCTCCTGCCCCCAATCCCTCCCAGCATCAGAGTC
>NW_011495023.1:9786141-9820086 GCF_000754665.1 Bison bison bison
GTACTCTGCATATAAATTAAATAAGCAGGGTGACAATACACAGCCTTGACGTACTCCTTTTCCTATTTGGAACCAGTCTGTTGTTCCATGTCTAGTTCTAACTGTTGCTTCCTGACCTGCATATAGTTTAACCATTTCCAATTTGCCTTGATTCATGGACCTAACATTCCAGGTTCCTATGCAATATTGTCCTTTACCTCATTGGACTTTACTTCCATCACCAGTCACATCCACTCCATCACCAGTCACATCCACACCTGGTGTTGTTTTTGCTTTAGCTCCATCTGTTCATTCTTCCTGGAGTTATTTCTCCACTGATGTCCAGTAGCATATTGGGTAGGCACCAACCTACCTGGGGAGTTCATCTTTTGTCTTTTTATACTGTTCATGAATGATTTAGTATGGTCAAAGAAAGATTATCATTAAGAAGGGGGATGAATGATTAATACCATGCATGATAACTTAAATAAATCTCACATAATGGCAGATGAAAGAAGTCAGTAAAAAATAAGTCAAATAATATCAATTTATTTACGTAAAATTCAAACATACAGTGCTGTAAGTCAGAAGAGCAATCATCTTGGGGAGGAAAAAAACAGTAGTTAATGGAACAGGACCCCTGGGATATATATTTTTTAACTTGAATAGTGGTTTAATGGTGATTTTTCTCTGTGCTGGGGCTTCCCTGGTGGCTCAGCGGTAAAGAACCCGCCTGCTGATACAGGAGATGCAAGTTTGATCCCTGGGTCAGGAAGACGCCCTGGATAAGGGAAATGGCAATCCTCTCCAGTATTCTCCTGGGAAATCCCATGAACAGAGGAGTCTGGTGGGCTTTGCAACCCCATGGGGTTGCAAAAACAAATTAGACATATCTTAGTAACTGGCAAATCCCATAGACGGAGGAGCCTGGTGGGCTGCAGTCCATGGGGTCGCTAGGAGTCGGACATGACTGAGTGACTTCACTTTCACTTTTCACTTTCATGCATGGGAGAAGGAAATGGCAACCCACTCCAGTGTTCTTGCCTGGAGAATCCCAGGGACAGGGGAGCCTGGTGGGCTGCCGTCTCTGGGGTCACACAGAGTCGAACACGACTGAAGTGACTTAGCAGCAGCAGTAACTAAACAACAATCTCTGTGCTGAGTTGTTAAGCTGTACACTTAAGAGTTTTGCACTTTATTATTTTTATGTTTTTATTTAAAATCTATTTACAATATTAACTTAAGTGAAAAGTGAAAGTGAAAGTCGCTCAGTTATGTCTGACTCTTTGTGGCCTCATGGGCTATACAGTCCATGGAATTCTCCAGGCCAGAATACTGGAGCAGGTAGCTGTTCCCTTCTCCAGGCAATCTTCCCAACCCAGGGATCAGACCCAGGTCTCCCACATTGCAGGCGGATTCTTTACCAGCTGAGCCATAAGGGAAGACCAAGAATACAGGAGTGGGTAGCCTATACCTTCTCCAGCAGATCTTCTAGACCCAGGAATCGAACTGGGGTCTTCTGCATTGCAGGTGGATTCTTTACCAACTGAGCTGTGAGGGAAGCCCATTAACTTAAGTACATAATGTATAAAAATCTACTTTCTTGATTAGATTTAGCTGTTTTCACTAAAACCTCACACCCACATTTATTCCCAGGCTCTTCTGTACCTTCACAGGGTGTTGGACAATTTCCTCCACTAAAGGGAAACCAAACTGAAGACTCACTGTCAGACCATCCTAGATGTTCTCTGGATGACTTTCTAAACAGTCAGCTTTGCTTAATGCATAAGTTCTATATAACATGTGTTACCACTTACTGGGTGGTCTGAGTCCATATTCAGCTGTCCGAAAAAGATCTTCTGGTCCTTTTTCAGGATTTTGGTGTTTTGACTACACCATGTGACTTTAAGTTATCAGTGAGGAATTATTCTTTCCTGCTTTAATATCTGAAATCTATTTGTAAATCATCTAAAAAAATCTTGAGTGTTGTATTATACTTAATGTTGCTCCTGCCATTCACTAACAAGGCCTAAGGAATCTGTTTGTCTCCCATCTTTGACTATTTCTCTCCTGTCAGCTTTTATTTCTCCCTCTGCTATCCCAGCTTGTTAGACTGAATGCCTTCCCTCTTCCCAAATCCAGAATGTTGAGTGAGAGTGCACTTCTGCATGCATGTGTGTGTGTTTGTGTGTGTCTATGTGTCCGTGTGCACACATAGCGATGTGTGCTTCTGGGCAGTCAAAATTTCTCCTACAGTAGAGATTCTAATATCCTTGAGTTTCTTTCTTGTTTTGGGCTATCTGGTTTGTCTAGTCAAGGCTATGGTTTTTCCTGTGGTCATGTATGGATGTGAGATTTGGACTATGAAGAAGGTTGAGCGCCGAAGAATTGATGCTTTTGAACTGTGGTGTTGGAGAAGACTCTTGAGAGTCCCTTGGACTGCAAGGAGATCCAACCAGTCCATTCTGAAGGAGATCAGCCCTGGGATTTCTTCGGAGGGATTGATGCTAAGGCTGAAACTCCAGTACTTTGGCCACCTCATGCGAAGAGTTGACTCATTGGAAAAGACTCTGATGCTGGGAGGAATTGGGGGCAGGAGGAGAAGGGGACAACAGAGGATGAGATGGCTGGATGGCATCACTGACTCAATGGACGTGAGTCTGAGTGAACTGCAGGAGTTGGTGATGGACAGGGAGGCCTGGCGTGCTGCGATTCATGGGGTCGCAAAGAGTCGGATACGACTGAGCGACTGATCTGATCTAATTATTAGAAATTGTTAGTTTCTGCTTTTATGGAAGGAACCACTCCCATTTAAGCATACAATTTTTCTATTTATGTTAGTTTTTGTCTGGTTTGTTTGGATAAAACATTTAGTCTGTTTTACACACATACATGTGTGTATGTATATGTGCATGTGTTTTATTGCTTCAAAGATTCATCTATCCTAGAGGACAAAGACAGGTTTAACAGATGTCTGTTTGTTTTAATTCTCTGTCTGTAAAAGCTATATTCAACAAAGACTTAAATTGGTGATTCTGTGTGTAGAAATAAATTCTACGCAATTTGCATAAAATGATGATAGCTTTCAAAGTACTCTTCAAATTTTGCATAGGTGTGAATATGCAACCCCAAATTAGTTCTATTCTAGAGCACCAGTCCCCAATCTTTTGGGTACCTGGGACTGGTTTCATGGAAGACAATCTTTCCACAAACAGGGGGTGGGGGATGGGGGGGGCGGTTCAGGATGAATCAAGCACACTACCTTCATTGTGCACTTTTTCTCTATTATTATTATTATTATGACATAATAATAATAATATTATTATTATTATAACTCGAAGGTTGAGGATCCCTGTTCTAGAGCAAAGGGAAGAGGGAAAGTGTTGGAAGGAGAGCATTCTAGAGATGGCTATATTTTCAACTCCTTCCAAGGGCAGCAAGTATATTTCAAGAAATCACTTGCATAATCTGTTCTTATAATTTGGTGCCTTCTTTTGGCTTTAATATTTCTGAGAAATGCCATGTATGCAGGCTTGGGGTAAAAGAAGTAAAGGCTTTTAATGAAGTGATAATGATTGACTTGTTCTTATTTAGACATGCAAATCAACACAACAAGATTCACTGACAGTCAGCCAGCTAAGGAGCCGGGCTTTTTTGGAAAAAATGTTTGAGGCTCCAGAAGAGCAGCCAAAGGTAGCTTATTCATTGGGAGTATCCCCTTTGTGTTGGATTCCGTTTCTTCTAGTTTTTAAAAGCTCTCTCTTGTTGAGGATTCTTTTTCACATGAGTATGTCTCAATACAGACTCAATACAGATACTAGAATCCCAGTTTTAAACAGCAAACTCTGTAGCACAGACAGAAAACAAAATGAGGTACAAACAGGCTATCATCCTCAGTTAATTCATGGGCCTTTTGTGCAAAGTGATCTGATCTGATCTACTTTTTTATTTAAAGAGAGAGCTTCCGAGAGCTCAGATGGGCCCTGTTTTGTGTATCTGAGTTAAGCACCTGCCCCAGTTCCCAGGGTTTGATCTATAGGACCTGCATTTTTGCAACAGGTATCAGGTACATTTGGGTGTAATAAGATATGCCCTGGGGTCCTTTCTCTGATCTTTCCTCCCTTTTATTCTCACATTCTCTGACTTTTTCTCCTGAGTTTCATTTAGAACAAGAATTGATCCTATGTGCCCAGCCAGGGTGAGGGTTTGTCTGCAAAGCTGAGCTGTTCTTATGGTGACTTCCTTTGGCTTCAATATTTCTAATATTTCAGTAGAAATTGGCTTGAAATTGACCGGAAAAACCATGTCTCAACTCCCTCCTTTTTGGTAGAAGAGGACTATCTACATTTGTTGTTGTCCAGTCACTCAGTTGTGTCTGACTCTTTGCAACCCCCTAGACTGGAGCATGCCAGACCTCCCTGTCCATCACCATCTCCCGGAGCTTGCTACAATTCAAATCTATTGGGTCAGTGATGCCATCCAACCATCTCGTCCTCTGTCATCCCTTTCTCCTCCTGTCTTCAATCTTCCCCAGGATGACAGTCTTTTCCAATGAGTCAGCTCTTTGCATCAGGTGGCTGAAGTATTGGAGCTTCAGCTTCAGCATCAGTCCTTCTAATGAATATTAAGGATTTATTTCCTTTAGGATTGACTGATCTCCTTGCAGTCCAAGGTACTCTCAAGACTCTTCCCCAACACCACAGTTCAAAAGCATCAACTCTTCAGTGTTCAGCCTTCTTTGTGGTTCAACTCTCACATCCGTACATGACTACTGGAAAAAACCATAGTTTTGACTAGACGGAACTTTGTTGGCAAAGTAATGCCTCTGAATACTGTTGACTTAAAAAAAATGCAAAACATGAGAGCTGCAAGTTAAATTTTATTTGGGGCAAAATAAGGACTAAAAATGAGGACTAAAGCTCCTGGACACAGCACCTCAGATGGCCCTGAGAAACCGCTCCAAAGTGGTGGTGGGGAAGGACAGTATATATATGATTTTGGTGAAGGAAGAGTGCATGCAATCACACACATATTTTTTCAGAAAGTTTCTGCTAGTCTCACAAAGATTTCTGCTGATCACAGGAAACAGTCATCACCAAGAAAGATTTTTGTGCTTTTCTAGGTATGAGGAGATACAGGAATTGGGCTCATCAATTGGCTACTGAGACTATCTAACCATCTGAAGACCTGTTCTTCAAGTCTTTCCTGAGGCACAGAGTGCCTCATTTCTGCTCTGCCATGAACTCCTTTCAGCAGGTGTTGAAGGTCAGCAGCTGCAGCAGCACATGACTTAATCCTTGTAGAGGTAGACGGCAAGCAGCCTTGGCAAGTGCCAGTTTGCAGTTGACAGCACTGATCATGGGTCTGGAACCACAGAAATGGTCCATGAACTGTTACACCCTTAGCCTCTCCAAGCTCAGCTCTTGGGATTAACCCAAGGTGGAGGCCTGCCAAGGCACCCTCTCTTGTTTATCTGTAGTTTGTGACCTGCTTCTTCCTGGTCACCAACTCACCTCCATTACACGCCCCTTTATCTCTACCCTAAATCCAAAGTGCTTATGTGTTCCAGAATATTCTCTACACCCCTCCACCCCAATTCCTTCAATATTCATTTATTTCTGTCCCTTCTCTTATGATAAGAAATATGAGTGAATTAATATAATGCACAGGGTTGGAAAATAAAGAATCTGGGACAAAAATTCAGGCCTTCTTCTCTTAAGTCAGCAGACTTCTTTTTTATTATTTCTACATAATTCTGAATACCGCTTTTTTCATCATACCCTCGACATGAATATATAACTGCTCCCATTCCCATGTTTGTTGTATGCTCTGTACTGGACCATAATTCATTTTCACAATAAGAAAACTGTGAACTTATTCTATAAATGTTTTACATCATCTTTCCGTTGTAAAACAGTTTGTGTTCTAGTTGGAGAAAAGTCATCAAAAGTTGGTCCAGCTGGATCTCATATGGTCTTAACACTTACGGAAAGTGAAAGTCACTCAGACCTGTCCGACTCTTTGCTACCCATTATCTATACAGTCTGTGCAATTCTCCAGGTCAGAACACTTCAGTAGGTAGCTGCTCCCTTCTCCAGGGTATCTTCCCAACCCAGGGATCGAACCTGGGTCCCCTGCATTGCAGGCAGATTCTTTACCAGCTGAGCTACCATGGAAACCCAAACACTTCCTACCTTTACCAAAACTTCGCCACTATCAAGAGGAACCAAGCTTGAAATTAAGAAATCAGCCAGATGTTCAGAAAAGCTGTGCAACTAGATAAACCTGGAAGTATGAGGACACTGTAATTGGGTGGAAGGGGGAGCTTTTCTTGAATTTTAAGTCTAGAATTCAGTCACCCTAGTCTCAAGTATCTTGCAGTGTCTTGGGGACAGTAGGTTATCATGACCAGACCAGCGGGAGAGTTTGCTGCATGAGCTCATGTAGAAAAAACAGCTTCAGGATTCTGCAGACATTTATGAGGCTTACTGTGCTTCAGTTCTTGTTTAATGGCAAGTCCCTACTTGGGCAGTGGAGTCCCACTGATTTACTACTTATCAGGAATACATTACAATTGAGAACTTGGATTTTTCATGGTTTTCTTGGTGTCAGCATAAATAAACTTAGCTAATAGGGCTATATGTCTCGTTGCCTTTTAGACTGACTGTAAGGAAAAAGCTTCCGGCTTGTGAGGACTAGCAGCAAGATGAGAGGACTGAACCAATTTACCTGAAAGTATTTGTCATCTCAAGGGTTTTGGGGTGTAGATGTCAAACGCTGCAAGCTATCAGCACTTCATAACTCCTATTTTGAGCTTATATGTTTTATTTTTCCATCTAATGTTACTAATGGGGCTTCCCAGGTGGCTCAGTGGTAAAGAATTCACCTGCCAATCCAGGAGACACAGGTTTGACCCTGGGTCGGGAAGATCCCCTGGGTAAGGAAATAGCAACCCACTCCAGTATTCTTGTCTGGGAAATCCCATGGACAGAGGAGCCTGGTGGGCTACAGACCATGGGGTCGCAAAAGAGTCCACCATGACTTAGTGAATGAGCACACACACACAATATTGTTAATGAGGAAGTCATTACCCCTGGGGAGTGGCAGGTCATTCTTGATGAATTAAGGAGGCAGAGATGCCCACTCTCCCAGAGAGGCTACCCAGGACCATCTCCATCTCTGTATGGTTCGCTTGATGGAACCTAGAGTGATGCCCTCACAAGCTTTGAGGGAAAGGTCACAATTCTGCAATTACTGAGAAGGAAAGTGGAAGGCCATTTCTAGATCTTCATCCAGAGCAATTTCTTGGCTCCAATTCCCCCATTTCATTTGCAGAAAAAGCTTTTTGGTATTAGTTAACATTCAAGGAATAGTTTCATGTTTTACAACGGCAAAAGGGTCATTATTTCTATCAGTGTGCTGGAGGTTATTTTGAGTCTGACGATGGAGGGCCTATTTCAATAAAATCAGCCTGAGTCTCCCAGCAGGATCCTCAAACCATGGCAATTCAACGGGAGAGCCTACATGGGCTCCTGTGATACTGAACCAGGGCTGAATTTCCATTTAATCATGCTCAAGAAATCAAAAGACACTTTGGGATTAAATGGCAGACCTTTTAACTAGGAAATCCTCAGCCAAAATGGTCAATTAGCATTTAAACTGCAGAACTGCCTTAGTAAGAGGGAATGAGTCACTGAAGAAATAAAATACCTTCCTTAATAGTTAAAAAGGTAAACTAGAAACTTGGAGTTATTGTGAAATATGCATTCTCTTCTAAAACAGGGGAAGTATTACAGGGCTCTTCTTGCAAAGGGGAATAAAACAAGACCTGAATTATTTACTTATCCTCCTGCTTTTAGCTTTAATTGGCAAAATTGGCTCAAGTGAATGATATTTGAAGCCACCATCTAATTATATATTTTTGCATCACGTTCAGCAAATGACTCAACAACTCAGTTTTTCTGTCTTAAAATTGATTTTTTAAAAGAAGTTCTTTTATGTACTGGAAAATAAAAATAATACATTGTATTTAGAAATGCCCTCGATTCAATTCATAAAATTTTTGGCCCATTGAAATCTCCTTCCCAATCTTCTAGTATGCACCTCAGGGGCTTGGAGGCCAAGTAGAGTAAGAATTGACTTAGGGGGAAAAAACACACACACATTTCTGTCATGACTGCATATAAGGTAAACTTAAAAATGTCCAGAAATGGAGTTGAAAATGTTTCTTAAACAATTGCTTAGAATCACCTGTAAATAACCATCTAATTTTCAGTTTCTGCTCTCATCAAAATTACTGAATATGTAAATTTCAAATGTTGGTTCTCCACCAACATTTAACAATATTATTATTGTTATGTATTTGTATGTTGTGGTTGTTGTTCAGTCACTAAGTCATGTCCAACTTTTTGTGACCCCATGGACTGCAGCACACCAGGCTCCTCCGTCCTCCACTATCTCCCGGAGTTTGCTCAAATTCATGTCCATTGTATCAGTGATGCTATCTAGCCATTTCATCCTCTGCCACTCCCATCTCCTATTGCCTTTGGCCTTTCCCTGTATCAGTCTACTCAGTTTTAAAAAATTAAAATGGTAAAGTAAACTAGACTGTAGTTGTCCTTTGCAATGATCTTCTCCCTGTCAGGCCCTCCCCATTGCACCCCAGATTCCATTGCACTGGGATTCCATGACATGTCACCCTCGGTGCAGACAAACTATTGTGGACTGGAAGGGATCTGACCAGTTCTTACTCTGGTAGCTGTGTTTTCAAAATGGCTGATACATTTAGGAAATTATCGGTGTGTGGTTGGATGTTCACACAGATTGATTGAGGATGCATTTAAAGGTAGGAGGCAGCAACTGGTAAATATCCGCAGATGACCACTGAGGAATTCTTCATAAACTCATGCAGACTAAGAGTGATGGGTTTATATGTGACACTTCTAGGTACTATTTTTATTTTTAAAGAAAGTAGAACAGGAATGAAATTGGTGGTGGAGACGTGTTTGGCTTTATAGTTCTTTGCTTTTTCTTAAGGAGACTGTAAGAATACTACCCAAACAGAGAAACTGGTTTTAGTTAAAGCTTCAGAACCTGTTTTAATCTGTTGTGAGCATGATAAATATTAAACCAGTCATCTACTTTGATAAAAATATTATTTTAAAAATGTCTGTTACTGAAGACAAGTTTAGAAATTGATACAAGAAATCCTGTTTCCATTGACAGTGCCCATAGTCCCAGGCAGTTATAACCTGGAAACTAAAGTCATCATTATTCAGATCTGCAGCATGTTTTCTCTGCTACTTAGATCCAAGAGGTATTGATTTTTTTCCTGATTTACGCCCAGAGTTTTTTTGGATTTGCTTTGATTCCTCCTTTGTGTTCCCATTGTAACTGTATTCACTTTATTTTATGGAATGTTTCAGTAGCTTCACATATTCTTGTCTTTCTCTTATCCACGGTGTTGTCATCAATATTATTCCTTTGAAACAATAAATCTATCCTTTTGCTCTCTTGTGCAAAAGGATTTGTGACCCTCAATTGCCTCGGAATTAAATGCAAACTTCTGGATTCCACAAATATACATTAACATACAATATTTATTTTTCTCTTTCTGACTTACTTCACTCTGACTCTGGGTCCGTCCACATCTCTACAGATGACATAATTTTATTCCTTTTTACCTGGCTGAGTAATATTTCATTGCATATATGTACCACATCTTTTTTATCCATTTCTCTGTTGATGGATATTTAGGCTGCTTCCATGTCCTAGCTACTGTAAATAGTACGAACATTGAAGTATTTTGTGAAATATGTGAAAAAATAATATGTAATATGTGAAAATAATATGTATGTATATAAGTAATATGTGAAAAACACATATATTTTTGAATTATGGAAGTCCAAAAGGGAGGTGATATATGTGTAAGTATGGCTGGCTGATTCTGCTGTACAGAAGATAACACAACATTGTAAATCAACTATACTCCAATGAAAATTAATTTTAAAAAAAGATTGCAATCTTCTTCCCTAGCAATCATTCAAGTTGCTCCTCAATTTGGCTGCATCTTTCAAGGGTTTAGTTGCTACTCACTAACTATCCCACTCAGTTCTGCATCATGACAATACATTTGTTTCAATGAAATATCCTGCCCCACAATCTCTGAGGCCCCAAATACCTTATAATTTTCAAGAGCTAGCCAGGAATCCCACTTCTCTAAGATATCCGCATCTTTCTCCTCATATCTATCCTAACAATGTAACCCTTGTTTTTGTTTCACTCTTGACCATTTTTTAGCTTTTTAATAAACATTTTTAGTTGAAAAATGTTTTACACTCAGTAAAATGCAAAGTTTTTAGGAATACAGTTCAATCTGTTCAAACAAATGCATACAAATGTGGAATTCACATCTTTACACAGAGTAGTTTGTTCGTTTTCTGTTTTACTTATTTCCTCTATCTCATTCCTTCTAATTGCTTTAGTGTATATTTTTCAATTTTTTTATCTTAAGATACAAACTGAGACCTTTGTTTAAGACTTTCTCGTTGCCTAACATGTGCACTTAATGATACATGCATTGTTATAAATATCACTGTAGCTGAATCCTCCACATTTTAATATGCTGCATTTTTATTTTCCTTCAGTTTAAATACACTTCTGATTTCCCTTGTAACTTCATTTTTTGGTCCCTGGGTTGTTTAAAAATGTGATTTTTAATTTTCCCATATTTGCGGCATTCAGCAAATATCTTTCTGTTTTCAATTTCTACTTTAATTCCACTGTGGTCAGAAAAAGAAGTCTGTACCATTTCACTAATGTTAACTTAATGAGATTTCTTTTTGCGTCCTGTCACATGGATCATTTGTTGAATATTCCACGTGTACTTAAAAAGAATGTGTGTTCTGTTGCTTCAGTGAAAAGTCAATCAGGTCCAATTATTGAGAGGGTTAATCAGATCCTATATTGTGCTGCCTTTCCTTTGAGATACTTTGGTGTACTTTTTTCATTAATAATTAAGATTTGTTGTTGTTTAGTTACTAAGTCATGTCCGACTCTTTTGCAACTCCATGGACTGTAGTCCGCCAGGCTACTCTGCTCATGGAGTTCTCCAGGCAAGAATACTGGAGTGGTTTGCCATTTCCTTCTCCAGGGATCTTCCTGATCTAGGGATTAAACCCGAGTCTCTTGCATTGGCAGGCAGATTCTTTACCACTGAGCCACAAGGGAAGGCCAATAATTAAGATAGAAGATTTAATATCTCCAAGTATCATTAGAAGATTTGTCTATGTGTCCTTTAATTCTCTCAGTTTTCACATTACATATTTTGATTTTTTTTTTTAAACGAAGTGCATGCATATGCCTCTCTGTGGAACTGACGTTTCTATCGTTATGAAGTGTCTTCTTTATTTGGAATAATACTTCATGCTCAGTAACATATGTTTTCTAACCCCTCCAGCTTTCTTACAATTAATGTTTACAAGGTACATCTTAATTGATCATTCTACTTTTGACTTGGTCATGTCCTTATATTTAAAACAAAACTCTTTGTTAAAAACATATAGTAGGGTCTTGATTTTTGTTTTTTCCAGTCTGACAATCTCTACTCTAAATTGGAATTTTTCATCCATTTTCATTTAAAATACTTGTTAATGAAACTGGGTTTACTTCCATTAGCTTATCACTTTTTCCCTCTAATTTTTCCATCTCTCTTTGTTTTCTTTTTCTTTTTTTTTTTCATTGCTGCATTTGGATTAACAAATATCTTTTTTGTTATCTTTTGTTTGGATTCTGTTTTACCTTGACTGTTGTCTCATTAGCTGTACATGTTTGCTTTAGTTTTAAGAGTTGCTGTATATTTTGTAAAATGCAATTAACTTATCAAAGTCAACATTGTACAACAGTATATTACATACCACTTCACATATAAGGTGATACACTCATGTATGCGTGCTAAATCGCTTTAGTCATGTCTGACTTTTTGCGACCCACGGACTGTAGCCCACCAGGCTCCTCTGTCCTTGGGATTCTCCAGGCAAGAATACTGGAGTGGGTTGCCACACCCTCCTCCAAGGCTCTTCCCGACCCAGGGATTGAACCCGCATCTACTGTGGCTCCTGCATAGCAGGAGGATTCTTTACCACTGAGCCACGAGGAAGCCTGATACAATCATAGCAACATACCTTTACAACTCCTCACCTTCTTCATGTCATTATTATTACATAATTTATTTCTGCGTCTGGTATAAACTCCATAATACATTGATATTATTTCATTTTAAATACAGCTGTCCCCTGCCACCTTATCTGCAGTTTCACTTTACATGGTTTCAGTTACCCAAGGTCAACCATGGTCCAAAAATATTAGATGGAAAATTCCAGAAACAAGTCATAAAATTTAAGTTTACATGTGGCTATTTGAGTAACATCATGAAATTGCACACAGCCTGCTCTCTCCTGCCTGGCATGGGGATAACCCCTGCATCCACAGAGCATACACTACCTGCCCATTAATTACTTAGTGGTCTTCTTGGTTAGATTGGCTGTTGCAGTAATGTGGACAGTTTGTGTTCAAATGATCTTATCTTACTTAATATTGGCCCCAAAGCATAAGAAGAGTGATCTGGCAACCCAGACATGCCAAAGAGAAGCTGTAAAGTGTTTACTTAAGTGAAAAGGTGAAAGTTCTCAACTTATTAAAAAAAAAAAATCATATGCTAAGATTGCTAAGATTCATGTAATAAGCATGAATCCTCTATCCATGAAATTGTAAAGAAGGGAAAAGAAATTGATGGTAGTTCTGCTTTTTACCCTAAACTGCTGAAGTTAACACCACAATGCATGGTAAGTGCTTAGCTGAAATGCAAATGGAATTAAATTTGTATAATAACATATGCTGAGAGAGAGTGTATTCACATAACTTTTATTACAGTATGTTATTTTAATTGTTCTATTTTGTTAGCTATTGTTAATCTAGTACTATGTATAATTTATAAATTAAACTTTGTAATAGCTATGTATGTCATATCTCAGTTGGTAAAGAATTCACCTGTAATGCAGGAAACCCTGGTTGGATTCCTGAGCTGGGAAGCTCTCCTGGACAAGGGATAGGCTACCCACTCCAGTATTCTTGGGCTTCCCTTGTGGCTCAGCTGGTAAAGAATCCCCCTGTAATGTGGGAGACCTGGGTGCGATCCCTGGGTTGGGAAGGTCCCCTGGAGAAGGGAATGGCTGCCCACTCCAGTATTCTAGCCTAGGGAATTCCAACAACTACATAGTCTATGGGGTTGCAAAGAGTCAGACAGGACTGATCTACTTTTACTTTCATGTACGTGTGTATAGGAAAAAGCACAATATACTGAGGTTTCTAGCCTTCAATCCAGGCACCCACAGCGGGCGTCTTGAAACATATTCCCCACAGACAAGGGGAGACTACTGTATTCCACTTTTTAATACATTTTTTAAAGGGAAAATGTCTTTTCTGTTTATCCACATATTTCCCATTTCCATTGCTTTCATTTCTACGTGTAAGCCAAATTTCCATCTGGCACTGTTCTACTTCAGCCTGAAGAACCTGACTTGACATTTCTTTCAGAGCAGGTCTGCGGTGACAAATTCCTCTAGCTTTTGTTTATTTTAAAATGTCTTTATTTCAACTTCATTTTTGAAGAAAGTTCACTGCTTACAGAATTCTAGCTTGACATGTTATTTTTTTCTTTTAGTATTTTAAAGTGTCAGCCCAATGTCTTCTGGCTTGCATTGCTTCTGATGAGAAATACAATCCTTATCCTTTTACTTGCCTTTTTTTCCCCCTCTCTTTGTGACGTATTTATTTTTTCCTATTGCTTTTTAAGATTTTTCTTTTTATCATTATTTTTAAGCAATTTGACTATGGTATTAATAGTTCTCTAGGTGACTTGTGTGTGTATTTAATCTATTATTGAGTTTTTTGGATCAGTAGTTAATATAATTTGAAGTCATTATTTATTCAAGTATATTTTTCTGCCCCAATTTCTCTCTTTTCTCCTCCTAGGATTCCACTTTTATATATCTGAGAATTGCTATTTTCCCATGTGTCACTGACACTGTGTTCATTTAATTTTTCAGCATTTTTATTCCATGTGCTTCACTTTGGATATTCCCTACTGCCATATCTTCAGGTTTTCTGGTATTTTTCCAATACAGTATCCAGTTTACTACAAAGCACAACAAGTGATTATTTAATTTTAGATATTTTATTTTTAGTAGAATTTCCATTAACTGTTTTCCAGTTTCTATTTTTCTGCTGTTATTGTCCTGTCTGTTTCCTTATGCCCATCATTTCTTTTGTCTTTGTTTGCTAATTACAACTTCTCTGTCATCTCTGGATCTGTCTTAATGACTTTTTGGAATAAAATTTCCATGATTATGAATCACATTTTGTTTCTCCTCTGTATATCTAGCAATTAATAATAAAATTTTAGTGGATATTGTGACTGCTACTTTTGTTAAATGTCAAGTTGTTGCTTTTTTTAACTTGGGTATTGGCTTTATTCTGGCAGATATTTAATTTACTATCGTTTCTGCTTCATTTTGCAATGATTTTTAAAGGTGGGGTACATATAAACTAGCTCTTACAGATCTAGAATAGTGTAACTTCGTATCTGAGCTCCAAGATCTCAAACAAATTCCTCAGTTTTTCAGAGCAATCTCTATGTGTTGCGTGTTTTTGTCCAACAACTCAAAAAGATTCCCATGTAGATTTCAATGGTTTGCCCTCAGTACAGTTCCCTCCTGTGGTTTTTCCCTTTCCGACAAATACTAGCCTCCTCAGCAGCCCTGAAATCTGATTTTTGCCATCTTAGTGAGATTACTCTTCCCACTTGGGCATCACATTTCGTTTCCAGAAAGTATCCCAGGTAAAAGGCTGGAGCAATCATGGGGCACACTTCACATGTTTTCATTCTCTGAAGGATCACAGTCCTGCACTGCCTGTGTCTCATTTTTACAGTCGTTTATGGTGGCAGGGTTATTCTGATGTGAGTTACTCTGTCATGATGAGAAGCAGAGGTTGTTCCGATTTTACTTTGCATTGGAATTATGCTTGTATATGCCTCAGCTCTTTTGTGAGACTGAAAGCATCCCAAGGGCAGTCTGTGAATTATTCATTTTTGTTTATCCTGCAGAGCATTGTACACAGCCTGATTATGCTAGCTGTTTAATTTGATGATATCCAATTGGTAAATATTTTGAAAGAGTAATTGAAATGAATGAAATAAATCATCACAGGAATTTTAGGGATCATCTCAAAGACCTTAAAATTCATCACACATACTGATTTTCTGTGACTCATCAGTCTTTATATTCTGCAACAACCATGAAGATACCTGAGTTTCTAATCACCCCCTCTGCTCCCTCCTGATAAAAATCTTTTATTACAATCAGAAAACATGTGAAGGACTAAGAAACACAGAGAAAACAATCACTGACAACTCTTTGGTAGTGTGAGTGTTTATTGGGTGCCAATTGGAACATTTCTTTTCATCTTTGGGTTGCTATGCAGATTGTTATTCTCTACAGTGGTTTAAATCCAGCCGGAATCATCTTTCACAGCCACACAGGCAAAATCAACATTATTGATAACTGTGATAGCTCAGCGGTCAAGAAAACCCTGAAAGAGAAACATGAGAGAATCCCGTGTTCCTTGTAATATGCACTCAATCAAAAATCTGCTGCGTGTGAGCATGGAGATATCCATTTAAGCTAGAAAACTTATTTCATTTTCTCTTTTTTTAAGACTCTTGATCTGGGGACTTCCCTGGTGATCCAGGGGTTAAGAATTTGCCTTGCAATGCAGGGGACAAGGTTTGATTGCTGGTTGGGGAACTAAGATCCCACATGCCTTGGAGCAACTGAGACTATACACCACAACTAGAGAGCCTATGCGCCACAACTACTGAAGCCCAGATGCTCTGGAGCCTGAGCACCGCATCTACTGAGCCCACACGCCACAATTAGAGTCTGCACGCCGCAACAAAGATCCCAAGTGCTGTAACTAAGACCAGATGCAGCCAAGTAAATTAATTAATTGAAGATTATTGTTCTTATCAATAGGGAAGAAGCTCGAAGAAAATATCACAGCTTCATATTACATAATTTCTGTTTTTTCATGATTGAGTTGCTATAAAGCAGTTGCCCTAGTAATGTCAAACAGTTCCACTTAGTTAACTATTTAGATATTTCTTCTCCTGTCCTGTGAGGCTCTCCTTCATCTGCCTGAACACCTGCTACTTGCTGATGCTCATACTTGTGTAACTCCTAAGGACTCTTTTCTCTTTCTTTGTTCCTAAGAATACAAAAAAACCCTTGTAGACGGAGCCTGTTTCTTAGGCACTGCATCTTACCTGGGCCCTCACTTCTGCTTCTTCTGTCGACTCTGGTCAATTTTCTTACAAATTCCACATAGCAATTGTCTTTTATGCCTGAACTATCTACTGGATCCCAAAGGCACATTTTCTGCTATTTACTGATTTCTTTTTGTTTCTAACAAGAAATTTTTCTTCTATGTGTCAAGTCACAAACCAAATGGAAGCAGACAATAATATTGTTTCCCCCCCCCGCCTTTGCCCTTCTTTCCCATTCTATAAATTAACTGAGGTTAGCTTTGTAGGACTGAAACTCTAAAGTCATGCTGACCTCTTTTCTTCCTCTGTTCTCTCATTCTATTGACTTTCCAATCCCTCTACAGCCTCTGCCATATGTCCTGGCTACCTATCCTCTTCAGTATAATTTACTTCCTTCGTACTTCCAACTAAATCATTGTTCTAGGCTTCTATTTTATCTAATGGGTTCTGCTGTCTATGTTACTATACCTATCTATGACTTCCATTTTGTAAGATAGTTCTTGACATGAGTACTGATGTTATTTTCTGCTTAAAAAGTGAAAACCTTCGATGTGTTTCCATAGTTAAGTCCAAGACCCTGAATATGACTTTCAATGGTTTCCAGAATTCTTCCTTAAAACAGCCTTTCCCTTTTCCCCTCCATTAATGTCCCGTGTCATAAACATCAACTATACGCAGTTCCCCCAACTTTCCTATCACTATTCTATGGTTAATTGTCTTCTCTTTACCAGACATGTTTTTCCCTTCCTCTTTCCTTTGTATCAATCTACTGAGGTCTTGCATAATGCCTTGAAAATGCCTTATTTTTCTAAGATCTTTAGTTAAAGTGCAGATGGATAGATTTTCATCCTGCTTTGAAATTCACTATTCCATTAATGGTATATCTTGCAGTGAGACTTGCTCATTTGAACACGTTTACTGATGCTTATTCCATATAAGTATCTGTGCTTATTCCTTGCATGTACTTGTATTGGCCCTTTCTTGGCTCCTTGAAGGTTTGTATTAAGTTTTACTCTTCTTTTAGTGTTGAAAGTATAGCCTTTATCTTAGTGGGTGCTACACTATAGTTACTGCAGGTCTTGCCTCTCTAGAGTAGTTTTTATATTAACATCCTTCATGACTGCACAGTGCTTACCTTGACCACTTCATCCAGTAGTCATTTTCATAGCAATTACTCCAGTCATCTCTATAAAGCACTTCAAGTCTCCACCACGTTCACAGTCCCTGTGATCTGCATTAACCTGGAATCATGCATTCTGCCAGCTGTAGCTCCTTTAAGGTCTCACTGGCTGTAAAAGAGCTAAAACATCATAATGGGTTACTATGTTACTCCTCCAAAAGTAACAACTGTTGGTGTTCAGCAGAACTTTAAGTAGACAAGGAGTGACTCACCTCTAGGGAATTTCTGACTGAGTGGCAAGCTGATAGTGGTGATATTTTTGGGTTGGTACAATTTTCAGTACCTCACAGATCACATCCCACAAGTGGCTGACAAGTTTATCTATGTCTGGGAAGGGACAAGGACTAGTGATGTACACACGCAACCACAGGCACTCACTCACAAATGTGCCATGGCCCTCTGAAATCTGACTGTTTGATTCCTACAAACAATAGGAATAGAAGCTATATGGCTCACCTGCCTTTGGGTCCACAGGGAGTTGACTTGTCCACAGCAATTGGATGAGTCTTGATCCCTAAAAAATAATTTTTTAATTCTGAAACATATCCTCAATTTTGTCTTGTTCTGATTGGAAAATATAGAGAGCACTCAGAGAAGGAATCCCTAGCAACCAACTGGAATATTAATATTTTGAGACTCCCTTCATCTCTACCTTTAATTATAAATTTACCTCTGTATTTAGACTATTCCCTAGGCTTAATAATAAAAAAAAGAATATTTTGAAAAAAATAGGGCTTTTAGTCCTGACTTGGGGGAAAGACTGAACCCTCAATATTGTACTATCAAATACCAAATTTTTACTGCTTTAAGTCTTGGTAGAATACACCCACTCTTACAAACAAAAAGATGAAGACATTTTTGTATATTGTAACATAACTATAAATACATTCAGTTCAGTTCAGTCACTCAGTCATGTCCGACTCTTTGCAACCCCATGAACCGTAGCACACCAGACTTCCCTGTCCATCACCAACTCCTGGAGTTTACCCAAACTCATGTCCATTGAGTTGGTGATGGCTCCAACCATCTCATCCTCTGTAGTCCCCTTTTCCTCCTGCCTTCAATCTTTCCCAGCATCAGTGTCTTTTCAAATGAGTCAGCTCTTCGCATCAGGTGGCCAAAATATTGGAGCTTCAGCTTAAACATCAGTCCTTCCAATGAATATTCAGCACTAATTTCCTTTAGGATGAACTGGATGGATCTCCTTGCAGTCCAAGGGACTCTCCAGAGTCTTCTCCAACACCACAGTTCAGCTTTCTTTACAGTCCAACTCTCACATCCACACATGACTACCGGAAAAACCATAGCCTTGAATAGATGGACCTTTGTTGACAAAGTAATGTCTCTGCTTTTTAATAGGCTATCTAGGTTGGTCATAACTTTCCTTCCAAGGAGTAAGTGTCTTTTAATTTCATGGCTGCAATCACTATCTGCAGTGATTGTGGAGCCCCCCAAAAATAAAGTCTGAGTAGCAAAATGCAAATATAAATGTACATTTCTCTCTCTCTCTTTCTAGAACTCCCATTCCCCCTTACTGTTGGCAGTTAATACATTACATAGGATGGCCTTTACTTTGCCAACAAAGGTCCATATAGTCAAACCTATGGTCCAGTAGCCATGTATGGATGTGACAGTTGGACCATAAAGAAGACTGAGTGCTGAAGAATTAATGCTTTCAAACTGTGGTGTTGGAGAAAACTCTTGAGAGTTCCTTGGACTGCAAGGAGATCAAACCAGTCAATCCTAAAGGAAGTCAGTCCTAAATATTCATTGAAAGGACTGATGCTGAAGCTGAAACTCCAATACTTTCATCACCTGATGCAAAGAGTCGACTCATTAGAAGAGACCTTGATGCTGAGTAAGATAGAAGGCAGGAGGAGAAGTGGGCAACAGAGGATGAAATGGTTAGACGGCATCACTGACCCAATGGACATGAGTTTGAGCAAGTTCCAGGAGATGGTGAAGGATCGGGAAGCCCGGCGTGTTGCAGTCTGTAGGGTCACAGAGAGTCAGTCACAACTGAGCAACTGAACAGAAACAACAACAAAAGATAACCTTGGTGATAGCAGTTAACAAGTTAAGTCAGAAAATATAGGCAACTTTTCCTTTAGAACTGCTGAAGACCATTTTATATGAAAATAACACTGCAAGATTTTGATATGGCAGACAGGTAGTGTCAATCAAAACTTATAAAAGGTTAAATAAGTCTGATAGTTTCACCTTTTCTTGTCTTTGTCCTAAATCTTGGCTCAGTTTTATTGAAATTAAAAATGTCGGGTTAGTGTACCATGGATAGAAATTTATATGCAAACAATCACTTAGGTAAATGATTTAAAAATCTTTGTCTTTAAAAATACTTTAGAAAGTTACTGTAGAGTCTGAAAATACAACTAAATGTCTCGCTGAGAACAAGTACAAAAAAAAAAAAAAAATGCTCCATGATCAGGAATTAAACAGTATAAATAAATGCCAAGATTAAAAGCAAACACACACATACATGCACATGTCTATATAGTTTTTATTTTATTTTATCTTATTATGACTTTGGAAATACTGAGAAAATTTTCAATAACATTACCCGATGCATTCTTATCAATATAAAGACAGTTTGGATTTTTGTTGAAAACAAAACCAAATGAAACAAACATGAAATTACAAAAGAATATCTATACACCCACGAATGAGAGAAAGGATTTTGCTAAGACATAATTCCATGACCATCCAGATTCTATATTTGTATATCTTATGAAAAAGAAAATTATTCTTTATTACCTCTCTCTCCAATGAAGAAAATGCATGAATTAAAACGAAAGTAAAATATAAAAAGAAGAAGAAAATGAAACACAATCAGATAAATTTATTTACTCACTTATTCAGTACATAATTATTGAGTATACACTATGTACCTGCACTTCATATTATTAATGTAGCATCTAACATAAACTCTAATAGTACAGACTTATTCATTTTTGCTTCTTTTTTATTGAAAGAATGGTTTTCTCTGTACAGTTCATACATTTACATGATTGTAAATTCCATGGAAAAGTATATTTTATATACCTCAAAATGCTGCCATTCTAAAGAATATATAAATATAAGATACGGTTTTTTAAAATAGTGTAAAATCAATTTGGATACATAAGATTAGCACAAATACAAAAGGAAGAAAGAGAGAGAGAGAAAGAAAAGAAGGAAAGAATAAAGAAAATAGAGGAAGGAGAGAGGGAGTGAAAAACATCCCAAGAAATAAAATTTAAAGATTAAGATGTATAGTATAGATTCCCCATGATGCCAGAGCTGCCTGAAGTCATGGGAGGAGGAATTTCAAAAAATAAGTTGGGATGTGAGCTGAGACTTGAAAATAAACTATGAACTGGAGCCATTCCAAAGTAGAAGAAAATATATGTAATGTATATGGAATAAAAAAAAAAAAAACACTTTGGGATACATTGAAAAGTGGTTTTCTTAAGGACTGGAGTAATAAGTCTGGAAAGAAAAAAATGTGTTAGGACTTGAATGACAGTCTAAAACTTTGGGTTTGTTTGAAAGGAGAGATGAACTTATTGGAGGAAAGAATCTTACCAAAACATAAATCTAGATTTAAGAGGAAAAACCTTCAGTTTGACATTACCCTACTGGGAACATTAGAAAATTAATGCTGAATGGTTTTATAATAATATGTTTTGTGAAAAATAAAACAACTGGGTTAGACAAAGTTTGGTTAGACAAAATTGGGCAAGTTTCTTTACTGCAGAATTTCCCAGAGCCCTTAATTTTCAAATATACGTAGTGAAGTCTCCAACCTGGGAAAATGTATGCAGCATTTTGGTGCTTAACTGATCATGGGGCACAGGAGTGCAGTTTGTGAAATGCTATTCTAGGTCTTCATCGAGACTAAGATTCCAAGCATCTCACGATCATTTGGTATAACCACCTACTGTAGTGTCAGGGCCAGATGGTCCTGCGAAATCCACAGAGCATTTTGGATAGAAGACCTCATGTTCTTCAATGACAACTCCTCATTTATCTCCCAGGATGGACCTTTCTGTCTTTACACAGCTCTAATATTAGGACAATCTTCTCTATGTTCTCTTTCTCTGATGTATAAGAACAGGTGGCATGAGTGGTAAAGAATCTGGCTGCCAATGCAGGAGACACAAGGGATGTGGGTTTGATACCTGGATGGGGAAGAACCCCTGCAGTAGGAAATGACAACCCACTCCAATATGCTTGCCTAGAAAATCCCATGGACAGAGGAGCCTGGCGAGCTACAGTACTTGGGGCCACAAAGTCGGACAGGACAGAGCACACACACTGTAGGCTCTCTTTCTCTAATAATCACTCATAGTTCTAGTTCTACTAATATCTCTGTTTCTAGAAAAATGATTCGGTATCATAATATTAACATTCACACCATTTCATTTAAATTTCAGCTGGATACTTGCCAGAAAAATTGTCCCAAGCAACAAATTTTGGCCGAATTAATGAAGTGTAGTGCAATGGCACCCCACTCCAGTACTCTTGCCCGGAAAATCCCATGGACGGAGGAGCCTGGTAGGCTGCAGTCTATGGGGTCGCTAAGTCGGGCACGACTGAGCAACTTCACTTTCACTTTTCACTTTCATGCATTAGAGAAGGAAATGGCAACCCACTCCAGTATTCTTGCCCGGAGAATCCCAGGGACAGAGGAGCCTAGTGGGCTGCTGTCTATGGGGTCGCACAGAGTCAGACACGACTGAAGCAACTTAGCAGCAGCAGCATACTGGCCCAACTATATAGGGTGAACAGTAGCTTTATCTCTATGTTTGCCATAAGTATCAAGGTGGAGCTTCCTGCTTATGATTTTATCATCATATATTTAGATACAGGCAGAAAGTTTATTTCTAAGGACGGCTGAAAAATTGAACAATTCCAATTCCTGGATTGGATCATGAAGAGCACTCTGATTTAGCAATAATTTTTACCCCCAAAATAGACTCTGCTCCGTAGCATCCAACCAAAGTGTGGACCAAGTAGGGCATGGTGTACCCCCTTGTTGTTTGTGACGTGAGCCGTGGGATGTCAGGTCCCTGCAGGTCTGCCTTTGTATGTCACTTCTCTGGCCCCACAGGAGTTTCAGAGATAACCTGATTTCACTTCTTTCTTGCTGGGAAAGATAGAAGAATAATCCGTCCCACGTCCTTAAAGTTTCATTTCTGTTTAAGGATATCGTTTTGACACCTAGAGAACAGCAAGCCTGTGATGGAACTAGGTAGGGATTATCCCCAAGAGAAAAACATGTGCCTCAGAAAAATAGGCAAATATCAACTTCATAAATGGGTGCTTTTTGATAACACTATTTTGAATTATTTCAGATGCTTTCATAAAATATCACTGTGACTATCTCAAATGTGGATAAGAGCTTTATCATGTGCTGACAACAGTTTGTAAAAAGACTTACTATGTAACCAAAGGGTTATACCTATAATTCATTTGAAGAATACCAGGATGAAGATAAAACAGAGGTTAACAATAATGACTTATATGGAAATATCCATCCATTTGAAAAATATTTTGAAAAATATTGAATACCAAATATTGTTCACAATATTTCGTGATTCAGGTGACTTGAGTTTATGTATCATATGTATAATATACATGATTATAGATAATACCATCTAATATGCAGACAAAGAGAAAAATGATGGTTTCACTTCAAGGATGAGGGAAATTCAAAAACCAGAAAATCCAAACTATTTGTGTGACTTCGTTAAACACCAGAGGAAATTCCACGGGTAAAATAAAACTGTCAGGTCTCTGCAGAGTGCCACAAGTAAATGCACCATGGGCCAATCTGTCTACTAGATCTTAGTGACGTTTATCATCAAACCCGCCTGCTTTTCTGAAAAATGGAAACTTATTTAATCATCGTGAAAACAGCAAGAAGCCGAATAATTATTGCAATGATGGCAATCGTTGGAAATGCAATAGACAATTTCATAGGAACTCAAAGTCAGAGTATTTTTGGCCTGGTTGGCTAACGCTTTCTGCAACCGTAAAATTTGGCTGCAACAGGGCAATACAATACTGGTGAGAAAACACTGGGACTATTACCACTTTTTTTAAAGCAGAAATGAAGCAGCCAAAGGAACATAACCAATGCATGTAAAGCAGTGAGTGTTTACTCCCAGAACAATTGAAGAATCGGAGTTATTTTGGATTGGAACTGCGGCCTGTAGACAGGAGTATGCCTTTTGTGGTAATGTCCTCAGGCGCTGAAAGGCCTCACCTGGCAAGTGTCCGGAGGGCCGGCAGGAGATGCTGTGCTCTTGGCAGTGAACCCAGGCTCACATTCACGGCTGCAGCTCCTTCTCACCCTGCTTTGGAAGGGATGAGACCAGGAAGCATCGCAACACGTGTCAAATCAAAAGAAAACAAACACCCTACCTTCCTTCCTGATGTAGTTCCCATATTCAGTATTAAAGCCTAGAATTCATAACCTTAATGAGGGGTTTGGGGACCGAGAATTCAAATTCTCCCCGGGAACTTTTTCTTTTCCTTTTCCCAGCCTCTCTCTTGGCTGACATAGTAACGTTTTGTTTCCATGAGAGACTCCGAAAAGAACTTGACTTCTTTAAAAATATTAAGTTTGTTTTTCCTCCTGCTCTCCTTGGATTTCTTTTCTAAGAAAATAGAGAACAAAAAATATATGCTTTGTGCAAAGCCATTGTTTTCTTGACCCTAAAAGCCGTAAAAATCCACATACCAGTCTGGAAGTTTGGGGATGAGCAGCCAATTTGATTTTGAAAACTTTTTCTTACTTTTGTTCACTTGCTCAGTCCTGTCCAACTCTTTGCAACCCCATGCACTGCAGCACGCCAGGCTTCCCTATCCTTTGCTATCTCCCAGCGTTTGCTCAAACTCATGTCCATTGAGTCAACGATGCCATCCACCCATCTCATCCTTTGTCGCCCCCTTCAGTGTATCTTATCTTCAATAGAATTAATCTTGCCACAGTTTGCCCTTTCATTGACTTGTGAAAAACATGTGCCCCTTTTGAGTTCAAACTCTCTGTTTCAGAGACAATTTTCCTTGTATCCTCTCTTCTACCTAAGTTCTCTATTCATAAAGCTGTCAGTTGATAACAATCCATAGGTCACATGAACGGTGTAGCAGACCCAGAGGTCTAATCCCTCTGGAGTTAAATTGTTTTGAATTTCATGCTTTTAATTGTTTTCAGAAAGAACTTGAATTTGGGAATTGTATTTGGTTTTTCCTTCCCTAAATAAGAGGTCTTTGAGAGTGACTACTGTTTTCAAAGAGGACTGAACTCTTTATTTGGTTGCTTCTTTTCCAGGAGTCAGATTAAAGGTTATTTCCCTCCAAACTTCGAACTGGTGATTTGGCTCTGTGTGATCAATAACTTTGTTCTGATGGCTTAACTTCTGTCTTGGTTAAACCCGGTAACACTTATGGCCACTGCTGTCATCTGCATATGATGCTCCTCTGAGGGAGTGGGTCATAGTATATCGCTAGAATATATGGCTTCCTTTGTGGCTCAGCTGGTAAAGAACCTGCCTGCAATGCGGGAGACCTGGGTTCAATCCCTGGATCTGGAAGATCCCCTGGAGAAGGAAATGGCAACCCACTCCAGTATTCTTGCCTGGAGAATCCCATGGACAGAGGAGCCTGATGGGCTGCAGTACATGGGGTCACAAGGAGTTGGACACGACTGAGTGACTTTCACTTTCAATGGGGAGCATGAGCTGCTATCTCCACCCTCTTCAGTCCTCAGGATTCCAGAGAGCTTTTCCAGTTCCTAAACTTCTGCACAATGACCATCCGTGTCTTGTTTTGTTTTGTTTATCAGGTCCTTTCTTTCCAAACCCAGTTGGCACTGAGGGGGCTGTGTGCAGTGCCACTTTCCTGTTAGAACCGTTTCTTCCCTTTTCTGGAGTTAGTTGTGCTCTTTGTCAGTTTTCCACCTCCCTCCCATGACCCCTTTGTGGGATGGTGCACTTAGAAGGTAAGGAAGGGCATCTGAGGGACTGCCTTGGGAAAAAGGAACTACCACTTGCTGAGTCAAGAGCTGAGAAGGGCCCAGATCATTCCACAGACTCTCTGGTGATCTCTCTGCCTTGAAGCGTCCACACTTTGGAAACCTAGAGTTAGGAAGAAACGTACCTGTGATCCAAGCCAGTTCTTCTGTTGTCTTCAAGGGGAACAGAGAAGTGAACTCATTTGCCCAAATCCCCACACTTTCTTTGCTGGGGTTGTCCAGGGGGTGGAGAATGAAACAAAGAAACAAATGAAAAATCATCCTCATCCTAAGAATAAGAACAGTCTGTTCCTCTAATAGAACATAGACTTCTGGGTTTACTTTCATATCCCTTTAGCTGCAGTGTAAGCCCAATTCTATATTTAAGTTCAGTAGCCAATTAACATTGTTCCCATGTCGAAGTCCATCCAGGATGTCCTTTTAATTCATAGGTGGCCCACTGCAGGGCTGTCTACCATAGACCCATTGCCCACCTCACACACAACCAACTATGTTTAGTGTTAGAATTCTCTGCAGCGTGGACTAGGCACACTTTTTGTAATGATCCAGATTCCAATCTGTTTTCTGCTCAGTGAACAAGGTTTCCCCGAGACAGTGTGGGAAGTGACCAGAGGGTCAGGTCGTGCAGAAGCTATTTGTATCTGGCCTCTGCAGCCTCAGCTCAGGAAGCCAAAGGGAGCAGCAGGCAACAGTGGGAAGAAATACTGAATTACTTGCAAGAAAAGTATGTGAGAAATGATTGAACAAGATGTAGTGGTGAGTAACATGGGGGCTCTGACACTATTTTGAAGCAGATGCTTCTAGATTTTTGGTGCCGGGAGGAGGGACAGAACATCCTCTACATTTTTTTGAGCCTTTCTATTTTCAAAACAATGGAAACAAAAATGTGGTAAAATATTTTCTACCTACAGGATACCACAGAGACATAGCAACATACCACATCGCTGAGTGCTCTTTCTTGTTTAATAGGTTCTCTTCTACTGCAAATTATTCACCATTTTGTCCTCCTTTTTTTCTAAATTATCCATAATATTTTAATCTCTTTTAGACCGAGTCCAGATCAAACTGGTCCAGGAGAATTCCTCCAGCAATTTGCTATCCTTGATCATAATATCCTTTTTCCTCCTATTTTGCTTGTCTAGAACAGACTTATATAATCTTTCGCCAAAAAAAAAAAGTCTTTTTTCCTTAGCTACCTCTTCCAAATCCTTAAAAATCTAAATGTTACTTCTCTTGGGATTTTCATGGCAATCCAGTGGTTAAGATTTCACGTTCCAGTGCAGGGGGTGCTGGTTCGATCCCTGGTCAGGGAACTAAGATCCCACATGCCTCTTGGTCAAAATACCAGAACATAAACAACAAAAGTAATACTGTAACCAATTCATTAAAGACTTTTAAAGTAGTTCATGTTAAAAAAAAAAAAAAACAACAACAACTTTTGAAAGAAATCTTTGTTAAATAAATAAATAATAAATTTCACTTCTCTCACTGCACTTTCATTATTGTGTACTGGTGATTGTGATCTGTGTTCATATCTACCTCTGCACTTAGATTGTAATCTCCAAGGGGGATGCAACATCCTTGCAGCCACATCTATACCCAAAAGACTCCATGCAGTGCCTTGGTGTCATGTTACTTCAACATATGCTGCAGAACAGATGAGGTCTTGGTTAATTACCTATTTTTATGGGTCTAACTCACGTTTCCAACAAGATTATACACTGCAAGAGCTGTGCGTTTGACTCCCTCTGGCACTTAGGAAAACAGGAGATATTTAAAATAAATGTAAATGTGTTGACAGAAGACAAGAGATGATCACAGTGGGAAATCTGTGATGGGCACGTGCTACATCCTGCTTTCATTACCAGCCACCCACACTGACTATATATAAACTACCTGTTAGACACTGCCTCAAGTAATTTACATGCATCTTGTCATTTAATTATTTCTCTTACCCAATGATAGAGATGGAATTATTATGCCCATTAAGAGATAGGGACATTGAGGCACAATAAGTAATTTGCCCAAGTTCACAGGCTCAAAACTGAGAGAGCTGGTATTTGTACCCCAAGTTGTCTGACTCCAAGATTTAGCCATTAACCATTAGTACTCTAATTATGTCCCAGAGAACTCCATAATAAATATTTACATTTTTATTAAGTTAAAATTTATATACAGTAAACCTCAATCTCTTAAAGTTACAATTTTTGGGTTTTGATGAATACATACAGTCATGAAACCATCAACAAAATGAAGATAAAGATGTAGAATAGTTCTATCATCCAAAAACATCTCCCAAGATGCTTTGAAGTCAGCCTTTCTTCCCACCCAAACCCCTGGTCACCACTGATCTATTTTCCATCTTTATGATTTTGCATTCTTCAAAATGGAGCTAAATAATACGTGGTCTTTTGGATCTGGCTTCTTTCAGTTAGAATACGCTTGAGGCTCATCCATGCTGTGGCTTGGATTAGAAGCGTGCTTTTTGTTGTTGACGAATACTGCATTGTACAGACTACCACCATCCATTCCCAGGTGAGAGACAACTGGGTGGGTTCCAGTTTTGGGTGATTATTAAAAAAGCTGTGTTGCAATAAAACTTTGTAAAAACAGGCTATGGGTTATATTGTCCTAGGGGCTCTATTCTGTTCCATTTATCTGTGTCTATTTTTATGCCAATATAATGCTGACTTGAATAACATCTATTTGTAATAAGTCTTGAAATTAGGTAGAGTGAATACTCTAACTTCATTTTTTAAATTACTTGACTATCTGCCTTTCCACATACATTTTGCAAACAGCTGGTCAATTTCTACAACAAATCCTGCTGGAATTTTGATTGGAATTGTGTTGAATTTATAAATCACCTTAGAACCAACTGGTGTCTCAGCAATTTTGAGTTTTTCCAACTATAAACATGATACCTTTCTTGTTCTCTTTTTTGGTCTTTATTCATTTTTTCATTAGTGTTTTATTTGTCAACATGTATGTCTTTAACATAATTTGTTAGACTTACACCTGAGTTTCATATTGTAGGTACTTTAAAATTTTCAGTTTCAATTGTTCACTGCTAACATACATAAATATAATTGAGATTTGCATATTGACTCCATATCCTGTGGACTTGTAAGCACAAGCATTACTTTTCATAGCTTCTTTATAGATACTTCAGAATGTTTAGAGGAAATAATTATATCATCTACAGATAGAAAGTTTTCTTTCTTTCTTCCATATTCATTTTATCATTTTATTCTTTCTTTATTGTGCTTGCTTGGACTTTCAAAATTATGTTAATGGGAGTAATAAGAGTACACAGCTTTTTTTTCCCCAATCTTAAAGGGAAAGAATTCGATCATTCACTATTAAATATGATGCTGGCTATAGTTTTTTCTATATTCCTCTTCTCTAGTTGAAGAAATATCCTTCTATTCCTAGTTTACTGAGAGTTTCTATCATGCTGAACTTCATCAAATTTTTTTTCTGCATCTATGAAATTTTCATGTTTTTTCTTACTCACTATATTGATAAGGTGAATTACATTAAATCTTTAATATTTAATTGGTTTTTCATTCCTGGACAAGCCCTACTTGGAATTATGTATTAATATTATCCTTTTGTGGACTTCCCTAGTAGCTCAGCTGGTAAAGAATCCACCAGCAATGCAGGAGACCTGGGTTCAGTCAGCCTGCAATGAAGGAGACCTGGGTTCAATCCTTGGGTTGGGAAGATCCCCTGGAGGAGGGCATGGCAACCCACTCCAGTATTCTTCCCTGGAGAATCCCCATGAACAAAGGAGCTTGGTGGGCTACAGTCCATGGGGTCGCAAAGAGTTGGACATAACTGAATGACTAAGCACACTATCCTTTTATATGTGGCTAGACTTGATTTGCCCGGGTTTTGTTGAGGATTTTTGCTGATTCTCTAAACCACATTTAATTTTCTTCATTTTGGTCATACATAAAGAAAGGCTTTCTTTCCCAATCTACCTTGCAGTTATTTTGGGGCTGGTGATAGTTTCGGCCAATTGGTCAGAAGTGATTGATATCATTTTGAATTTGAAACACAAGTTGTCTTTCTCTTTCAACCTCTGCCAAGGTGATTGTCCTGCTGTTGTGGATCCTCAGGATGGAAACAGACGGCCCACTGCTTGGGAGGCGGCTTCTCCAGAGAACTCTTTGATCGGCACACATTTTTGGTGAATGGAGAAGAAGTTCTGTCCATAGATCACTGAGGCTTGGGGATTACTTTGTTAACACAGTATAAATTAGCTTATTTCACAAAGTAAAAATACAGAATTTTAATAGGTTTCTATGTAAGAAGAAATAAAATAAAGATGATTATTACTTTAGATAAAACAACTAGTTTAAGATCATGCATTTGTTGTCTTGAATTGTGACCAAAATCAATTTAACATTTAATTTAACTGCTTGGCAACAGTTAAATTAAATCGCTGCCTTCTCAGACTCAGTGAAGGACAAGAAGAGAGTATTTCCCAGCATTTCAAACTTTAAACTTAAAAAGAATTTTTGTCTACAAAAAAAAATTCTTAGAGCAGTTGGTCCATTTCCAAAAGACACAGTAATACAGAACTAAGATTTCCAACATAATATATACTAGAGAGATTCAGTTAGCTGACTGAGACCCTTGTCAGATCTAAAAATGACCAGTGAGCACATCTGATTATCAGATAAGGTCCGTTAAGCAAAATGAACTCTCTCCAAACAATTTACACGAGTCAGTTACTGATCACACTTAACAGCTGGAAGGAACAACAGGCAACTGCACTCTAGTCAATTTATCTTTCTTCCCCAAGTAATTTTTTAACTGAAATCTGTAACATTTGGCCACTAAATGTCATATAAAAGAAGCAGCTGGACAAGTAAGCTTAACAAAGTGCCAACAGTCCTGAACCATAGTTTATTTAGCATTAAGAAAATGAGAGTTGATGACAACCATCTTTTTATAGTTATATGCATTAAATTTTAAAAATTAGAATAAAGGCACGGGGAAATTTCTTCCCAATTACCAACTGACAATTGAGATATTTTTCTTAATATATGTTTAAAAATTTGAATATGTGTAATATGGAAAACATTAAAGTCTCAAAAACTAGGATTTCACATAACATACAAATTTTATGCTCTCGTACAATATTATCTTTATCAAAGTATCGTAACTTCCTGGAAAACAGGTTCAAGTCTGATCACTCTAAAGATTTTTTTAATAATCACAAAAACATGGATAGAAAGGAAAGTTTTTGATAGTTTTATTCATTTTATTTCATACTTCAGTGGGTAAAGCTTCTACATGTGATCAGATTGGCCCTCGAGGTAAGTACAGTTCTCAAACGGACTTGGAGTTTCCCACATAAGACTTAAGTTCAAGAGCAATTCTACTGGGCATTGAATATATGTATATTGAATATATATTGAATATACTCTAAGGAATATTGTGTGTATATATATATATATTCTAAGGAATGGCACTTTCCAGGAGGTGCTAGTGGTAAAGCATCTGCCCGCCAATGCAGGAGACACAAGAGACGTGGGTTCAATCCCTGGGTCAGGAAGATCCCCTGGAGTAGGAAGTGGCAACCACTCCAGAATTCTTGCCTGGAAAATTCCATGGACAGGGGAGCCTGGCAGAGGCTACAGTCGTTGGGGCCACGAAGATACAACTGAGCGACTGAGCACACACTAAGGAATATGTAATTTCTAAGGAAATCAGTGTCGTAAGCACCATTCTTACCTATACACACCATTTGGGAATACATGAGCAGATGCTGAACTTGTATAGTTTCCAGACTATAAATCTCAGTAGCAGGAAAACGGCAAGCCCAATTCTCAAAAGAGGTGGACCTGCAATTCCCCACCATACACTTTCCAGATGTTTCCCCCTGCCTACCATTATCACCTTCATTCTGCCAGGTTATATTTCTCTTCACGTTTTTCCAGTTTCATATAACTAAAAAAAACCATCCCCCCAAATTTAGACTTTCATAAATTCTCTTTGAACTGCTATTTTCATAAAATGTAAAGTTAGACAAAGCCAACTGGACTGATGAGAATATGACTGGAGAGGGGCATGCCAGATTGCCACTCCCCTCCCACCCAAAGGGAAATTTCACAAAGTCCTGGGTATTTGTTATGCATATCAAAAAAAAAAGTACATTGTAAAACACTTTCCTGGAGGTGCCTTAGATTAAAAGGGAGCTTTGGGTAGTTGTATGAGTGAAATCAGATGAGACTCATCAACAGTTAATTACCTCCTAGAATTTTCTTTTTTGTTCTCCTCTTCTCTCTTCCTACTTTTTTCTCTGATTTAATGCAAATTTGAAGTCAATGAAGCTATCAATTTTCTATAACATTAAGGTGTGATTAAAGGCAGGTTAATCCTATGAGAGTCTGTATTCTTAGAAGAGTTTGTTAACCCAAATAAATATTGACCTTTCTAGAAAGAGATATTTTTACAAAACGGACATTCCAATGTTTGCATTCACGACCCCATCTCACTCTCTACTGTCAACATGAGGTAAGATACATGTGTCAGCATCATTCAGTAGTAGAAAGAAATATAATCCAGCCCATATTCCTGTGCAAGGGTAAATACAATTTATAAGATGTTGGAAAACTAAAGACAGCCATATTACATGAGGGAGTTCTCTGGGTGTGGACTGACATGAAGATGCTCCAAACCACAGTGAAAATCATGTGGATGCTGTTGACGCCACCAGGCACTACTACTCATGCAGGTCCTATGACTGCTGCCACTACTGAATTTTCATCATCACTGATAACATCCGAACATTGTACAGCACTTTATAATTTACTTCTCTAAATTAATTATTTTATTTAATACCAAGTTTTTAAATGACATAGAACTAAAAGGAGAGAGGGAGTGATGGCATAACCGTAAATTCAAGTGTGCCTTTAATTTTCCAGTAGTAAGAAGAGAGAATTTTTACTCTGCAACTCCCTTGGTGGAATTCTAATGCAGCCATTAATACTTGGTCTCCATTCTAGGTTTTATCTCAAAATAGCAAAACCTCTGAGCAGCTGCATGTTTTATGCAAACCTGCAATTAGATCCATTGACTTGTCTTGGTGGTAAAAATTCTAACTGAAAGGCCAGCTTAGAACAAATGCAGTTCAACCAGGGCAGTCTAAACCCCAGCTGTACCTTTCACTGACAATTCTTTATCTGTCTCTGGTTGAACTTCTCAAAACTATGACTTGCCTTCACTTCAATTCAGTTCAGTCACTCAGTCGTGTATGACTCTTTGCGACCCCATGAATCGCAGCACGCTAGGCCTCCCTGTCCATCACCAACTCCCGGAGTTCACTCAGACTCACGTCCATTGAGTCAGTGATGCCATCCAGCCATCTCATCCTCTGTTGTCCCCTGCTCCTCCTGCCCCCAATCCTTCCCAGCATCAGAGTCTTTTCCAATGAGTCAACTCTTAGCATGAGGTGGCCAAAGTACTGGAGTTTCAGCTTTAGCATCATTCCTTCCAAAGAAATCCCAGGGCTGATCTCCTTCAAAATGGACTGGTTGGATCTCCTTGCAGTCCAAGGGACTCTCTCAAGAGTCTTCTCCAACACCACAGTTCAAAAGCATCAATTCTTCAGCACTCAGCCTTCTTCACAGTCCAACTCTCACATCCATACATGACCACAGGAAAAACCATAGCCTTGACTAGATGGACCTTGGTTGACAAAGTAATGTCTCTGTTTTTTAATATGCTATCTAGGTTGGACATAACTTTCTTTCCAAGGAGTAAGGTCTTTTAATTTCATGGCTGCAGTCACCATCTCTAGTGATTTTGGAGCCCAAAAAAATAAAGTGTGACACAGTTTCCACTGTTTCCCCATCTATTTCCCATGAAGTGATGAGACCAGATGCCATGATCTTAGTTTTCTGAATGTTGAGCTTTAAGCCAACTTTTTCACTCTCCACTTTCACTTTCATCGAGAAGCTTTTGAGTTCCTCTTCACTTTCTGCCATAAGGGTGGTGTCATCTGCATATCTGAGGTTACTGAGATTTCTCCCGGCAATCTTGATTTCAGCTTGTGTTTCTTCCAGTCCAGCGTTTCTCATGATGTACTCTGCGTATAAGTTAAATAAGCAGGGTGACAATATACAGCCTTGACGAACTCGTTTTCCTATTTGGAACCAGTCTGTTGTTCCATGTCCAGTTCTAACTGTTGCTTCCTGACCTGCATACAGATTTCTCAAGAGGCAGGTCAGGTGGTCTGGTATTCCCATCTCTTTCAGAATTTCCCACAGTTTATTGTGATCCACACAGTCAAAGGCTTTGGCATAGTCAAGAAAGCAGAAATAGATGTTTTTCTGGAACTCTCTTGCCTGT
>NW_011495023.1:9820186-9826379 GCF_000754665.1 Bison bison bison
CCATGATCCAGCAGATGTTGGCAATTTGATCTCTGGTTCCTCTGCCTTTTCTAAAACCAGCTTGAACATCAAGAAGTTCACAGTTCACATATTGCTGAAGCCTGGCTTGGAAAATTTTGAGCATTACTTTACTAGCATGTGAGATGAGTGCAATTGTGTGGTAGTTTGAGCATTCTTTGGCATTGCCTTTCTCTGGGATCAGAATGAAAACTGACCTTTTCCGTCCTGTAGCCAGCTGAGCTTTCCAAATTTGCTGGCATATTGAGTGCAGCACTTTTGCAGCATCATCTTCCAGGATTTGAAATAGCTCAACTGGAATTCCATCACCTCCACTAGCTTTGTTCATAGTGATGCTTTCTAAGGCCCACTTGACTTCACATTCCAGGATGTCTGGCTCTAGGTCGGTGATCACACTATCGTGATTATCTGGGTCATGAAGATCTTTTTTGTACAGTTCTGTGTATTCTTACCACCTCTTCTTGATATCTTCTGCTTCTATTAGGTCCATACCATTTCTGTCCTTTATTGAGCCCATCTTTGCATGAAATGTTCCCTTGGTATCTCTAATTTTCTTGAAGAGATCTGTAGTCTTTCCCATTCTGTTGTTTTCCTCTATTTCTTTGCATTGATCGCTGAGGAAGGCTTTCTTATCTCTTCTTGTTATTCTTTGGAACTCTGCATTCAGATGTTTATATCTTTCCTTTTCTCCTTTGCTTTTCTCTCCTCTTCTTTTCACAGCTATTTGTAAGGCCTCCCCAGACAGCCATTTTGCTTTTTTGCCTTTCTTTTCCATGGGGATGGTCTTGATCCCTGTCTCCTGTACAATGTCATGAACTTCATTCCATAGTTCATCAGGCACTCTATCTATCAGATCTAGTCCCTAAAATCTATTTCTCACTTCCACTGTATAATCATAAGGGATTTGATTTAGGTCATACCTGAATGGTTTAGTGGTTTCCCCCACTTTCTTCAATTTAAGTCTGAATTTGGTAATAAGGAGTTCATGGTCTGAGACACAGTCAGCTCCTGGTCTTGTTTTTGCTGACTGTATAGAGCTTCTCCATCTTTGGCTGCAAAGAATATAATCAATCTGATTTCGGTGTTGACCACCTGGTGATGTCCATGTATAGAGTCTTCTCTTGTATTGTTGGAAGAGGGTGTTTGTTATGACCAGTGCATTTTCTTGGCAAAACTCTATTAGTCTTTGCCCTGCTTCATTCTGTATTCCAAGGCCAAATTTGCCAGTTACTCCAGGTGTTTCTTGACTTCATACTTTTGCATTCCAGTCCCCTATAATGAAAAGGACATCTTTTTGGGGTGTTCATTCTAAAAGGTCTTGTAGGTGTTCATAGAACTGTTCAACTTCAGCTTCTTCAGCATTACTGGTTGGGGCATAGACTTGGATTACTTGCATCCAAGTACTGCATTTTGGGCTCTTTTGTTGACCATGATGGCTACTCCATTTCTTCTGAGGGATTCCTGCCCGCAGTAGTAGATATAATGGTCATCTGAGTTAGATTTACCCATTCCAGTCCATTTTAGTTTGCTGATTCCTAGAATGTTTGCCTTCACTTAACTTGGCCCAAGTTCATAGTCTTCCATCATTCATGAATGTCAAGGATCTTTTGAGCCTCTATATGCAACCCTTTCAAGTCTTGTGGCATCAATGATTCTCTATCTCTCCACTTTCCTCCAGTCATGATGATCTTTCTACCTTAACTGCATTCTCTACATCCTGTTCTTCCAAAGTTAGGGCCTCAAACATTTCCTCTCCTCCCTAGACATACTTTCCTTTTGAAAATCCAGTTTTATGCCTTTATCTCACCAATTATTATGATAAACAGTTCATCTACATTTTTGTTCTTGAACTTTCAGTTTTCCTCCAGTATTTCCATCTCATACAACAACATTAAATATTTACTGAGCATATGCTATAATTGTGGGAGTTACAGAAGAAGCATAAAACATAAGCCTTGACTTCCAGGAGCTTACACTTTCAGAGAGAGTTACAAAGACCAGATACATGATATATTTACCTTAATAATAAACTTTCCTCTCAAAAGCAACTTGCATCAAAAAGTAGCTTCAGAGGAATAGATAAAGGAGATGTGGTATATGTATACAATGGAATACCTCTCAGCCATAAAAAGGAACAAAACTATGCTATTTGCAGGGATGTGGATGGACCCGGAGAAACTGTCATACACAGCGAAGTAAGTCAGAAAGAGAAACACAAATATCATATATTAATGCATATATGTGAAATCTAGAAAAATGGTACAGATGAACCTATTGCTCAGTTGCTTCAGTCATGTCCAACTCTTTGCGACCCTATGGACTATAACCTGCCAGGCTCCTCTGTCCATGAAATGTTCCCTAGTGCGAATACTACAGTGGGTTTCCATTTCCTCCTTCAGAGGATCTTCCTGACATAGGGATTGAACCCATGTCTCCCATGTTTCTTGCAATGCAGGAGAATTCTTTACCACTGAGCCACCAGAGAAGCTCCACTGGTACTATGTATAAAATAGATAACTAATGAGAACCTACTGTATAATATGCACAGGGAACTCTACTCAGTGCTCTGTGTTAATCTAAATGGGAAGGAAATCCATGACTCACAACCTAGGATCGTGATTTCTGGGAGAAATATCAACAACCTCAGATAGGCAGGTGACGTCATTCTAATGGCAGAAGGCGAAGAGGAATTAAAGAGCGTCTTGATGAGGGTGAAAAAGGAGAGTGGAAAAGCTGGCTTGAAACTCAACATTCAAAAAACTAACATCATGGCATCTGGTCCCATCACTTTATGTCAAATATATGGGGAAAAAGTAGAAACAAAAGCTATGAAAACCCTAGACAGCACATTAAAAAGCAGAGACATCACTTTGCCAACAAAGGTCCGAATAGTCAAAGCTATGGTTTTCCCAGTAGTCATGTACAGATATGAGAGTTGGACCATAAAGAAGGCTGAGCACCAAAGAATTGATACTTTCAAACAGTGGTGCTGGAGAAGATTCTTGAGAGTACCTTGGACACCAAAGAGATCAAACCAGCCAATCCTAAAGGAAATCAACCCTGAATGTTCACTGGAAGGACTGATGGTGAAGCTCCAATACTTTGGCCACCTGACATAAAGAGTCAACTCATTGGAGAAGATCCTGATGCTGGGAAAGATTGAGGGCAGGAAGAGAAGGGGACGACAGAGGATGGGATGGTTGGATGACATCACTGACTTAAGGGTCTTGAGTTTGAGCAAGCTCCAGGAGATGGTGAAGGACAGGGAAATGTGGTGTGTCACAGTCCATGGGGTGGCAAAGAGTCAGATATGACTTAAAGACTGAACAACAACAACAATATGTATATATATATATATTGTGAAGTGAAGGGAAATTCACTCAGTCTTGTCCAACTCTTTGCCACTCTATGGACTATGCAGTCCATGGAATTCTCCAGGCCAGATTACTGGTGTGGATAGTCTTTCCCTTTTCCAGAGGATCTTCCCAACCCAGGGATCAAACCCAAGTCTCCCTCATTGCAGGCAAATTCTTTTTACCAGCTGAGTCACAAGAGAAGCCCATATATATATGTATATATATAAAATCTCTACTCCTCACTCAGTCCACCAAACTGACTTGAGAATTGCCTGTTGACTATTTCCTCTTTTAGAAGAGGAATAGTTAGCTATTATAGACAATCAGTATATGGTGTCCTGATGATACTTCTTATGAAGCTTGCTTGCATTCAGTATTTTATCTCTACTTAAGCTGTTCTTCTCCTATTTGGATTCTGGACAGAACTTTCCAATGAATCTCTCAAAATTTCCATCCTCCTCTTTCAAACCAGCCTGTTCACTAGTGCCAAGTTAAGAAGCTTAAAGAGCTTCTTAAATGTCAGGAGACCCTCCCTTATGAAAGCATTATGCCTCCCTATTTTGTTACATCACCTTCTTATACACCAAAATCTATTTGTTTAACATCACCTTACTTATTACCTCAGTTTTATTTAAATCCTTATGTTTTTCAAAACTTGATCAAGATGTAACTTCTCCAGGAGGCCCCTCAGGTAGTTTGCAGACCACATGACCTTTCTCTGATCCGTAATGATTATTTTTGTGTGTGTCAATCTATAGTGGCTTCCCCTGGGCTCAGCTGGTAAAGAATTCACCCACAATGCGGGAGACCTGGGATCAATCGCTGGGTTGGGAAGATCCCCTGGAGAAGGGAAAGGTGACCTGCTCCAGTACTCTGGCATGGAGAATTCCATGGACTGTATAGTCCATGGGGTCACAAAGAGTCCAACAGGATTGAGCGACTTTCACTTTCACATAGGATCTCTAGTTGTTTCACATAAAGCTGTTTTATATCCCAAACTCCATTCCTATACCTTTCTATCCTTCCTGATTTAATATTCTTAATTTTAAAATTAATAGTAATTTTTTAGAAAGAAAATGTTTCATATTAACGTGACTTTTTTACTACATTAATTGGCAAGGAATTTTACAATATAAAATACCTTAATAATCTTTTCATATAACTTACGAATTTACCATAAGTTACTCAACTTACCAAGTTGACCTACTTCTTCACTCTGATCTTGGATGCTCTAAAAGTCATCTGATAAGCAATGTCAATCCTGCAGGCAGTAAATATTTCAGCATTAAAGGAGCTCAGATTAGACTAACGATGAGAGTCATTTGTGAAAATCATCATTCACATTCATATCATATTACAGAAACAGAAAACACACAGCTAAAATTGGCACTCCCATCTTAACTGACTCATGCAGATGGAGGGATAAACTACCGTTTGCCAGCAGGTTCCTGCCTCAGTTTGTGGCCTGAGTTGAAGTCACATGATCTTTCCACTGCTGCATTCTCTGGGATATACGTCTCACAGAATGCCAGCTGTAGGTAAATGGACATTTCTAAGAAGAACACAGTGTCAAAGATCCATTTCTCATAATGTGATGGCATGAAACACATTAAAAACTGATGAATGGGTTGTTGGCTCAAATTAATCTTTGGCTTATAAATTCCTTTTTTTACCCCAAATGAGTCAGTGAAGATGGTAATCTTACTATTTCTCCAGTAGACATATGTCATTGCTACAAAGAAAAACAATTGTTGTTGCTATCCTGAAATGTACCATCATAAATACTATTATTAATAATTCAAGGCCATGCTCCTATTTCTAAACATAAATATAGAAACATAAAATATAGAAATACTATGTCTAGGAAATTCTCTGGTGGTTCAGTGGTTAAGAATCCACCTGCCAATGCAGGAGACCTCTGCAAGTTTGATCCCTGGTCCTGGAAGATCCCATATGCTGAGGAGCAACGAAGCCTGTGTGCCTGAGTGCCACAGCTACTGAAGCCCATGTCCTAGAGCCCATCTCTGCAACAACAGAAGCCACTGCAATGAAAAGCCTGCTCACTGAAACAGATCAGCCCCCTCTCACTGCTACTAGGAAAAGCCCATGTGCAGTAACAAAGGTCCATCAGAGCCAATAAATAAGTGAAATTAAAATATTCATGTCTAAAGGTAGACTTCCTCATTATACTTTTCACTTGTAATCTGTGTAATGTTCTTTAATGCGAAAATAAATTATGTACATATTCTGGTGAGAAAAGAGGCCCCTCAGTTGAGCCTGAAAAGTTGCTTCAACCAAAGCTACTTGGTTTCTCTTCCAAATTAAGGCAATTTACAAATAGATGTCAAAGCAGACCATCTTTTAATAATGTGGTAAATCATTCACTTGGAAATCTTCCTGTAGACTGCAGAGAGAGGATACGCTTGGCACCACAGCAGTTCCATGGCACAGTTGACTAGGGTCTTAAACATGGTAGGGCAGGGGGACAATTAGAAAGGAAATACTAGAAAATAAGAGATAATTGTGACAACTGGTTTCCTTGGCTTAGTGACTATGGCAATCGTCATAAAATTTTAATTCCTATCATCTCACACGCTAGTAAAGTAGTGCTCAAAATTCTCCAAGCCAGGCTTCAGCAATATGTGAACCGTAAACTTCCTGATGTTCAAACTGGTTTTAGAAAAGGCAGAGGAACCAGAGATCAAATTGCCAACATCCGCTGGATCATGGAAAAAGCAAGAGAGTTCCAGAAAAACATCTATTTCTGCTTTCTTGACTATGCCAAAGCCTTTGATTGTGTGGATCACAATAAACTGTGG
>NW_011495023.1:9826479-9842815 GCF_000754665.1 Bison bison bison
ATTTCTGCTTTCTTGACTATGCCAAAGCCTTTGATTGTGTGGATCACAATAAACTGTGGAAAATTCTGAAAGAGATGGGAATACCAGACCACCTGATCTGCCTCTTGAGAAATTTGTATGCAGGTCAGGAAGCAACAGTTAGAACTGGACATGGAACAACAGACTGATTCCAAATAGGAAAACGAGTTCGTCAAGGCTGTATATTGTCACCCTGCTTATTCAACTTATATGCAGAGTACATCATGAGAAACGCTGGACTGGAAGAAACACAAGCTGGAATCAAGATTGCCGGGAGAAATATCAATAACCTCAGATATGCAGATGACACTACCCTTATGGCAGAAAGTGAAGAGGAACTCAAAAGCCTCTTGATGAAAGTGAAAGAGGAGAGTGAAAAAGTTGGCTTAAAACTCAACATTCAGAAAACGAAGATCATGGCATCTGGTCCCATCACTTCATGGGAAATAGATGGGAAAACATTGTCAGACTTTATTTTTCTGGTCTCCAAAATCACTACAGTTGGTGACTGCAGCCATGAAATTAAAAGACGCTTACTCCTTGGAAGGAAAGTTATGACCAACCTAGATAGCATATTGAAAAGCAGAGACATTACTTTGTCAACAAAGGTCCATCTAGTCAAGGCTATGGTTTTTCCTGTGGTTATGTATGGATGTGAGAGTTGGACTGTGAAGAAGGCTGAGTGCCAAAGAATTCATGCTTTTTAACTGTGGTGTTGGAAAAGACTATTTAGAGTCCTTTGGACTGCCAGTCCATTCTGAAGGAGATCAGCCCTGGGATTTCTTTGGAAGGAATGATGCTGAAGCTGAAACTCCAGTACTTTGGCCACCTCATGTGAAGAGTTGACTCATCGGAAAAGACTGATGCTGGGAGGGATTGGGGGCAGGAGGAGAAGGGGACAACAGCAGATGAGATGGCTGGATGGCATCACTGACTCGATGGATGTGGGTCTGAGTGAACTCTGGGAGTTTGTGATGGACAGGGAGGCCTGGCGTGCTGCGATTCATGGGGTCGCAAAGAGTCGGACACGACTGAGCGACTGATCTGATCTGATCTGATCTGAGTAGGTTTGTTTCTTTTTTGGAACATGGTTGCTATTTCTTCATCTTCCCTGACTTTCTGTGTTGGTGTCTACACATCAGTCTTAGTCTTCATGTGCTGGCTTTATACCGGAAACAACCCCCATGGATCAGCACAAACAGGTATTCTGGGTGCCTTTACCACTTCTTGCCTCCCCAGGGAGAATCAAGCAACTGTGTTTTTGGTCAGGGGATACTCGGTGGTGATCCAGGAGGGTGAGTCATGGCATCAAGAAGCCCAGGCTGCCATCTCTTCACCTCCAGATTGCTTCACCATGGTGAACCTATTTAACTCCAAGACTGGTTGAAATTAAGTCAGTCCTCTGGGGACACCCTTGAGAAAGCTGGTCTACAGTGTATAAGTTCTACTTTTCTTTCCCTGGGGGGAACTGAGAGCTGGATTTTTTTGTCTCCTCACTCTGTATTGGAAAGGAGAGGAGGTATAGCATCTCTGAGCACAGACTTCTGTCTCCATTCTTGTTACAGGCTGCTAGGCTGTGGTGGACCCATCTGAGCTCCAAGACTATCAGGACTGAGGTCAGTTCTCTGGTGAGCCCCCTTGGTAAAGTTGGCTCACTGGATGTATAAACCAACCCTTCGCTTCTATGGCAAAAGCCAAGAACTTGGAGGTCTCTTTTTTTAATTGCATGGCACTGAGCGAGGGTCAGGCACTCCTGTGGGAGGCAATCCACATCTCCTTACAGGCTTACATGGGTCTGGTTTCATGGCTACCTGCAATGAAGGAGTCTTTCATTTGGTTTCTGGATTTCTCATAAAGGGCATTTGTCCATGAATTGTTGATTAATTCACAAGCTGGGTGTAGGATGGTCTGGGTCTTTCTGCTCTGCCATCTTGCTGATGTCACTCTAAATACTTCTCTTAAATACAAAAATAGCAAGAGTCATTGTTTTAATTAATTAAAGCCAATTATTATTAATTAATTAATATTAATATAATTATAAAATTAAAATAGCCAGTAATATCAGCCAATTATTCAGATTCTGCCTCACTGACAGGTAATGCAACTGCTTAGTTAGTTCCCTCTCTGTTTATGAAGCAGTTGACTTCCGCAGACTCTCTAAGCCAGGGGTCCCCAACTTCTGGGATCTAATGCCTGATGATCTGAAGTGGAACTGATGTAATAATAACAGAAATGAAGTGCACAATGAATGTGATGAGCTTTAATCATCCCCAAACCATACCCCATCCCTGGTCTATGGAAAAATTGTCTTCCAAAAAACCAGTGCCTGGTGCCTGAACGGTTGGGGACCGCTGCTCTAAGTCCAGCCTGAATTCAAAGACTGTGTTACAGTAAATGTTTGGGGTAGGTTAGGTGGATAATATGCATCTTAACACCTCTTATTTCAGTCATACATACAAATGTTTTAGATTTCAACATGTTCATCCTGCTCATAGCCCTCTTCATCACAACTTCATTTTGTTCTGTGTATAGAAATGAATTCTAATTCTAGTAGCATTAGGATGGCAGGGTTTATTACTTCAAGTTCTCTGTGTTACAAAAATTCACTGTATGTTGACAGCTAATGATTTCCAAAGTATGAAACCAACATGTTTGCAGGTAGTTAAATGCCCCACCCCCACCCCTAAGTTCTAAAATTAGCAGCACCTATGTTATTAAAATAATAACTGTGTCTTTGGAAGGAGAACAACATACAGCTGTTCAAGTCACTACGTATATACATAGGGCTGGCAGCAAGATGAAAGTGCGAATTGGAAATCCCTGAAAGCTTTGATAAGTTATAGCTGGAAGCCTTGGCAACATTTTACATTTTTAGGAATTAGATTTTGATATTCTTTGTGTGAAAACAGTAAGCTCTGAATTGCTCCTGTATCTTCTTAAGAGGGGAGCTCTCTGTTATCTCAGTTGAAATTTTCAGTTTGAAAAGAATTAATGTTCTGAATAGCTCTTATGAGATCCATGGGATTGTTCTTTTATTTTCCCCTTTGCCTGGGATCTTAAAGAAAGCTATCTTAAAATTAATGTGAGTTTCATGGAACTACAAACTGGAATCCAGTCATATTTTCACATTGCATGTGACATTTAAAGTGGTAATCATCAACTTATCATGATAATATAAGGGACAATCAGAATATGTATATTTGAAGGATTGAAGGGGGACAAAGTATATTATGCAACTCAATATACAAGACTTTTAACAGTTCTAAACAATAGTTGAAGTATAAAATAACTTTGAGATTAGAAATGAACAAGTTCTCTGATTAGTGCAAAATAGAAAACAACCAAAGACAAATAGCTTACTTTAAAACAATCCCAGGTGATTTTAGTATAATTTTGCCTGGCAAAAGGAACAGTGGCATTGATTTCCAAGGTCTCTTTGAGCCTTCCTATTTGATCACTAATTTTCTTCTTTCAAGGGCACAACATATATTTTAAAGGTTACGCCTGTAAGACACACCCTCCATCTTCTTGGTTCTTTTCTTTGTCTGACATGGCTCAGCTATGGAGAAAATGATGCCCATGGCATGTTGCTTGATTTTCTCACTAGTACACAGTTAGAGAGAATGTTGGAAAAAATTCTGAGGTTAATAAAGCCAGAGCAGAGGTATAGGGGCAAGAGAAAGCATTCTTGTTTTTGAACCAAATGCCATTATGTTTCTATAATAGTCCTAATTCACAGACTGGTCCCATTCTGTAGTAATATTAATTTAAAATTTTATGGATGCATTCATATAATCTTTCCTGATAATTCATTTTAAAACCAAATTTTGATTATCAATATAAGAATGTATTTTTTTTGGTGGCTAATTAAAAAAATAAAATAAAATAAAACCAAATTTTGAATAGCTGGCTAAAATGTTACCAATTAAGTGAAACTGAATGAATATTACTTGGAAATATTGTCAGAGGGTATGAGCTTCCATGATTTCTTTTAAATTTTATTTAAAGCATTATTCAGCAAAATTTAGATGAGTAAAAGTCACTGTCCTTTTTAATGTTTTTGGATGTTTCATCCAGCAATCCCATGACATTTGGAAAGAAACAGAATAACTTAATATAGTTAATAAAATGTGAAAACTTAAATATGGTACCTCCATTGCCCACATCTATAAAATTCTACTTCTGCCAAATCCTGGTACTCTTTAACTACTAAATTAAAAAATAACCCTAGACTTCCTAGGTGGTCCAGTAGTTAAGAATCCACCTTGCAATGCAGAGGACTTAGGTTCAATCCCAACTTGGGAAACTAAAGTCCCACATGCTCGATGGGGTGATCAAAATATAACTAATGAATTTAAAAATCCATTTGAGAAGTGTTGAGAGCATTTGGATGTAAAACAGCATGGATGTGAAATTTTTCAAAATACTACCTTTTTTACAACTGTGCCTCTTGAGAAAATGCATGAGGATGGGGAAAGAATATGGATTTTAGAATTAACAGCACAATTCAACAACCTGAAATATGATTTTCAAGTCACTTCCTATTTCTGATCTTTGTTTCTCCATATGTAAAAGGTTATGATATTTGCTAATGTAGATTCATATGAAGACTGACAAACAAGAAAACCAATACATGTCTTCATTCTTTTATTTCAATTAATATAAAGTATAAGAAAGATAAGTCACTCTACTTTAGGGCATTGCCATTTTATAGACATAGAATGATAGTTTCTGAAACAGTAATGTCCACTGAAGACACAAAGTAAAGAATTTGTCTTACTTACCTTTTTTCCCTAGGGCCTAGAGCCCTAGGATACGAGACTTGCAACAAATAGTCTTTGACCCAAAGAGCAAATGTTTAAAGTAGTCAAAATATATTTATGAAAAAATGACCTTACATTATCAAGTAAACATGCAACATAAATGCAATATTATAAAACAGACCCTACACAACTTAATTGAAAACATAATTGTGTGTTTTCTTTCCACTTTGATTTTACAAGGCCTCTGGGGAAGACTTAAACTGGTCAAAGAAAATTAACCTAATATATATTTCTTCTGGATGAGTTTTTAAATTATTCTCTTCGCTATGATGGAAAGATGATGGAATAAAGCAAAATTTCAGACTCTGTCTGTCTCCCTCAAAACCTAATTAAAAATCCCACCAACACCTGGAGAAACTATCCCCTTTAGAGATGGTGGAGTAGAATGACATGTGCTCATCTCCTCCTGTGAGAACTCCAAAATTACAACTTAATGCTGAACAACCATAAACAGGAGAATGTTGGATCCCACCAAAAAGATACCCCACATCCAAGGGCAAAGGAAAAGCCCCAGAAAGATGGTATGAGGGGCAAAATCACATTTAGAATCAAACCCCACGCCCACCAGAAATGTTTGGAGGGCTCAAACAAACCTTGTGTGCATCAGGACCCAGAGATCACACAGAGACTGAGCCAGAACTGTGTTTGAGTGTCTCCTGAGGAGGTATGGGTAAGCAGTGGCCTGCCGCAGTGGCAGAGGCTCTGGATGCAGTAAACCTGGGTATGGCATAAGCCCTTTTGGGGAAGGTTGCCATTAACCCCACCATAGAGCTGCCAAAACTTACACAGGACTGGGAAAACAGACTCTTGGAGGGCACAAACAAAACCTTGTGGGCACCAGGACCCAGGAGAAAGGAGCAGTGACCCCACAAGAGACTGATCCAGACTTGCTTGTGGTGTCCAGGAGTCTCCAACAGAGGTGTGACAGTGGCCTGCTACAGGGTCGGGGCACTGAGTGTGGCAATGCATACATGGGATTTTTGAAGGAGGTCGCCATTATCTTCATTACCTCCACCATAGTTTGGCCTCAGATCAAACAACAAACTCCCACCCATCAACAGAAAATTGAATTAAGATTTACTAAACATGGCCCCACCCATCAGAACAAGACCCAGTTTCCCCTGAGTCAATCTCTCCCATAAGGAAGCTTCCATAAACATCTTAACCTTCTCCATCAGAAGGCAGACAGAATGAAAACCACAATCATAGAAAACTAACTAATCTCATCACATGGACCACAGCCTTGTCTAACTCAATAAAATTATGAGCCATGCTGTGCAGGACCACCCAAGATGGATGGGTCATGGTGGAGAGTTCTGACAAAATGAGGTCCGCTGGAGAAGAGAATGGCAAACCACTTCACTATTATTGCCTTGAGAAACCCATGAACAGTATGAAAAGGCAAAAAGATAGGACACTGAAAGATGAACTCCCCAGGTTGGTAGGTGCTCAATATACTACTAGAGATCAGTGGAGAAATAATTCCAGAAAGAATGAAGAGACACAGCCAAGGAGAAAACAACACCCAGTTGTGGATGTGACTGGTGATGGAACTAAAGTCCAGTGCTGTAAGAGCAATATTGCATAGGAGTCTGGAATGTTCAGTCCATGAATCAAGGCAAATTGGAAGTTGTTAAACAGGAGATGGCAAGAGTGAACATCTATATTTATGGAATCAGCGAACTAAAATGGACTGGAATAGATCAATTTAACTCAGATGACCATTATATCTACTACTGTGGGCAAGAATCCCTTAGAAGAGATGGAGTCACCATCATAGTCAACAAAAGAGCCTGAAATGCAGTACTTGGATGCAATCTCAAAAACAACAGAATGATCTCTATTTGTTTCCAAAGCAAACCATTCAATATCACAGTAATCCTAGTCTATGCCCTGACCAGTAATGCTGAAGAAGCTGAAGTTGAACAGTTCTATGAAGACCTACAAGACCTTCTAGAGCTAACACTCAAAAAAGATGTCCTTTTCATTATAAGGGACTGCAGTGCAAAAGTAAGAAATCAAGAGATACCTGGAGTAACAGGCAAATTTGGCCTTGGAGTACAAAGTAAAGCAGGGCAAAGGCTAACAGAGTTTTGCCAAGAGAACACACTGGTCATAGCAAACACCCTCTTCTAACAACACAAAAGAAGACTTTACACATGGATGTCACCAGATGGTCAATACTGAAATCAGATTAATTATATTCTCTGCAGCCAAAGCTGGAAAAGCTCTATACAGTCAGTAAAAATAAGACCGGGAGCTGACTGTGGCTTAGATCATGAACTCCTTATTGCAATGTTCAGACTTAAGTTGAAGAAAGTAGGGAAAACCATTAGACCATTTTGGTATGACTTATAAATAAAATCACTTACAATTATACAGTGGAAGTGACAAATAGATTCAAGGGATTAGATCTGATAGACAGAGTGCCTGGATAACTATGGACAGAGGTTTGTGACATTGTACAGGAGGCAGTGATCAAAGCCATCCCCAAGAAAAAGAAATGCAAAAAGACAAAATGGCTGTCTGAGGAGGCCTTACAAATAGCTGAGAAAAGAAGAGATGTGAAAGGCAAAGGAAAAAAGGAAAGATATACCCATTTGAATGCAGAGTTCCAAAAAACAGTAAGGAGAGAGAAGAAAGCCTTCCTCAGTGATCAATGAAAAGAACTAGAGGATCTCTTCAAGAAAATTAAAGATACCAAGGAAACATTTCATGCAAAATGGGCACAATCAAGGACAGAAATGGTATGGACCTAACACAAAAGCAGAAGATATTAATAAGAGGTGGCAAAAATACACAGAAGAACTATACAAAAAAGATCTTCATGACCCAGACAACCATGATGGTGTGATCTCACCTAGAGCGAGACGTCCTGGAGTGTGAGGTCAAGTGGGCCTTAGGAAGCATCACTATGAACAAAGCTAGTGGAGTGATGGAATTCTGGTTGAGCTATTTCAAATCCTGAAAGATGATACAGTGAAAGTGCTGTATTCAATATGAAAGCAAATTTGGAAAACTCAGCAGTGGCCACAGGACTGGAAAAGGTCAGTTTTTATTTCAATCCCAAAGAAAGGCAATGCCAAAGAATGTTGAAACTAACCCACAATTGCACTTATCTCACATGCTAGCAAAGCAATGCTCAAAATTCTCCAAGCCAGGCTTCAACAATATCTGAACTGTGAACTTCCAGACGTTCAAGCTGGATTTAGAAAGGACAGAGGAACCAGAGATCAAATCACCAACATCTGTCGGATCATTGAAAAAGCAAGAGAATTCCAGAAAAACCTCTCCATTTGCTTCATTGACTACGCCAGGCTCTTCTGTCCATGAGATTCTCCAGGCAAGAATACTGGAGTGGGTTGCCATTTCCTTCTCCAATGTATGAAAGTAAAAAGTGATAGGCATATCAGAGTTTCAGTACAAAATATCATCTTGAGTATTTCAAGCAGAGAGGGATTTAACATGAGGAATAAAGCATCCTTGCAAGGGCTAAAATAGTAGGAGTTGGGACTAAGTGGATTTTTTTGTTTGTTTGTTTGTTTAGAATTCACTACCATAGCCACAATCTAAGGATCGGCAGTCACTACCACTGGTACATCTACTCTCCAAACCACCTCAAAACTTCTTGGCACCAGTAACCAGGAGATGGATCACTGAGGCTGGTCCCCACAGTTCTCCTCAATGCTCACATCCCTGGGACCTTGCTTTTCACCAGAGATAGCTGCAGAATGATAGCTGTCACCTCAAAGATGAATACCAGATGTAGCATAAATACCTCCAATGTGCCTACTTAAACCTACTTACAAAGAATTTGGGAAATGGATGCTATGTTTTCCAGCTTCTACACTACCACGAGACACATGAGAAGAGTGAGGGGTGCATGCTGACTGCCGACTGACCATATTCAGAGCTCCAGAGCATCGTGGTAATTGGAGAACAAGCCAAAGATCACTGGAGTGTGATAGTCCCTTGGCAAGGGCATGTGAAGAGACCTCCATAGAGACAACCTAGATTCCCCAGCAAGGTATGCCTTCAACCCAGCCAAGCTCTATTTTTTTTTTCTTTCACTTTCACAAATTAGTCCAATTCCACACACTCAAGACACAAAGTTAACAAACAGAAGTTATGTGAATTTCTAAAAATTAGTCTACAAGGCAGGGGTAGATAAACACGTTGTCCAGGAGTATTCATTCACTGTTTATGACTATAAATACATAATCTGGGCAGATGTGTTACTTTAACATAAGCAAGCTGAAAAGAATGTCATGGTAACCATGCCAATAAGAGGTACAGTCCTACCCTCTCAAATGAAAAAGGAACAAAGCAAAATAAAAGAAAAATGGAGAACTCGTTCTGGAAGATAAAGTGTTACTTTGCAGAAATAGATGCAGATTCTCTAGAAATATTCTATACTGTGGGATAATCATTGAGAATCTCAATGACTAGATTGTAAGGAAAATCAAAGAGATTGCAGACATAAGGAAATCAATTGAGGGTCAAATGACACCACTGAAAGTCAAATAAATCAATTAAAAGGATAAAAATATACTGTGTGCAAAGTGAAAATTCTGGCATGGATGCAAGGCTCGTAAGAGCAGAGATAAATGCAGCTGGGATACAAGGTGGAAGGAATCAGTGAGAAAATGAAAAATACTGAGAATATGTGATGAAAATTTAATATAAGGAAAAGTTCCTTGGAATAGAGAGCTCAATATAATGAAGAGAATACGTACTAGAAAACAATACAAATGTATTTTGTGAAATATGAATGTATTAAACTTGTAGGTTGAAGGAAAATAACATACACCAGCAAAAATTGGTAAGAAAATGATAAAAATAACACAATGAAGAAATACTCATAAATCTTTCAGGGGAATAAAGTTATATTCAGGAATATCATTATGCACTAGCTCATTCAGCCATCAAGAAAAAATAAGTAATTCCAACCATGAAAGAAGTGATGAAATGTAGTGTCCATCCAAGCAAGAGATAAATCAAAATCCATGATTAAATGGAGAAACTGTGGCTACAAGACTGGTAGTAAACATTTAATGCATTTAAATATCCAACTGAGGGACTTTCCTGGAGGCCCCGTGCTTGGGACTCTCTGCTTCCACTGCAGGGGGTCACTGGTTCATCCCAGATCAGGGAACCAGGATCCTGCATACCACTGGAGGGTCATAAATAAACGAACAAATAAAAATAAAATACACAAGTGAGAGTAAGAAATTGAAAATATTATGGTGAACAAGCACAATGTAAATAACACAACATAAAAGAAGATGAAGGGCTTCCCTGGTAGCTTACTAGTAAAGGATCCGCCTGCAATGCAGGAGACCCCAGTTTGATTCCTGGGTCAGGAAGATCCCCTGGAGAAGGGATAGGCTACCCACTCCAGTAATCTTGGGCTTCCCTGGTGACTCAGATGGTAAAGAATCCACCTGCAGTGCAGGAGACCTGGGTTCAATCCCTGGGTTGGGAAGATCCCCTGAAGGAGGGCATGGCAACCCACTCCAGTCAGATGCAACTGAGCGACTAAGCACAGCACAGCACAGCAAAAGAGGGTGAAATTAATACTGTTGTTTAGTTGCTTTAGTCATGTCCGACTCTTTGTGGCTCCATGGACTGTAGCCCGCCAGGCTCCTCTGTCCATGGAATTCTCCAGGCATGAATACTGGCATGGGTTGCCATTTCCTTCTCCAGGGGATCTTCCCTACCCAGGGATTGAACCTACCTCTCCTACATTGGCAGGCGGATTCTTTACCATTGAGCCAGCAGGGAAGCCCCTGAAATTAATATACATAACTCAAGTTAAATGGCAAAATGACAGAAGTCCGTGGACCCTGAATGTATTGGAGGTGAGGCTTCTGGAAGGGAGAGCCTAGGAGGGCCACAGCTTGCACACCAGTGAGACAGTCACCACATCCGTGCAGTCACTGGACTGAGACTGGTAAGAGACAGGTGACCAGATATTCAACATTTAGTTTCTGCATATAATACATCACACAATCTCATTTTCTCTTAAGCAACATCATTTTCTGATAGAATTCTTATATTTTGTAGTATCGGTGCTCACATGAAGGATGGATCAGTAGGTGTTCTCATAGACAACATTTATGGGAAGAGGGAGTAGGAACTGAGTGAACTAAGGCCATACTCTACGAAACCAGGTCCCTGAAAGAATACGCAAATGCTTTCATAGAGGTGTATACATGGATGATACACCGATGTTGTTTCCTTTTCACTTCTCTTCGCATCCCAGTTTCCTTTCACTTTGGTAATAATGCATTAAACACAGGAATTGATATTGACATATGTGATATTCTAAATATCAAAATAACAATGGAACCATGTTTGCTGTTTTGAAGGCAAAGATAACTTGGTGATAATTATGCTTCAGAAAGGACCATGAGGCATGGCTGGCAAAGGCAGAGAGTGGGGCCAAGACCTTTGCAGTAAACCAGACAATTGGGTTGCAGCTTGCTCATGTCAGGGATGAATTTGGGCATGTGAAACAAAAATAACTGAAGGATAAGCCAACTTCTAGTCATGACTTGGGTGAAAAGGAAACTTATAGAAAACTCACACAGTAAATGGAACAAAAAAAGCTGGTATCTTCTGTGGAGGATAATAAAAATAAAGAGATCAGTTTAAAAGTAGCCAAATTCTGTTCTTTCCTGAAACTTGGAAAAAAGGCTCTGGTCAAGCTCATAAAAGCTCAAGGATTGTAGAAGAAACAATTTAGTAAAACAGAAACTTGGAATAGGAACTAAGTCAGAAAGTCACATAGACTGTCATCCTGAGGCAGAAGAGAGAAGTCTGGGAAAAGAGATAGTAAAAAAAAAAAAGAAGATGATGATGAAAATCATCATATTTTCATATGATTTTCATTTTCATATAACTGTAAATCATGTATCCACAAATGAAAGCAGCTTTTTGTGCTGAAACAGTGACAGAACAATTGGAATTCTAACAGACCCAAAGAATTTAAGAGCTGTCTAAATGCCTAACACAGCACACAGGAGTAGCTTTGGGACTAAAGATTATATCTAATCTGTAGTTTTAATTTATTTTAATTCATGAATTTGAGCAACATAAACTCATTTTTTTTCTATTTAAAAAATGTGCTTAAAAAGCATTAGTTGACAGATACCTACTTCAATAGCTAAAATATCCTTTTAAAATTATGCCAGAACTCTTTTTCCCCCTTAAGTCTTCATTATCCTGTAGTATAGCTCACTATCCTGGCTTGCTTTGGGCAAAAATGAGTCATACCTCAGGTGCTAAAGAAGCTGTTCATTCTACTGCATATATATATATATATATTCTGTATTATTACATCTACTGCATAAATATGGAATTAATTAAGCCAACTCTGCTTGCATGTATTTGGAAACTTAATTAGTAGAGTTGATTTTTAAAATGAATTATTTCTTCAAATCACCTAGTACATAATAAAATTGTCCCTGTGGACTGCAATGTTAAGAATTTTAATCATAATCTCTTTTTCACAGTAAGACTCCTTCTCAATCCTCTTTTCATTAAGTAAACTATTTATATGAACTTCTTGGCAAGCAAGAACACATCCCAAGCTCTACTTAGTAAAAAAATAACAACAACAAAATACCTTTAAATTCAGAGTTCATGCTTTTCAACACTTGTCAATCCACAGTGCATGTCTGATGTGAGTGTGTGTTCCCAAACACAAAGGCCAGGAAATGTCTACTTTTCAACTGAGAAACACTGGGCCATGAAGAAGGTGGAGAAAGTGGGAACCAGTGGAAGAGGATGAAAGACTTTCAGTTCCAAAGCTCTTTTCTCTCCAGTTTGTTTGGCATCTATGATGTGATTGAAAAGGTTACTACTGGAGCTCAAAGATAGAGCCCCCTCAGACTGGCCACTCACTACATGTGTCCCTTTGGTTACATACCACATTAGGAGTTTGAATAATAGTCTCTCAATCTCTAGAGCTTGATGAATCTGGGGTGCTCACTTCTCCATTGTGAACCTGGGCTTATCTACTGAAATGGTTTTACCTCTTGCCGGGAGCCAGCATGAGGAGCTCCGCCCGTAGCAAAGGTCATGAGGAAGGAGGCTCTGCATACGCAAAGGCGGGATCGAGCCTCAGGAGTCCCCCTGGAAATTCTTGAGCATCTACCCCAAAACCAGAGTCTGCCTACTTTCTGCTTTGTGCTCTCACCTACACCTCTGACTTTACCGGGGGCTGTCCCCCACTACCTCTCTCTGAAAAAAGAGTTAACTTACAGCTCCAGTTAATAAAGTTCCTGGGTGTGACAGTGTTTCAACCTACAAACTCCTTTGGGAAGTCCTCTAGCCTGCCTGAATAGGTTTTTCCGGCCACATGTGATTGCTCAGAGCCTCCCAACTGTGAGAGGCATGAGATGTTCTAAACTGTCTAAATACAGATTCCTTTGAGCAGTTAAAAGATTGATTAGAAATTGTACTGGTGAAGGGTTTTTCACTTGTTGGGCCAATGTTTGCTGCTAAGTCTCCATATCCCTTACCTACTGTGTCCCTGGCAGTGTATTGATTGATATAATTGATGTATAGAAATGTAAGTAGTAGCTTTAATGTTTATAACCTTGGACCCTTGAGTTAGTTCTTTTTCTTGTTATAGCCCACCACACCTTTGCCCTATAGGAATACAACTTTATCTAATGCTTTTGGAGGATGGCGCCTGACTAATCACCTTTAGAGAAAAGTAAGTTTTCTGAAGAAAGGGTCTTAAAATGTTAACAGGCCTCCGGGCCAGAAAATGATGCAAATCACCTAAACTTTTGCATATGATAAGTTTGCAGGAAGAAAGCCTGGCTTACTGCATGACTCTACCCCTTCCCCCATTATCCTCTAGGCATAACTTAAGGTATAAAAACTATTTTGGAAAATAAAGTGCGGGCCTTGTTCACCGAAACTTGGTCTCCCCATGTCGTTCTTTCTCTCACCTTCTGGCTGAATTATTCAGCCTCTTTTCTCCACTAAATTTCCTCACTGAGCTATCCTTATTTAACCACTCTTTATATCTTTAATTAACATTTAAATAAGCTGTTGTTTCCTGATTCCCAAAGCCGTCTCCCCTTTGAATTCCCTGGACCCACCGGGGCTGGACGCCCGCAACCTCTGAAAGGCAATTAAAAAGAAAAATCGTATAACATTTATAAAGACTCTGAATTGCTCACAGCACAATCTCCCCCTTCCTGGCTATGTCTGATGTCTTACAGGTTAAGTATGGTGTAGACATTGTCCACCTAGGGATTTTCCTATCCCTCCAGCACGCACAGACCAGCTCTTCCTGTCCTCTTACACATGGGTTCAGGTGATAAGAAGCTTATTTTTTCCCAGCACCACAAAAAACCTGTGTTGTGGCAATGGAACCATGGATTGGAAAAGCCTCTGTATCACTCACTGAATGAAGCATGGCTGCCCTGGACAGTCACCAGGCTTACAATGAACAAGTTCTCTATGTCAAAATGCATATCCAGAAATCATTTAGCTCTTCCACAGGTCTCTGGGGTTGTAAAGATGAAGGAATTAAACATTTGCCATTGGATGGTACTTTAGTCCATTCAAGCTGTTACAGCAGAATACCACAGATTAAGTGACTTACAAACAACAGAAATTTCTTTCTCACAGTTCTGGAAGCTGGGGAGTCTGAGATCAAAGTGCTAGCACATTTGGTGTCTAGTGAAAGCTCACATCCTGGTTCATAGACTGCCATCTTTTTGCTGTCTCCTCACAAGGTAGAGGGGCAAAAAGCTTTCCCCCTTTATAAGAGCACTAATTGCATTTATGAGGGCTCCACCCTTATCATCTAATCATTTACTAAAGACACCACCTCCTAAGACCATCACCTTAGGGGGTTAGGATTTCAACATATGAGTTTGGAAGGATACAATCGTTTTTCTATAATGCTCAAAAGGAAAATGTTATTGTCTGAGTGACATTAAACAAGTCATGAAGCTACATGAGAAGGATTAACCAAGGAGAAGAATGAAGGGGTCCCAGACAGAAGCCCCCAAGACAATAAAGAGGTGAAGAAGTGATGGGAGGTCTGGCCGAGTGACCAGGTCTGTGAGCCACATTCTCTTCATCAGTTGCCCTTCATCTCATCTAGCAACTTGGACCATCAAGTTCATGCATTCTGTTCTTTCATTAACTTATTTCTTCCACTCAAAACACTGTTAAAATACTATAGTTCCTAAATCCTCAGATTATTAAATATATCTTTCTCTGACCTACAGTATGCATGAAATTAGGAAGATTTTGCCAACAATAAAATTTCATTGTAGTGAAACCACTGATTTCAAATAAGCTATAGACAGGTGCCCCTAGTAGTAAAGCACCAGCCTGCCAGTGAAGGATATGTAAGAGACACAGATTTGATCCCTGGATTGAGAAGACCCCCTGGAGGAGGAAAGGGCAACCCACTCCAGTGCTTGCCTAGATAATCCCCATGGAGAGAGGAGTCTGGCAGGCTACAGTGCATGGGTTTGCAGAGTTGGACATGACTGAACCAACTTAGCATGCATAGATTTAATTAATTTATTTTAAATTTTGATTGTGTTGATTTGGGGGTCACCAGGACATTGTGAAGGCATATTTCCAAGACTAGAAACTCAGAATTTAAATTTTAGCATTTTCTCAAATTAATTAATGCCATTGCAAAGGAATAGAGGAAAACAATAGAATGGGAAAGACTAGAGATCTCTTCAAGAAAATTAGAGATACCGAGGGAACACTTCATGCAACGATGGGCTCAATAAGGACAGAAATGGTATGGACCTAACAGAAGCAGAAGATATTAAGAAGAGATGGCAAGAATACACAGAAAAACTGTACAAAAAAGATCTTTACGATCCAGATAATCATGATGGTATGATCACTCACCTAGAGCCAGACATCCTGGATTGTGAAGTCAAGTGGGCCTTAAGGAAGTATCACTACAAACAAAGCTAGTGGAGGTGATGGAATTCCAGTTGAGCTATTTCAAATCTTGAAAGATGATGCTGTGAAAGTGCTGCACTCAATATGCCAGCAAGTTTAGAAAACTCAGCAGTGGCCACAGGACTGGAAAGGTCAGTTTTCATTCCAATCCCAAAGAAAGGCAATGCCAAAGAATACTCAAACTACCACACAATTGCACTCATCTCACACTCTAGAAAAGTAATGCTTAAAATTCTCCAAGCCAGGCTTCAGCAACATGTGAACTGTGAACTTCCAGATGTTCAAGCTCGTTTTAGAAAAGGCAGAGGAACCAGGGACCAAATTGCCAACATCCACTGGATCATCAAAAAAGCAAGAGAGTTCCAGAAAAACATCTATTTCTGCTTTATTGACTATGCCAAAGCCTTTGACTATGTGGATCACAATAAACTGTGGAAAATTCTGAAAGAGATGGGAATACCAGACCACCTGACCTTCCTCTTGAGAAACCTGTATGCAGGTCAGGAAGCAACAGTTAGAACTGGACATGG
>NW_011495023.1:9842965-9850073 GCF_000754665.1 Bison bison bison
ACATGTGCAGAGTACATCATGAGAAATGCTGGGGTGGAGGAAGCACAAGCTGGAATCAAGATTGCCAGGAGAAATATCAATAACTTCAGATATGCAGATGACACCACCCTTATAGCAGAAAGTGAAGAGGAACTAAAAAGCCTCTTGATGAAAGTGAAAAAGGAGAGTTAAAAAGTTGACTTAAAGCTCAACATTCAGAAAACGAAGATCATGGCATCTGGTCCCATCACTTCATGGGAAATAGATGGGGAAACAGTGTCAGACTTTATTTTTCTGGGCTTCAAAATCACTGCAGGTGGTGATTGCAGCCATGAAATTAAAAGACACTTACTCCTTGGAAGGAAAGTTATGACCAACCTAGACAGCATATTAAAAAGCAGAGACATTACTTTGTCAACAAAGGTCCATCTAGTCAAGGCTATGATTTTCCCAATGGTCATGTATGGATGTGAGAGTTGGACTATGAAGAAAGCTGAGCACCGAAGAATTGATGCTTTTGAAATGTGGTGTTGGAGAAGACTCTTGAGAATCCCTTGGACTGCAAGGAGATCCAACCAGTCCATCCTAAAGGAGATCAGTCCTGGGTGTTCATTGGTAGGACTGATATTGAAGCTGAAACTCCAATACTTTAGCCACCTGATGTGAAGTACTGACTCATTTGAAAAGATCCTGACACTGGGAAAGATTGAGGGCAGGAGAAGAACAGGATGACAGAGGATGAGATGGTTGGATGGCATCACTGACTCAATAGACATGGGTTTGGGTGGACTCCGCAAGTTGGTGATGAACAGAGAGGCCTAGCATGCTGTGGTTCATGGGGTTGCAGAATCAGACACAACTAGGTGACTGAACTGAACTGATTAATATTTTTTGGCTGCTTTGTTGACACCAATAAAGCAGGGTAATTTTTGGTAATTTTGTTCTAGTTGAATGCCCTAACGACCTAAAAACAAGAGATTACAAATTATCTCCATTTTATGAAATCTCACAATGTTGTGTGTCAGGAATTCAAGCAGGTTTCACCTGGTGACTTTTCCCTCTAAGGTGCCACCACCTCACATCACTCAGTGGCTGGACTAGTCTGGAGAGGTCGACAGGTTTTCATACATATGACTGATGCTTTCACAAAGGCATCTGGAAGCCTGGATCTACTGAACCCCTTTAGGTATTCTTAGGGCCTTGTCATGGGTCTCTCAAGCAGGCTAGTAAATGTTTACTAGGTGACTCAGGGCTACAAAATTCCAAGGCAAAAGAAGCCAAACTTCTTAAAGCCCAGAACTGTTATAATGTCACCTCTGCCATATTCTAATGGTCAAAGCTGTCCCAGGCCAGCCCTGGTGTGAGGGTGGGGACAGTGGAGAAATAGAGTCTACCTCTTGATGGGAAAGCTGATGGGAAGGCATGAAGGAATCCCGGCCATCTTTGATCTGCTGCAGCCTCACACCAAAGGACCACACAGAGAACCACCAATGAACGTGGAAACATAAGCCCAAGTCACACTTGGAAAGCCTAAAGCTTGATTTAATTCTATAAAGTAAATCACCCAAATAAACTAGTCCTCCTCTGCATTCTATTCAACAGCTTTAAGTGTCATGAACAAATGCAACATGAAAATTTAATGGTTTGTTATTAGAAAAAAACAAATGAATTCAATCCTTGAATTCACTCATCCTTCAATATTTATCTTACTATTCCTTTCTCAGAAATTGTTTACAAGAGTTCTGTGCATGATCATCTATTTCCATAAAAGAAGAAAATACTATTATCCAACATGTCCAAAACTATGATGAATTCTGATGCCAAAGAAAGGACTAACATACTAAAGCACAGTGATGTCAATTATATCAGTCTAAAGAAGCGAGAATGAAAATTTATAAGTATATGCAACATCAGAGATTCAGATTAACTCATGAATTAATAAAAAGCACTTTCATCATATTTTTATTGTGTTTCTCTCTAGTTCCTAACACTTGTAGTATGTTTTGATGCCATATTAAAAATAAAAGAGCCAATAAATAAATATAAAAGAGAAATACTGAATTTAGAAACAAAATATGTTCTTTAACTAGATATGCTTTACATTTAACAAAGTAATATACACCACAAACACCATACACCCACATCTATATAATCCATCTGTTCAGTATTATCTTCTAAGTTTTATCATCAATATTATCAAATTACTGTTGTTCAGGGAAAGTTAATTTCTCATTTCCATCATATATAATGATGAATCACACAGGGGAAAAAGCTATTCTTTAAAACATACTGCTTGTGTGATGTAATAAAAAGAATTCTAGGTAAAATACAGGCTATGATTTCTGAGAAGCAAAATATACAGAACAGTTGTGGATACTAAGTAAGTAAAGTCGCTCAGTCATGTCTGACTCTTTGCGACCTCATGGACTGTAGCCTACCAGGCTCCTCCATCCACGGGATTTTCCAGGCAAGAATACTGGAGTGGGTTGCCATTTCCTTCTCATACTAAATACTACTGAATACTTAAAGATGCCTGGCTATTTTTGCTATTATTTCAGCCTTACTGAATAATCTGTGTCATGAATGATTGACTTACATATTAAATAGGGTATTTTAAAAATGAAAATTTAACACACACAAATATCTGTTGTGACATATGTATATATAATTAATAAAGGAAATTTTTATTAAATAGAAATTTTCCATTAATAAGCACTATAAATGTTAGTGCTTATTTATGGAATCATTAAGTGTTCTCTATTACAAACCAAATGGTGTTTAGTTTGAAGCTATAATGCTCATATATATTTTGTAGTGAGGAACCATACAAATAATATTTTTTAAGTGTGTTTGTATTAATTAATTAACTATTTGGAATGAATCAACTGCTTGCATATATAGCATCATTTGGGATGTGTTGGTCCTTCCTGTGAAATAGGAATAATTATTATCTTTTGCCATTTTATAGAGCACAGAGAGGTTAAGTAACTTGACCAAGGTCACACAGCTAACAACTACTGGTGCAGGAACACAATATTAAAAACAGACTGTAAAGTGTTAAATATGATGTTATTAAATAAGAAAAGGCACTAATACCTGCTATGACTATTTCCATAAGACTAATTTACAAAAGTCTATGATCAAAGATTTGTTCACTTTCTTATTAAGTCAGGATGATAAAAGCTTCCAGAATATTATTCACTAAACTTACATTTAATCTGAATCACACAAGTAGAACACAGCACACTGTAAATTTCTGTATTAAGTTCAAATATTTTTTCATTTTTACAAAGGAGAAATATTACGAAATATATGTATAAAACTTACATTCTTTAAGAAAATGTAAAAATGTATTTATTAATAATATAAGAGGTCAGGACTTCCCCGATGGTCCAGTGATTAAGACTCCATGCTGCCATTGCAGGAGGCCTGGGTTTGATCCCTGGTTGGGGAACTAAGACCCCACAGTCATCAAGGCAAAACCAAAATAATAATAATACTTAATCCTTAAAAGTTTTCCATATAGTATGTGTTAAAAATCATTGATGTTATGAATGATTTTTCTTGGAAATAGCCATAACGTTTTATCTTTTAGCAAGTACCTACTGACATCTGACAGTACCAGTGACTGTTCTGAGTACTACTGGTCAAGAGGCAGTTAAGATCCAGCCTCCTAAATATGGACTTCCCTGTAGCTCAGTTGGTAAAGAATCCGCCTGCAATTCAGGAGACCTGGGTTTGATCCTTGGGTTGGGAAGATCCCTTGGAGAAGGAAATGGCAACCCACTCCACTATTCTTGCCTGGGAAATCCCATGGACAGAGGAGCCTGGGAGGCTACAGTCCACGGGGTCGCAAGAGTAGGACATGACTGAACAACTAAACCACCACCACCTTCTAAATAAGAGCCAATTTGTCCCCACCTCAGGAACAAGTCATTTCCATGTTATAACTGAATAAAGGCAGGCCTTCTATGACAGGAGTATCCATTCAGTTTTTATTTTGTGTCAATGTCTATATTTTAAAATATTCAAAAGAAGTAGAGGTATTTTCTCATCTGTAGATAGAAAAAGAGGGAGATCTCCAAAAGCCATCGAGATATTTTTCTTTATTTTTTTCCTCATTAAAGTGGGTTAAAAAGGAAAAAGCAGGGGCAAAAAATATAGACTCACGAAAAAAAATAATAACTTTCAAAATACCAAGATTGGACCATACCTTATTGTAGAAGTAAATCTAAGAAGTTCTTTTGTATGTTCTTAATAATGGAGGAGACTTGAAGATATGTGAGAACTGTGTGATAAGAAACTGGGAGTTTCTTCAGAGGAGAAATATGGGATAATTAATAGAGCAAAGAAGTAAGAAGAGGTGTAGCTGGAACCTCAGAAGAGGATCTCTTGTTAGATAAAATTAGAAACAGTTATTCCTCTGAGACAGGAGGCATACAGACAAGGTTGTAGTTGGAGATTATTCTTTTAAGAGATGAAATTTTCTCTGCTAATGATGCATTTCTCCCCATGGTTTCAGAATCTAAGGGAAAGGGGAATTCAGAGGAGAAAGCAGAGAACATTGAAGCTGTTTTTCCTTGAGGGCATCTGTTTACCAAGAAAAACTTATAGTAACATTTTTTTTTTTTTTTTAGCCACACAGCATGGGGGATCTTCTCCAACCAGGGATCGAGCCCATGTCCCCTCCAATGGGTGTTCAGAGTCTTAACTACTGGACCAAGAGAGAAGTCCCATACTAACAGTTTTAATCATAAGACAGACAGAAGTGAAGTGGAGATTTTGTCCCACTGGGAGTCACAAAGGAGACTGCAGGGTCACCCAGGATCTACCCTCAGGACAGGGGGAGCCTAAAATTTCACCCTCCATCAAGGGGGCTTCAGGGACTAACTAACTGCAACAAGCCCAAGAAATGTCTAGTTTGTACTTCCTGCAGAATGGAAAGGCTCCCAGATAAAAAAGTCTCAGACCCCTCAATGAATGGAGAGAAAGAAATTGGCAGATATGTGGGTAAATCTAAAGTACTGCCCATACCAGTAACAATAAAAGTCTGTGAGTTAATGAGCAAACAAGACAGAAGTAAAATACATGACAAATAAGAAAGTTGAGAAGAGATTAAAAGATTTAAAGTGTTCTAAAACTCATGCATTGGTTCTGGAGGATGGTGCAGTATTAAAATTAAATTGTAATATAGGTTGCAATAATATACTAAAAAACAGAGTCAAATTTATGGACACTACGTTTTAAAAAGTAAAATGATTGAAAATAGCTAATTCTAAAAGAAAACAATAAAAAAGAAGGAAGGAAAATTGAACAACTTTGATTACTAGAAAGCACAAAAATGATGAATCAAACCAACTGTATCAACGATAGCAAAAAATATCAGTGGATCCAATCCTCTAGATAAAGGACAAACATTATTAGCAAGGATTTTCTTTTTAAAGATCCCATCATCTTCTGCCTTATTTAAAACACAACAAAGCACAAACACTGGGGAAAAAAAAGGATTTTAACAAAATAGTATAGCACTAAAATAATAACCATTAAAAACCTGCTAAACTTCTATTGTGAAAGTGAAAGTCCCTTCACTTTCTTAATCTTTGTCTGACTCTTTGCGACTTCATGGACCCCAACCCTCCAGGCTGCTCTGTCCATGGGATTCTCCAGGCAAGAGTACTGGAGTGGGTTGCCATACCCTCCTACAGGGAAATGAATCTTCCTGACCCAGGGATCAAACCCACATCTCTTACATTTCTTGCACTGGCACATGGGTTCTTTACCACTAGTGCTGCTTGGAAACTTTTATTACTAGGAGACAAAATAGACTTTAACCAAAACAAAAAATTTTTCAAAAATAAAATGAGGAATTTATTAAAGATAAAATTTAATGTACCTCAAAACAGAGCTCAAATGTATAAATAAAAAAATTGACAAAATAGATAAAACAGCCAAATTAAAAGATTTTAGCATATTTCTATCAGTAGTTTTGAGAACAAACATTAGTAAAAGAAATGTGGAGAACACAATTAACAAACATTGTCCAAAGACAGTAGAGAACAGAATTCTTCATCCAAGAACTGCAGAATGCATTCTTTTTGAACATATGTAGAACAATTATAAAAATTGACCAGTTTCTGGACCATAAATCAACTTTTAAGACACTTCAAATTGAAATAATATAAAATACATTATATATTCTAAGAATACAATTTAATTAAGATGAAAATCAATTATGAAAACTAGAAACCTTCCCACATGATTGAAGATTAAGAAATACAGTTCTAAAACTCATTTATCCAAATAATATAAACAATAATATTTTGAACAGAACAATAAATAAAATGCATATATAAATTTATGGGATGTAGTCAAAATTATGGGCTTGTTAGTACACATATTAAAATGAAATATAATTAAAAATTAAACACTTATCTCAAGAAGTTAGAAGAATAACACAAAGAGAAGCAAATAAACTCAGTGAAAGGAGAGGAAAGGGAATATAAAAGGTAAGGACAAAAATCAATAAACTAGAACTTATACAATTAATAAGTAAAATCAATAAAGCAAAAAGATGTTTTTTTGAAAAGGCTGATAAAATTAAAATACCTCTAACAATATTGTTCAAGGAAGACAAGTGCAGGCAAAATATCTATTTCAGAAATTTATGAAGGAACACCTGGCAAATATTGAAAACACTAAAGAGGTAATGAAAAGACATCAAGAAAAACGTTATGCCAACATTTAACAATTTCAATGAAAAGAAAATGTTCCTTAAAAAAGAAAAAAACTGCACAACTTAGCAAAATTGACCCAAGAAAAAATAGAAAATCTGATTAGTCAAACAATTAAGAAGTTTAACTCAGTATTCAAAAACCTTCCCTCAGACAAAACTCTAGGCTTTAGCTCAGTTCAGTCACTCAGTTGTGTCCGACTCTTTGAGACCTCATGAATTGCAGCACTCCAGGCCTCCCTGTCCATCACCAACTCCCGGAGTTCACTCAAACTCACGTCCACTGAGTCAGTGATGCCATCCAGCCATCTCATCCTCTGTCATTCCCTTCTCCTCCTGCCCCCAATCCTTCCCAGCATCAGAGTCTTTTCCAATGAGTCAACTCTTAGCATGAGGTGG
>NW_011495023.1:9850547-9857129 GCF_000754665.1 Bison bison bison
TCTTCTGGCAATCTTGATTCCAGCTTGTGCTTCTTCCAACCCAGCGTTTCTCATGATGTACTCTGCATATAAGTTAAATAAGCAGGGTGACAATATACAGCCTTGATGTACTCCTTTCCCTATTTGGAACCAGTCTGTTGTTCCATGTCCAGTTCTAACTGTTGCTTCCTGACCTGTATATAGGTTTCTGAAGAGGCAGGTCAGGTGGTTTGGTATTCCCATTTCTTTCAGAATTTTCCACAGTTTATTGTGATCCACATAGTCAAAGGCTTTGGCATACTCAATAAAGCAGAAATAGATGTTTTTCTGGAACTCGCTTGCTTTTTTGATGATCCAGCGGATGTTGGTAATTTCATCAGAGGGTTTTTATAAATACTGAAAGCATAAATGAATCAACTCTAATGCAGACGAGAAAAGATAAACAGGAATTATCCTGTGGCTCATTTTCTGAAGCTAACATAAACCTGGAAACTAAAATGCAACAACAACAACAGCATAAGGGAAAGGAAATTACAATATAGTTTCATGCAATTCATAAGAAGAGAGCTTTCCAGGTGGTGCTAATAGTAAAGAGTGTGGCTGCCAATGCAGGAGATATAAGAGACACAGGTTCTATCTCTGGGTTATAAAGATGCCCTAGAAGAGGAAATGGCAACCCACCCCAGCATTCTTGCCTAGAGAATCCCATGGACAGAGGAGCCTGTTGGGCTACAGTCCATAGGGTCACAAAGAGTTGGACATGACTGAAACAACTTAGCATGCGTGCATATAAGAATAGGGGCATAAAAGCTTAAGTGAAAGGATAGTAGAATTAAGAATACACTTTTTAAAAGAATAATATCATGATCAAGGCAGGTTTACCCTAGGATTTATAATTGTTTTCACATTAGAATATGACTAGATATATTTATCATTGAATGTTGAAAGTAAAAATCAACAAATTATCTCAATATATACTGAAATTTCTGATAAACAAAACCCATCCATTGTGCAACCCAAATCCAAAACCTCATAGCAAACACAAATTGAAAGGAACTACTTCCTATAAAGTTTATCTATAAAAACCTTAAAACTAACATTATACCTACTTTTAAAACACTGACAGTGTTCATTTGGGGAATGCAAAGCAAAATAAAGGTATAGGAAGCAACAGTTAGAACTGGACATGGAACAACAGACTGGTTCCAAATAGGAAAATGAGTTCGTCAAGACTATATATTGTCACCCTGTTTATTTAACTTATATGTAGAGTACATCATGAGAAACACTGAGCTGGAAGAAGCACAAGCTGGAATCAAGATTGCCAGGAGAAATATCAATAACCTCAGATATGCAGATGGCACCACCCTTATGGCAGAAAGCGAAGAAGAACTAAAGATCCTCTTGATGAAAGTGAAAAAGTTGGCTAAAACTCCACATTCAGAAAATTAAGATCATGGCATCTGGTCCCAACACTTCATGGCAAATAAATGGGGAAACAAGGGAAACAGTAACAGACTTTACTTTTTGGGGCTCTAAAATCACTGCAGATGGTGACTGTAGCCATGAAATTAAAAGACGCTTACTCCTTGGAAGGAAAGTTATGACCAATCTAGATAGCATATTGAAAAGCAGAGACATTACTTTGCCAACAAAGGTTCGTCTAGTCAAGGCTATGGTTTTTCCTGTGGTCATGTATGGATGTGAGAGTTGGACTGTGAAGCAAGCTGAGCGCCGAAGAATTGATGCTTTTGAACCATGGTGTTGGAGAAGACTCTTGAGAGTCCCTTGGACTGCAAGGAGATCCAACCAGTCCATTCTGAAGGAGATCAGGCCTGGGATTTCTTTGGAAGGAATGATGCTAAAGCTGAAACTTCAGTACTTTGGCCACCTCATGCGAAGAGTTGACTCATTGGAAAAGACTCTGATGCTGGGAAGGATTGGGGGCAGGAGGAGAAGGGGACAACACAGGATGAGATGGCTGGATGGCATCACTGACTCGATGGATGTGAGTCTGAGTGAACTCCGAGAGTTGGGGATGGACAGGGAGGCCTGGAGTGCTGCGATTCATGGGGTCGCAAAGAGTCGGACAGGACTGAGTGACTGATCTGATCTGATCTGATCCGAATGCCACCATTTCAGCTCAATATTGTATGTAGATCTTACCTAGTGCAATAGTTCCCACCTCCTCCAATCTAAAAGGAATAATGAAAAAAAGAAAAAAGAGCAAAAATGTGCAAGAGAATTCACAGAGGAATTATTGTTTGTATTAGTAAATTAGAATTCAATATTAGAATTATCTAAATATTAGATCCAGAATCAGAAATTATTGATTTTAATAAGATTATTACAAAAGAACTGAAAGTTGCTCAGTCTTGTCTGACTCTTTGTGATCCTATAGACTATACAGTCCATGGACTTCTCCAGGCCAGAATACTGGAGTGGGTAGCTTTTCCCTTCTCCAGGGGATCTTCCCAACCCAGGGATCGAACCCAGGTCTCCCTCATTGCAGGCGGATTCCTTACAGCTAAGGCACAAAGGAAGCCCAAGAATACTGGAATGGTAGCCTATCCCTTTTCCAGGGGATCTTCCTGACCCAGGAATCAAACAGGGGTCTCTTGCATTGCAGGTGAATTCTTTACCAACTGAGCTATCAAAAATTAACAAACAAAACTCCACTGCTTATCAGAGAATGCTAAAGGAGCAATTACTATAACTTTTATGATAGCAGCAAAAATTTTAAAGAATTATGTGCAAGACTTCTATGCAAAAACACTATACACTATCATTAAGAGGAATTAAGACCTATATAAACTGATACATAAACTGTATTCACAGAAAGTCTCATGGTTATGAGTCATAACCAATAGTTGTTCCAAAACTATTCTTAATTATTCCAAACTATGCTGCAGATTCAGAAAAATTACATTGAAAGTAATTTACATTGAAATTTGTTAATTTTTGCTTTTGGTTTTTAATGGAACTTGATAAACTTTTCCACAATTTTTATGGACATGCAAAGGACCAAGAATATCTAAGACATTCTTACAGAAGAAAAACACATGAAGGACTGACTTTGCACATATCTAGTCTTCTATACTTATAAAACCAGGTATCTAAGAAAGTGCAGATTCGCCTCGGAGAATAAACAATTGAGGAGAATGATAAATTTATATTTTAAATTTAGATCTCTCTCTGAAACTACAGATTCAAATCTCTGCATTTTTTCAGTATTTCCAGTTGGAAGCCCAATGAACGACTCAAACTCAATACATCTGGTATTGGATTTCTAATTATCTCCCCCCAAACCCAACCAGACACTCTTACTCACCCTTTTCTTTTGTGCAACATAACAATCTATTTGTGTATTCTGTTGGCTCTACTTTTAAAGTATGCAGCATTTGACCTCATTTGTCTACCTCCATTGGAAGCATCTGTTTCAAACTATAATCATATGTCATGTGTACCAGTACAATATCCTCCTAATTAATCTTCTTGCTTCTCTTCTTACCCCAGCCAGTAGGATCCTACAAATGGAAATCTTATTGTTCGAGATGATGCAATGCTTCCTAAAGACCTTATAATGGCCTAGAACCCAACATAATCTGTCCCTCATTAACTCTATGACCTCAGTTCCCACTAATATGGCTCTAACTCACTTTGAGACCACCACAGTGGTCTCCTAGATTTTCCTTTGATCTTGCTAGGCATACATTGGCCTCCTAGACTTTGCACTGGCCAATTCCTCTTCCTTGGACTAACACACTGCTAACTTTCTAAACTTCTTCAACTTTTTAACATTACCTTTTCAAAGTGTTTGCTTTGACCATTCCAACTTAAACTGATACCTTTTTCCATTTCAGGATTATTTTGTCTCTTTTTACATAATGTGTTCAGTCACTCAGTCTTGTCCAGCTCTTTGCAACCCCATCGACTGTAGCCAACCAGAATCCTCTGTCCATGGGATTTTCCAGGTAAGAACACTGAAGTGGGTTGCCATTTCCTTCTTTTTCATAATACTTATCACTTTTTAAAAAAACAATGTATTTACTTTGCCCATTTCTTCTTATCTGATTCTCTCTACAAAACTATAAAATCAATAATGACAGGAGATCTTATTCTGTATTGTTTACTGATGAATAACATGTGCCTAGAACAGTGCCTGGCACATAGATCATTCTATTTTGAAGTGAAGAGCATCCCAGAGATAAAGAATAATATGTAATATAAAGTCAGAATTTAATTGTGGTGGGGAAAAAATGGACTTTTCAATAAATAGGGCTGATACTTGGGAGTCCATTTGGGGAAAAAAAGTAGAATTGATCCCAACTTCACATTAGCCACAAAAAAGCAACTCCAGGACTATTGAATACTTAAGGATGAAAAACAGAACAATGAAACATTTACAGTATAAGATGAAAGAGTATTATCATTTCTTGATACTACACAGAAAGCTCTAGCTACAATGTCAAAGATGGAGAGAGTCCTAGCTTTAAAATAAGGATATTCTATTAATCAAAAGTCACCATTAAGGGAGTGAAAAGGAAAGCCACCAACTCAGAGATTATATTTGTTTTATATAAAAATAACAACGGTTTAGTTTCCAGTATTTATAAATAACTTCTACACATAAACATGACAAGTCAAGAGAAAACTGGCCAAAAGTTGAACAGGCTGGACAACCCCCACAGCCCAAGGAGGCTATTGTATCACCACAGCCCTGGCAGGCTTCCAGAAATCCAAGCTCCCAGTCCATCAAAGCTACAGGCAGTTCTCATTGCCCTGGATACTTCCTATGGCCCCAGGCTCCAGGCAGATTCCTGCAAACCTGAGCTTTCAGTTGTACCCAGTGTCAGGCTGGCCCCTGCAGAGTTAGCCTACAAACTAGCTCCTGTGAACTCAGACTTCCCACTTGCTCCAGCACCAGATTGGTCCCCAAGAGCCTAGCTTTCAGGCTGGCTCACATAGACCAAAGTTGCTCTCAGCTCCAGTGCCACACAGGCCCCTATGATGCTGGGTTCCCACTGGAGTCCCACAGACATAGGCTCATGTCTCAGCTAGCAACAGGCGGACCAGCAGGCCCAGTTTCAAGGTGGACTCCAGCAAACCCAGGCTTGCAGCCCACATTAGTACCAGACCAATCCCTAATAAAACCAGATGATTACCCACACCATGGGTCCCTAGCATTTAGTAGGCTCCTGTGGACCCAAATTCCAAGTCAACCCCTGCAGACCCAAGCATCAGGCTTGCCCCTGTGGACCCAAGTATACAATACCAGGCTTGACCACCTGCTAATGCAGGAACTAGACCTTCCCACCCATGGACTTCAGTAGCAAGCCTGCCTGACAATACCACCAAATAACCCACTCAGAGTCTCTGAATGGATTAGTGAAGGGATTTGCTGGCCAAAGCCAATCTGTGAAGACTGGAAGAGATTCCCACTTCCTCAAATGCTCATGGACCATTGCAAAACCACAAGAATCATGAATAATCAAGGAAACATGACATTAGCATTGGAAACTAATACAGGTCCAATGAATGACCCTAAAGAAATGGACATGAATGTCTGTCTGACAAAGATTAGGGACGTGGACCTGAACCTGGGCAAACTCCAAGAGATAGTGAGGGACAGGGAAGCCTGGCATGCTGCAGTCCACAGGGTCGTAAAGAGTCAGACACTACCTAGTGGCTAAACAACAACGACAACTGACAAACAATTCAGAACAATCCTCTAAACTCCAGTGAAATATAAGCAAATGCAGATAGACAACTAAGGGAAATTGGAAAAACAATGAATACACAGAACAAGAAGAAACAGAAAGTATTTTTACAGAGAGACCTTAGAGTTGAAGAATACAACGACTGAATTGAATCTTTCACAAAGAACATACAACTCAATAGTGAAAAAACTAAAAAAATAGCGTGATTAAAAAATGGGCTGAAGATCTGAATAGGCTTCTTTCCAATGGAAATTTCCAATTTCCACACACCAATGGCCAACGGGTACATGAAAAGATGCTCAACATCACTAATTATGATATAATTGTGTATCATTACTAATATATATAAGTGTATATAGAATGGGCTTCCTCAGTGGCTCAGCAGTAAAGAATCTGTCTGCAATCCAGGAGCTGCAAGAGACACAGGTTTGATTCGAAGGTCAGGAAGATGCCCTGGAGAATGGCTTGGCAATCCAGTATTCTTGCCTGGAGAATCCCATGGACAGAGTTCATAAGATCGCTAAGAGTTGGACACGTCTGAAGCAACTTAGCACACACACATGCATGCACATATATAGAACACGTGGCATATATATGTAGTAAATTATCGATAACCAGAAAAATGCAAATTAAAGTCCTATAATATACAATTCAGTTCAGTTCAGTCGCTCAGTCATGTCTGACTCTTTCAGTTCAGTTCAGTCACTCAGTCGTGTACGACTCTTTGCGACCCCATGAATCGCAGCACGCCAGGCCTCCCTGTCCATCACCAACTCCCGGAGTTCACTCAGACTCATGTCCATCGAGTCAGTGATGCCATCCAGCCATCTCATCCTCTGTCGTCCCCTTCTCCTCCTGCCCCCAATCCCTCCCAGCATCAGAG
>NW_011495023.1:9857280-9869548 GCF_000754665.1 Bison bison bison
CCAGCCTTCTTCACAGTCCGACTCTCACATCCATACATGACCACTGGAAAAACCATAGCCTTGACTAGACGGACTTTTGTTGGCAAAGTAATGTCTCTGCTTTTGAATATGTTATCTAGGTTGGTCATAACTTTTCTTCCAAGGAGTAAGCGTCTTTTAACTTCATGGCTGCAATCACCATCTGCAGTGATTTTGGAGACCAGAAAAATAAAGTCCGACAATGTTTCCACTGTTTCCCCATCTATTTGCCATGAAGTGATGGGACCGGATGACATGATCTTCATTTTCTGAATGTTGAGTTTTAAGCCAACTTTTTCACTCTCCACTTTCACCTTCATCAAGAGGCTTTTCAGTTCCTCTCCACTTTCTGCCATAAGGGTAGTGTCATCTGCATATCTGAGGTTATTGATATTTCTCCTGGCAATCTTGATTCCAGCTTGTGCTTCTTCCAGCCCAGTGTTTCTCATGATGTACTCTGCATATAAGTTAAATAAGCAGGGTGATAATATGCAGCCTTGACGTACTCCTTTCCCTATTTGGAAACAGTCTGTTGTTCCATGTCCAGTTCTAACTGTTCCTTCCTGACCTGCATACGTATTTCTCAAGAGGCAGATCAGGTGGTCTGGTATTCCCAAATCTTTCAGAATTTTCCACAGTTTATTGTGAGGCTTGGAGAATTTTGAGCATTACTTTACTAGCATGTGAGATGAGTGCAATTGTGCAGTAGTTTGAGCATTCTTTGGCATTGCCTTTCTTTGGGATTGGAATGAAAACTGACCTTTTGCAGTCCTGTGGCCACTGCTGAGTTTTCCAAATTTGCTGGCATATTGAGTGCAGCACTTTCACAGCATCATCTTTCAGGATTTGACTCAGGATTTCACTGGAATCCATCACTTCCACTAGCTTTGTTCGTAGTAATGCTTTCTTTACCTGCTACTAAAAGTTGGCCAGGATGCAAAGTAGCTCTCATTAGTGCTTGCGAATGTTTAAACAAGTATAAGCACCTTGGGAATCTGTTTGTTATTATTCAGGAAATTTGAAGATACACTCACTTGAGTTAGCAGTTGAATTCTTGGGAACAAACCCTAGAGAAACACTTGCATATGTTCACCATGCAAAACGTAAGAGAACCTCCATAACTGTATTTCTCATAAGTAGCCTGGTGGAGTAAAATAATGCATGTGAAGACATTGTTACTGGAGATTCTTGAGGGTGACATTGGAAAAGAAATGTCAATGGCTACAGCTTCTGCTATTTGTGATCCACCAAAATTGTTTTTGCCACAAAATAAACCACACAAAAAAATGACATTTTATATGACATTTAGGTCTAAGGTCAGTGGCACTGAATATATCCACATCATAGTCCAACCATCATCACACACTTCCAGAACTTTTTGTGTTCCCAAATTGAAACTCTGTACCCATTAAGCAATAACTCCCCATTCCACCCAGCCCCCTGTCTCTATGAATGTGAATATTTTAGGCAACTCATATAAGTGGAATCATATGATATTTGTCCCTTTATCTCTGGCTTATATCACTTAGTATAATATCTTCAAGGCTCATCCATGTTGTATTAAGTGTTAGAATTACCTTTCTTTTACTTATCTCATTGTATGCTATCAATGTATATATATGAATAAACCTTTTATTTATCCATTCATCTGTCAATGGACATCTGGGTTATCTTGGCTACTGTGAATAATGCTGCTATGAAACTGGGTGTACAATTATCTGTTTGAATCACTTTTGGGTACATACCCAGAAGAGGAATTCCAGGATGCCATGGAATCCTATATTTAGTATTTTTGAGGAACTGCCATACTGGTTTCCATAGTGGCTACACTATTTTACATTCCCGCGAGCAACACACAAGGACACAATAGCCATATTAATAGCTCTAGGGTAGAACTTCATTGTTTTTGTTTGCATTTCCCTAATATCAACCTATTTTTGAGTAGGAAAATTTGCTATCCCCCAACTACTGCCCCCCGCCGCCTTGTACCATTACTCCTTTCCTTTTTTAAAGCAAGTAACATTGTCAGTAGTCAAATGACTCCAGAATCTTCTGAGCAGATTTCCCCCTAAGTCTGTGGCACTTAATCAAAACAGGTATTTCATGGCTAGCCAAAGAAAAAGTTTCAATTTATTCATACAATGTCACAGCATGTATGATAACTCTGCTTAGGTGCCTCCTCTAAGGTGTGAAATGTCATCTATCGAAGGGAGAAAAGTAACCCTTTTTTACTCCAAGTTGTTGTCCTGCACACAGAGCGAGTGAAAGGCATTGGAAAACCTCTTTAAGGATTCAAGATTCTTTTGACCTTAGCTTGAAAATAAAAAAGAATTACGGAATATTTTCTTACTGGTTCAGAGCCAAAGACTCTTGGCCAGAACAATTCTGTGGAGTTCCTTTCAGCTGAACGTGAGGCTGAGCCGCCGGTGAAGGTCCCGGCGTGCAGAGGACATAGTGAGTCGAACACCTCTCATCAGCCGTGCGCCCATTCAGAGGCAACCCGGAGGAAGCTGTCACCTTGAACCTGATCTAGTGTAGAAAAGGTGACCCGGAGTGATGCTAAGGGAGAGTGTCTCCTCTCAGTCCAGCAGGCAGGGGTTGTGAGCTGTAACCTTCTTATCAGCTTACTTTAAAACCCTAATAGAAGTCAGTACATTTTTAAAACAGTGAAGTCTATAGTTTCCTTCTTGGGGAAAAAAAAAAAAGTGCCAAAGAATTTTAAGCTTTACTAGCAGCACCTTAACTCATAGCCAGATTAAATTTCTTTCCTTCATAGATTCCCTGAGGCATCATTATAATGAAAAAGTAGGCACCAGAAAAACACTTAACCCAGTTGTGTCTGGAGAAAAAGTCACTTTCTAGATGACCCATGTAAAAATCTGCACACATTTTATTCTAATCAGAGCTCTGCGAGCCAATCTCATCTCCAGTGGATACTAGTGAACTACTGCCCTCTAAAGGTCATGACCTTGGGCACCAGTCAGTGTTTATCATTAAAAACAAGACTGAAATAATACTGATGGCTTTCAGGAGTCTGAGGCTCGAAAGCTGCAGAAGTGTGCCCCCTGGCCCCCTCCTGTTCCTCTGCAGAGATATATATACTCATGAATGTCACTCATTTCATTTTCTCTATTGTCGATCTTTAGGTTTTCATAACATTTCCCTCCTCGGCCAACTTATCTCTTGGATTTTCTCATTCATTCTGGACTAAACCCTTTCTTCCTTCTTCCTGTTCTCAGGAGGAGAGGAGACAAATGCTAACAGGGCTTTGAGGCTGAGCTGGGGTTGGAGGGATGCTATTGTTTAATTCTATTCTGATGGCTGTGTCCCTCAACAGACTTGAGGGAGGGTAAGGACTGTCATATATGCAAATGTTTCCTTTGGGCCAAGACCAGTGTTTGGCATCTGTTAGGCTGTTGTTAAATTATTAAGTAAATTACTTCTGGAAGAAACAAAATGTTGTTCAGTTTTCTGGTGCTTTTGCCATATATTTACTTTTCTTTTTAGACTTTTTCTAAAAAAGGTCACATTATAATACAGTAAATCCTCTACATACAAATGAGTTCCATTCTGAGAGAGTGTGCTTACGTATAATTCGTTCCGAAGTCCAATGAAGTCAGCCTAGATACCCAACTAACACAACTGGCCATGTACTACTGTACTGTCATAGGTTTATAATTTGTTCTTGTCTATGAAAGCTTGTGTGTAGAGGACTTGTTGTACTTCTTTTTTCTTCTATTCTCTTCAAGTGCTCTTCATTTCAGCTGATTGCTTGCTTTGGCATTCCTTACCCTATCTTATTTTCACACTTCCTGAGAGTTTTCCTGTGGCATCACATTTGGTAACCATTATGATTTGCAAATTTGTATACACAGGCCATCTTACATTTCCATGTGATTAAATGGGCAAGTAGTTCAGCTCTAGATTTGCCCTTTAGAACAAACTGATAGAGAAACTAAGAACAGAAAATACATTAAAACCTCTTTCACATAGTATTGTCTCGGGAAGGACCCACATCCATGGGAATTAACTTTGACACAGGAAATCAGGTTTGGGAGGACGTGAATGTGATTCATTATATGGTCACATAGATGCTTAGCAATGAAACATTTTGTCTTAGAGCATCTTTTATTTTCAATAAACTTCCTTTAAGATTTATTATTTTGGTTTTCAGGTCTATCCTATGTGGTAGCTACAACACATTCAAACATCCTTATTTCATTGATAAAGGTACTGAACACAAAGATGTAGGTACATCTCTTCTATGTAAGGCACCTGGTATATTGCCTTATGTGTAGTTAATACTCACCATAGGCTTCCCTGGGGACTCAGCTGGTAAAGAATCTGCCTGCAATGCAGGAGACCTGGGTTCAATCCCAAGGTTGGGAAGATCCCTTGGAGAAGAAAATGGCTACCCACTCCAGTATTCTGGCCTGGAGAATTCCATGGACTGTACAGTCCAAGGGGTCACAAAGAGTCAGACGCAACTGAACGGATTTCACTTTCACTTTGGGCTTCCCAGTTAGCCCAGTGTTAAAGAACCCATCTGCCAATGCAGGAGATGCACAAGATGGGGGTTCAATCCCTGGGTCAGGAAAATGCCCTAGAGGAGGGCATGGAAACTCATTCCAACATTCTTGGCTGGAGAATCCCATGGACAGAGGAGCCTGGCAGGCTACAGTCCATAGTGTCACAAAACGTCGGACATGACTGAACAACTGCACACAGCATAGTCTCTAAGGGTTTATTCACATATCAACAAAATTTGATTTACTTCTATTGTCATACCACATATCTTGCTTGGTGTTGGGAATACAAAAAAATAATACAAAATAAATAAATAAAAATAATATCACTTTCTCTTAGAGTGATCATAGCCTATGAGGAAATTGATAAAAATGACATCATAAGAATGCCTTTTAAACTATTACTATTCATTACGTGTGTGGCGGAATACACTGTCCTATTGAGGGAATCATAAGGATTTTGTCGTTAGGTTGCATGCACTTGGTAGGGAAAATCCCAGTTGAAAGCTGAGAGAACAGTAAGCAAGACATCAAAAATACTCCTTAACCTCAACTTGGCTCACTGAATCCAGAGACACAAGGTCAATCAGTTGACCAGGAGTGAAGGAATGTTCAGTTCAGTTCAGTTGCTCAGTCGTGTCTGACTCTTTGTGACTCCATGGACTGCAGCACACCATGTCCCTGTCCATCATCAACTCCCAGAGTTTACACAAACTCATGTCCATTGAGTCGGTGATGCCATCCAACCATCTCATCCTCTGTTATCCCCTTCTCCTCCAGCCTTCAATCTTTCCCAGCTTCAGGGTCTTTTCAAATGAGTCAGTTCTTTGCATCAGGTGGCCAAAGTATTGGAGTTTCAGCTTCAGCCTCAGTCCTTCCAATGAACACTCCTTTAGAATGGACTGGTTGGATCTCCTTGAAGCCAAGGGACTCTCAAGAGTCATCTCAAACACCACAGTTCAAAAGCATCAATTCTTTGGCACTCAGCTTTCTTTGTAGTCCATCTCTCGCATCCATACTCACATGGATAAAGCGAAGTGCACGAAGGGAAAAAAAACTTCTCAGTTTTTACTATGCTCCATGTTGCTTCATTTTGGTGGGTTCATTCATTTTCTTCTTTTATTTATTCTCTAAATATTACCAGGTCTTTCATTGGCCCAACATAACCTAGTTTTGTTCTCATTTCTTTGGCTGACTATCTTACAAAGTAATCTGATTTTTTACAACAACTTTTGTCACCTGTTTGAGGAAATCAAGTGTGAGCTCCATCTCTTGATATAATATCATTCTGCCATTCTTTGTTGCCTATTAAGGTGATTATGTCTCACTGAAGAAGAAATGCCTTTTTTTTTCCCCAAAAAACAGAGCTGATGCTTGGGAAAGGTCAATTCTTTTCTGTGGAAAACTGCTAAAAATCCAAATTCACAACTCACTTCACCTAGAGTCAGAATGTCTCCTCCATAAAAACCCAGACTGTAAAGAATCCAAGTGAAAGTGGGCTTAGAACCAGGAAAAATGTTACAAATCTGCCAGGGAAGCCACTGTGAGCATGATTCGTATGAGTCATGAAACCAAATAATAATAATAGAACTTTCTCTTGGTAGAACTCTTTATTTTTCAAGGTCTTTTTATATGTTTCTAGTTTGTTTGCAGATCTATTGTTCAAGGGAGGTAAAACAGATATGGGGATATTAAATTGCCAGGCAGGGAAATGCAGATGATTTGCATAAAATCCAATAGTCAGCTAATAGCAGGACCAAGACTATTTTCCTTTCAGGCAATATCTGTGTGGGTTTTTTTTTTTTTCTTTCTCCTTCTCTACTTAGACCAGTTGGAGCCAGGAAGCTGACATCTTATACCAAACTGCTATCCCTTTTGGTAACTCTACAAAGTGGTTTTGGCTTTTTTTCCTCAAACTCTTTAACAAAAATATCTACCCTTTTCTACTTCAAGCATTAAAATTAACAGTAAGCAAAATTATCCACAATATATATTTTAAAATCCAGATAAATATACTGATTTTTATATTTAAACTTGCCAATTATACAATTAATGCCTGAGTAGGAAGAATTGCCACATCTGAATTCCTGAAGTCATATGATACATTCAGACACTACAATGACCGTGCACTTTTGGAATGTATGAATGGTCCATAAATTTAATTTTGAAAGAACTCAATACAGGAAAATATGTTGCTTGTGAAGGCATTTTCCCACTGCTAAAATACATCAAATAGAATATACAAAATAGCTTTTCTAACATTCAGGTTGGTATGTGATGTCAAAGTGTTAATGTTTATTGTGATAATGAATGAATAAATACAATTCTACTTGCAATGACAGAGGAAACACAAGATGGCACATCTTCAATGGTTGATTGAGGTTGGTTTTAAAAATTAAGCATGCACCAAAATGATGAAATTTCTTCCATCAAAAGCCATTTCTGTTAAAGCTCATATCCCACCTCTCCCTTCTCTCTGTCATTGCCAACCTCTAACCCTTTCTTCCCATCCTGCCTCCTGATTCTCCTTGATAACAGAAAGAGTAGAATCATTAAAGGACATTTCTGAAAATAAATTGGCATTACTTCTTTGCTCTTAGGCTGAATTCTGACTCTCCAGAGGGGAATAATTTTTCCCCTCTCATTCTTTATACCTCAGCAAAGCTCTGTTTTCTGACCTGCTGGTTCTGGCATTGTCCAAACACATCAAGGCCTGGTGGTCTGGCACTCTTGCCTGGACTAGAAACCGTTATGGAGTGTGTTTTCCACTTATTTTTCCTCTTGTAGGCAGTTCTTAACAGACTTTATTAAAAGAACTACTCAAAGTAAGGTGTGTGTGTGTGTGTGTGAGTGCGTGTGTGTGTATGTGTTTCCTCTATCCTTAATGCTATGGATGAAAAGAAAAGAATTTGAGACCAGTGAGCACTGCTGGTATCCAGATGATTGCTGTAAAAAAGAAAGACAGTGGCTGAGAATCAACAGAAAGCCTCCATCTTCTCCAGGTGTCATAACCACAACTGCCTTCTTTGCTGCTCAGAACCTGTGGCACCCATAACGTGTGAGAGATGATCTCTGCAATTTTTGACTAATCAGTTCTAGATCATGGGAATGGGGTCATTGCCAGTGTATTACTTTGAGTTTTAATATTTACTGCTTTCAATTTATGTGTGTGTCCCTGAACTACAGTTGCTTCTTGACTTCAAATGACTACCAAGGGGGAATGTCCATTGGTCACACAATCCATCTTTCCTTCACATTCTCACTGCTTGAGTTGTTTGTACTCAAAACTCTCATTTTTTTATTGTTAAAAATCATCATTCCTGCCCTATTTTCACACTGTTGAAGTGTGACAGCTTCATAGGCTAACTCAAATGTGATTTGCTTTGAAATGTAAATTTCATAATTTTATGTTTGTACATTGAGATATATTAAAATGTTCTCCTACAGAAAGATTTAATTTGGTACAAGAAATACTCTCTGGGGAAGAAAAAGAAAACATTATCCTCATTTTAAAGAGAAGGGGACTGAGGCTTAGATAATTCAAGATACAATTTTTGATTTAGATACCATATTCTAAATCCAGCTACTTTCTGCACAATCACACAATTTGGACTAAAATATTTGTGTAACAATGCCAAACTTAGTGTCGGTTAAGCTTGCCTTTTTCAAAATAAGGATGGTAAGATGTAAGAAAGCTGTAGGATCCAACATCAGAAATGGAGACATTTACTCCCTAACATCTCTTAGTTGCATCAGTGAAGCATGAAAATTGCAAACAGGTTCTCTTCAGGGAGAGAACATAATAAAATGTTACATGAGGACACTGTGTTCCATGGTGGGTGTGTCAGAGAAGACAACCAGTGTTTATTTTCAGCCAGTGTTGTGCTAGTCCCTTACACATCCTTTCATTTCCTTTCTGCCATAAATTTGTGAGCAGACTATCAGCCCCATTTTTAACATGTGCTGATGCTCCAAGAGGTACTTCTCATTCCTAGGGTTACACAAATAAGAACTGCCAGACTCAGATTTGAACCCAATTCTTTTGACCCCAAGGTCAACACCTGTAGAACAGATGACGTAGGCAGACCAGTCTGACGACGTAGGCAGAGCAGTCTAGAGCAGTTGGACAAAACATGTGGAGAGAGGTTGGCCACCTGCAAAAAATGCCATCAGTGCCATGTTCCCCTCCTTGGGTCTGACATCTCTGGTTGCCATCAGCATGCCCATGGCACGTATCCATGACAGGAAAAAACTGGGACCATAAGGGTCTCTTTTGATGTTTTGATCCTTTAAGTATATATATTTTATTTCTTTATGGTTAGGGACTCTCTTAGATTATCTTGAACTCTTCTCAATATTTGACCATAGAAGCAACAGTTTAGCCATATGTTTGATTCTCGATTCCAGTGCTTGGTTACTTTTTACTGTTGCCCGGAAGAAAAGTAAAAATTAAATATTTATTAGTATCAGGATGTTTTGAAAGCAATCATAGTTATAGTAGAATCTGAAGTATTAAAGTGAGGTTAGAAAAAGGACGTATTTTGACAGCATGAACTAAAAATCAAGAAAAACTTGATGAGATATTCAGGGTATGTTGGTAGAAAGACCACAGAAACAACATGGGAGATCTTGGCTTCTCTAATTTCCATGGAACCAGTGAAGTTTTCACTAAAGTACCTAATGGAAATAAGAAAATCTTTCAATTCTACTAAAATCCATCTTTTTTATGAATGCTGTTGCAGCAACTTTAGACACTGAAATATTTTCCAACAATTTCTCCTGTGAAACTCCAATAGCTTCTCAGATAAATCACGAGCTCTGTACCCACCCAGAAATAATAACAGAAAAGGACCAGAAATAATAACAGAAAAGGACCAAAAATTCATACTACTAAAAGAAATGAAAAACCTTTTTCCATGAAAAAAATCTCTAACTAACTTATGTCTCTGTGGAAAAAATTTATCTGAGGTAAACAATCTCTAATATTTCCCTAAACATATTTTATAATCTCAATTGTAGCGTCAGGCATTTCAATCTCAAAAATGCCAATGATTAACTAATTTCCTAAGTATTTACTATAGGTAATATAGTAACAAAATTGTTTTATTAAGTTGTGCATCTTAACAATAATTGTAAGGCTTTTAGAAACTGCCCAGGATCTGTAGGGCCCTCTGTTTCCCTGGGGTTTCCTTGGGAGCTCAGCTGATAAAGAATCTTCCTGTAATGCAGGAGACCCAGTTCGATTCCTGGGTCAGGAAGATCCCCTGCAGAATGCTATCCACCCAGTATTCTTGAGCTTCCCTGGTGACTCAGATGGTAAAGAATCCACCTGCAATGTGGGAGACCTGTGTTCAATCCCTGGGTCAGCAAGATCCCCTGCAGGAGGGCATGGCAACCACTCCAGTATTCTTGCCTGAAGAATCCCATGAACAGAGGATCCTAGCAGGCTATAGTCCATGGGGTCAAAAAGAGTCAGACACGACTAAGTGACCAAGCACAGCACAGCACAGCTGCTTCCCTGACTATCAACTATCCTCTTCAAATAATCTGTCACATGCTTCTGAAGAATACATTGTGCTGAGTGTATCCACATATCCAAACATGTAAGCTCTAATGTTTCAACTTTAAGTTAAAACTCTTAGAATTGAAATCAGTGTGGTCTGAAGTACTCTACACATTCATGATGAAGGATGCTTCAAATTTTTAGATAAAATTAGTAGTCAATATTAATTCTCATTGTCAATGTGCTCAGAACCACACTACTTGCTTCACGTGTATGTTTTTATTAAACCCGTGCTACAATCTTATACAGTAGGAATAGTCATTATTCTGCTTATATCATCAAGGAAACTAAGAGTCCATGAGTTTAACCAAGTTACCTAAGGTACAGTGTAGAACCAAGGTTTGGACCAATGCTGTTCTGACTCCAGGGGCTAAGTTCCTGCACATTTCAATATATTGTTAGAAGAAAAATTATACTAAAGTTTCTGAATAGGGGCCAGGTCCCAAAGCATAAAGATAAAATTACAGAATATCATCACTATCAACTGAGTGCTCTATTAAATTGGGTCTCTGTACAGTTCTATGAAGACCTACAAGACCTTCTAGAACTAACACCCAAAAAAGATGTCCTTTTCATTATAGGGGACTGGAATGCAAAAGTAGGAAGTCAAGAGATACCTGGAGTAACAGGGAAATTTGGCCTTGGAGTACAAAATAAAGCAGGACAAAGGCTAATAGAGTTTTGCCAAGAGAACACACTAGCCATAGCAAGTACCCTCTTCCAACAACACAAGAGAAGACTCTACACATGGACATCACCAGATGGTCAATACCGAAATCAGATTGATTATATTCTTTGCAGCCAAAGCTGGAAAAGTTCTATACAGTCAGCAAAAACAAGACTGGGAGCTGACTGTGGCTCAGATCATGAACTCCTTAATGCCAAATTCAGACTTAAATTGAAGAAAGTAGGGAAAACCACTAGACCATTCAGGTATGACCTAAATCAAATCCCTTATGATTTTACAGTGGAAATGACTAATAGATTCAAGGGATTAGATCTGATAGAGTGCCTGAAGAACTATGGATGGAAGTTTGTGACATTGTACAGGAGGCAGTGAACAAAACCATCCCTAAGAAAAAGAAATGCAAAAGGGCAAAATGATTGTTTCAGGAAGACTTACAAATAGCTGAGAAAAGAGAAGCAAAAGGCAAAGGAGACAAGGAAAGATATAAGCATCTGAATGCAGAGTTCCAAAGTATAGCAAGGAGAGATAAGAAACTTTCCTCAGTGATCAATGCAAGGAAATAGAGGAAAATAATAACATGGGAAAGACTAGAGATCTTTTCAAGAAAATTAGAGATACCAAGTGGACACTTCATGCAAAGATGGAAACAATAAAGGACAGAAATGGTATGGACCTAACAAAAGCAGAAGATATTAAGAGGGGTGGCAACAATACACAGAAGAACTATACAAAAAAAGATATTCATGACCCAGATAGCCATGATGGCCTCAGCTGACCATGAGGAGATCACTCACCTACACTAGACATTCTGGAATGCAAAGTCAAGCGGGCCTTAGGAAGCAGCACTATGAACAAAGCTAGTGGAAGTAATGGAATTCCAGTTGAGCTATTTCAAATCCTAAAAGATGATGCTGTGAAAGTGCTGCCTTCAATTTGCCAGCAAATTTGAAAAACTCAACAGTGGCCACAGGACTGGAAAAGGTCAACTTTCATTCCAGTCCCAAAGAAAGGCAATGCCAAAGAATGCTCAAACTACCCCACAACTGCATTCATCTCACACTCTAGCAAGGTAATGCTCAAAATTCTCCAAGACAGGCTTCAACAGTATGTGAACCGTGAACTTCCAGATGTTCAAGCTGGATTTAGAAAAGGCAGAGGAACCAGAGATCAAATTGCCAACATCTGTTGGATCACCGAAAAAGAAGAGAGTTCCAGAAAAACATCTATTTCTGCTTTATTGACTATGCCAAAGCCTTTGACTGTGTGGATCACAATAAACTGTGGGAAATTCTGAAAGAGATGGGAATACCAGACCACCTGACCTGCCTCTTGAGAAATCTGTATGCAGGTCAGGAAGCAACAGCTAGAACTGGACTTGGAACAACAGACTGGTTCCAAATAGGGAAAGGAGTACGTCGAGGCTGTATATTGTCACCCTGCTTATTTAACTTATATGCAGAGTACATCATGAGA
>NW_011495023.1:9869862-9873393 GCF_000754665.1 Bison bison bison
CCTTAGGAAGAAAAGCTATGACCAACCTAGACAGAATATTAAAAAGCAGAGACATTACGTTACCAACAAAGGTCCATCTAGTCAAAGCTATGGTTTTTCCAGTGGTCATGTGTGGATGTGAGAGTTGGACTATAAAGAAAGCTGAGCGCCGAAGAATTGACGTGCTTCTTCTAAGAATTTCTTAGAAGAATCTCTAAGAAATCTGTAATCATCTTTCCCCTCAAGGAGCCAGAAAACTGGGATATTTAAATACTGACAAAGGACTCTCACTGTTTGGGCCACACCCTTGTCCCTCAAGCTGGTGGGTTCCTGCAGGCTCCGGGGGCCAATGAAACCCCTTGGTTTCATTCTAACTGCAATAGCATCGAGATAAATTGTTTTTTGGCAAGGTTTTTGTTTACTTTAAACACCTAGGTAAACTAGGAGACCACTTATAACAGAAAACTATTTTTTTAATAGCATCATAAAAAGGCTCTATTAAGGGTGAGAGATTTTGTTGATTTTTAAAAATAATTTGTGGAGTTCAAGGATTAAAAGCCATGCAAAAAAGTGTGCCTCTCACACTCCCAGTTGAACTAGCAGTGTTATTCAGAAGTGTTTTCTACTTAAGGAAAGACAAAAATTAGCCAAATTCAGCCAATGTGTTTAGAATTTTGTTAAAGTGATGATTGTCTGGTAATCACATATTTATTCTTTTGTGGATAATGCAAAAAAAAAAAAAACACACACTTTTTTCTCAGAAACATGACAGGGATCTGAATGCAGTAAACAATATTTTCAATTCTGTTTTGTTTTCTGATCAAGGTATTGGTGCAACATATGAAGAAAACTACTGAGATGGAAGAACAATATATTTTGAAATGAAGTGATTCATGTTGAGCTTACTGAATGGAAACTAAATATTGACAAGTGGTTTGGGGTTACTAAAAAACACAGGAAGAACCAAAATAGTAAATAATACTATTGTAATCACTGAAGTGGAGATATATCTGAACACATACACTCCATATGGGCAAACACATCATTTTTTCCCCTAAAATTTTTCTCCTTCATCAACTTCACCCTCTTTCTTATGTTCTGCCATTACCTATGATTCAGTCTCTGCTGCAAGTATAAAATCCACCCCTATTGCCTTTATCCCTTCAATCTAAACACGAACCCTTAATTTCTCATTAGAATAAACTTTTTAAGGCCAATCTTAGAGGAAAGAGGCACACTAACAGATAAATGTGTTTGGACAGACAGCAAGAGTGGAGAAAACTCTGGAGTGAGGGAATTTGATTACCCAGTGAAATCAGCTAATAGTGAGGGAGGGCGGTACCTCCCAAATCATCCTGCCTGAAATACTCTTTGCAGTCTCTGTCGTTTAAACTCAGCTCAGAAGACACCTTGTGATTCCCTGGGCCCCTGGAGTTCAAAGTTATACTTTTCCACTCCGAGATTCCTCACAATTGTTGCTCTTCCACTGTAGCATCCATTCATTTGTTCTTTGTGCTTGTCTTCTTCTACTCATGACATAATAAGTCCCAGGAAAGAATCTGGCCTTTTTGATATTTTTTCCCCTTTCAGTGTATACTGTTATTTTTAAATATATTAAGAATATATATTAAATATATTATTATTTACATACATATATGTATTTAATGAAATTAAATTGGAGCAGCCTCTCCATACCTCTATTCTTTTATCTGTGAAATATGATGGATTAAATGTCTCGTGTGTCAGTCCTATCTATAGAATTCTACAATCTATGATGATGAATCTTCACAATTACTAACATATCAACATATTTCTGACAAGAACATGAAAAGTGTTAGCATTCAGTTATGGACATGACTCTTTGCGATCCATGGACTGGGGCCCACCAGGCTCCTCTGTCCATGGGATTCTCCAGGCAAGAATACAAGAATGGATTGCCATTCCCTACTCCAGAAGATCTCCTGACCCGGGAACCAAAGCCAGGTCTCCTGCATTGTAGGCAGATTCTTAACCATCTGAGCCACCAGGGAAGTCCTATGACAAGAACATGAACACTTCTGGAAGAATGAGCAGCTTCATTCTGCTGTGTTGGTATCATACCTAATCCATTTCCATTTACTCCATTCTCTCAGCCCCTTTGCCTTCCAGACACGTTATTCTTTTAGCTTTACACAGAAATTCAGTCTCGGGCTACACTTTTATCTTTCCTCTTAAGGTGTCATTCAGGGATGATCTCAAGTGAGGGCCCTTATTTGCAGAGCACAGACAAGACAGGATCCTCTCCATGCTCTCGTTGCCTGAATTCCCTACATAAACATAAACATTAGGGGAGAAGGAAGATGAAGCAAAGCAAATCATTTTTTAAAAATCTATATTGCTTTCTTTTTCCAGACTAACATACATAGACCTTGTGATATCAGGCCTCATGCCACAGGGTCAGAAAAGTGAGTTTTATAAAAATAAGTATCTATACAAATGATAAAAACTTTAAATGTGACATTTATGGAGCCATCGAAATCAAAACATCACCAAGAAATACACTGAGAAGCAATACTTGAAATCTGCTACCCTGGGAGATTCTGTCATTGTGATCGCTTGTCCCACTGTACTGTTCTGTGCTATTTACCAAAATAATTTAGTACCATATAAGCTAATTTTAAGTTACACTTAAGCACCAAGGAACTTAAGCAATATATCTCTGGAATGGAATTTCAAGCTCTGCTACAAACCGGAAAGGAGATATTAGCTGACTTCAGGGGATTTTTTATTTCTGTTACCATAAGTATGAAAGGCAAAATGATAGGATACTGAAAGAGAAAATCCCCAGGTCGGTAGGTGCCCAATATGCTACTGGAGATCAGTGGAGAAATAACTCCAGAAAGAATGAAGGGATGGAGCCAAAGCAAAAACAATACCCAGCTGTGGCTGTATCTGGTGATAGAAGCAAGGTCCAATGCTGTAAAGAGAAATATTGCGTAGGAACCTGGAATGTCAGGTCCATGAATCAAGGCAAATTAGAAGTGGTCAAACAGCAGATGTCAAGAGTGAATGTTGACATTCTAGGAATCAGTGAACTAAAATGGACTGGAATGGGTGAATTTAACTCAGATGACCATTATATCTACTACTGGGGGCAGGAATCCCTTAGAAGAAATGGAGTAGCCATCATGGTCAACAAAAGAGTCTGAAAAGCAGTACTTGGATGCAATCTCAAAAATAACAGAATGATATCTGTTTGTTTCCAAGGCAAACCATTCAATATCACAGCAATCCAAGTCTATGCCCCAACCAGTAACGCTGCAGAAGCTGAAGTTGGACGGTTCTATGAAGACCTACAAGACCTTTTAGAAGTAACACCCAAAAAAGATGTTCTTATCATTATAGGGGACTGGAATGCAAAAGTAGGAAGTCAAGAAACACCTGGGGTAACAGGCAAATTTGGCCTTGGAATACAGAATGAAGCAGGGCAAAGGCTAATACAGTTTTGCCAAGAGAACGCACTGGTCATAGTAAACACCCTCTTCCAACAACACAAGAGAAGACTCTACACAT
>NW_011495023.1:9873493-9874375 GCF_000754665.1 Bison bison bison
TATAAGCATCTGAATGCAGAGTTCCAAAGAATAGCAAGGAGAGATAAGAAAGCCTTCCTCAGTGATCAATGCAAAGAAATAGAGGAAAATAATAGAATGGGAAAGACTAGAGATCTCTTCAAGAAAATCAGAGATACCAAGGGAACAATTCATGAAAAGATGGGCTCGATAAAGGACTGAAATGGTATGGACCTAACAGAAGCAGAAAATATTAAGAAGAGGTGGCAAGAATAAACAGAAGAACTGTACAAAAAGATCTTCACGACCCATATAATCACGATGGTGTGATCACTGACCTAAAGCCAGACATCTGGAATGTGAAGTCAAGTGGGCCTTAGAAAGCATCACTACGAACAAAGCTAGTGGAGGTGATGGAATTCCAGTTGCGCTATTTCAAATCCTGAAAGATGATGCTGTTAAAATGCTGCACTCAATATGCCGCAAATTTGGAAAACTCAGCAGTGGCCACAGGACTGGAAAAGGTCAGTTTGCATTCCAATCACAAAGAAAGGCAATGCCAAAGAATGCTCAAACTACCGCACAATTGTACTCATCTCACACGCTAGTAATGCTCAAAATTCTCCAAGCCAGGCTTCAGAAGTCCGTGAACCGTGAACTTCCAGATGTTCAAGCTGGTTTAAGAAAAGGCAGAGGAACCAGAGATCAAATTGCCAACAACCACTGGATCATGGAAAAAGCAAGAGAGTTCCAGAAAAACATCTATTTCTGCTTTATTGACTATGCCAAAGCCTTTGACTATGTGGATCACAATAAACTGTGGAAAATTCTGAAAGAGATGGGAATACCAGACCACCTGACCTGCCTCTTAAGAAACCTGTATGCAGGTCAGGAAGCAACAGTTAGAACTGGACATAGAACAAC
>NW_011495023.1:9874779-9878063 GCF_000754665.1 Bison bison bison
GGCTGTATATTGTCACCCTGCTTATTTAACTTCTATGCAGAGTACATCATGAGAAACGCTGGGTTGGAAGAAGCACAAGCAGGAATCAAGATTGCCAGGAGAAATATCAATAACCTCAGATATGCAGATGACACCACCCTTATGGCAGAAAGTGAAGAGGAACTAAAAATCCTCTTGATGAAGGTGAAAGTAGAGAGTGAAAAATGGCTTAAAGATCATGGCATCTGGTCCCATCACTTCATGGGAAATAGATGGGGAAACAAGGGAAACAGTGTCAGACTTTATTATTTTCTTTGGTCGGAAATCACTGCAGATGATGATTGCATCCATGAAATTAAAAGACACTTACTCCTTGGAAGGAAAGTTATGATCAACCTAGACAGCATATTGAAACGCAGAGATATTACTTTGCCAACAAAGGTCCATCCAGTCAAGGCTATGGTTTTTCCAGTGGCCATGTATGGATGTGAGAGTTGGACTGTGAAGAAAGCTGAGTGCTGAAGACTTGATGCTTTTGAACTGTGGTGTTGGAGAAGACTCTTGAGAGTCCCTTGGACTGCAAGGAGATCCAACCAGTCCATCCTAAAGGAGATCAGTCCTGGGTGTTCTTTGGAAGGACTGAGGCTGAAGCTGAAACTTCAATGCTTTGGCCACCTCATGTGAAGAGTTGACTCATTGGAAAAGACCCTGATGCTCAGAGGCATTGGAGGCAGGAAGAGAAGGCGACGACAGAGGATGAGATGGCTGGATGGCATCACTGACTCGATGGACATGAGTTTGAGTGAACTCTGGGAGTTGGTGATGGACAGGGAGGCCTGGCGTGCTGTGATTCATGGGGTCTCAAAGAGTCGGACAGGACTGAGTGACCAAATTGACTGAAAACTACACAGACGGCTGGACACCTGTGTAATCCTGCAATATCCCATCTATGTAAGTCATAGTAAGTGACTCATGTGCTTGGAAAGTCATGGGATAACTGGTAAATAAGAAATTATTTTGGAGAAAATCAAGAAATGAGAAATTTGAAAGGCTAAACTATCCACACACTAAGATTATCACAATAGGCACCTTATGCCAATCAAAGGAATTGCCCATTGTTTAAAATCATGTATCAAATTATTCACAAATCATCCAAGAAAAGATAATTCCACAGGAAGTTTCTGACACCAAAGAAAAGGATATAATCCACTGAGGAATCCTCCTCCACAACACATATCAATATTGACTTCTCTAGTTTAGTGTGGTTCCTTTTTTCACAACCAATACCACAAATCTTAGTACTACAATACATCCTCAGCTTATTAATGAGTTAGCTTCTGCAAATTTATTACATGATCGGATGTTTTGAAATGTTAATCAATGTTTAGAGAGAAACAATGTCAAATGGCAGTGTGGTCCTCAGATTGACTCACTAAAAAGTAACCCATAAAATGTCTAAAGTCAAGTGCAAAAGCTAGCAATTTAATAACACTGTTTACATGTAAATGAGTGACTCTCAATGCCTATATGTGCTTCCTAGGCCCTCTTATATCTTACCCAGAATGAACAAGTCTAAGCTTTGTAGAAAAAAAAAATAATTTTTTTATAGTTACAAAAACTGATGACTTGACATCATCCAGTAGATTCATCTTTGTAGGGGGAGAGGGATTTTCATGCCATGGTTTTCAGTTAGAATTAAAATGCACTATACTTCTCATTGCCTTTGTCCTGGGCTACCACTAAAATATAAACCAAGAATATATCCTCTTCTGTATTTCTACTCGAATTCTGCCATATTATTTTTCCCCAAACTATTTCTTCATTTGCTTAACGTCCAACCAAGCCTCTCATCTAAATATCCCTCCAATTGAAATCAATTTGCTCTATATCCTAACTTTTTATTACATCCTCTATCTTTTCTATTTCAGAAACCTGGCTATTACAAAGGAACATGTACTTCCCTGCAGCCCTTTCCAGTATAAGTTACTTATTATGTTACTTTCCAAACAATAAGACCAAGAATAAGACACAGAGCTATCACTTTTCTTGTTTACATTTGCTACTACTCAGATATTTACTAGTAAGCTGGACAAATACCAAAAAAAAAAAAAGAACAAATAAAACAACCTCCTTTATTTTTGTCTGGCATGACAGGATCTTTTTTTGCCATCCTCCTACTTTTTGGTCTTCTTTTATCCCTGCCTCAAGGATGTCTTTCTAGCCTATTACAGTCCCTGGCCAATTTCTATTCAACTCCCTAATGTAACCACTGAATTCCTCTGTGTGGATGGTCTCCATTCCCACTCCACTGTACCAACCTACTCCCTGAACTTCACTGCAATCTGGAATTTCTCTAGCACTGATATCTTCTAATACTTTCGCTCTCACTGTGGTTACCTTCTTACAGCTCATTCACTTTCTTATTCTCCAAAATCTATTCAGTTGCTCCAAAACCTTCTCTTACACACAAAACAGAGAAATTAAATAGTGCTCCCAGATAACTATCAACTACCTTTTACCCCAAACTGTCAGACTCTTTTTTTGTGGTGCAGTGGTAGAGAATCCACCTGCCAATGCAGGATACAAAAAGAGATGTGGGTTCGATCCCTGGTCAAAGATTCCCTGGGGTAGGAAACGGCAACCCACTCCAGTATTTTTGCCAGGATAATCTCATGGACAGAGGAGCATGGGGCTGCAAAATGTCGGACACAACTGAGCACAGCGCATTAAACATTTTAAGATGCTTTAAAATACTCTAGGTTTACTGATCAGAGCAAAAATTCAGATGAACTTTCACAGTTTTTATAACTATGTAACCATCAATCAAGATTGCCAGGAGAAATATCAATAACCTCAGATATGCAGATGACACTACCCTTATGGCAGAAAGTGAAGAGGAACTAAAAAGCCTCTTGATGAAAGTGAAAGAGGAGAGTGAAAAAGTTGGCTTAAAGCTCAACATTCAGAAAACAAAGATCATGGCATCCGGTCCCATCACTTCATGGGAAATGGATGGGGAAACAGTGGAAACAGTGTCAGACTTTATTTTTCTGGTCTCCAAAATCACTACAGATGGTGACTGCAGTCATGAAATTAAAAGACGCTTACTCCTTGGAAGGAAAGTTATGACCAACCTAGATAGCATATTCAAAGGCAGAGACATTACTTTGCCAACAAAGGTTCGTCTAGTCAAGGCTATGGTTTTTCCTGTGGTCGTGTATGGATGTGAGAGTTGGACTGTGAAGAAGGCTGAGCGCCGAAGAATTGATGCCTTTGAACTGTGGTGTTGGAGCAGTCTCTTGAGA
>NW_011495023.1:9878163-9896792 GCF_000754665.1 Bison bison bison
GCAAGGAGATCCAACCAGTCCATTCTGAAGGAGATCAGCCCTGGGATTTCTTTGGAAGGACTGATGCTAAAGCTGAAACTCCAGTACTTTGGCCACCTCATGCTAAGAGTTGACTCATTGGAAAAGACTCTGATGCTGGGAGGGATTGGGGGCAGGAGGAGAAGGGGACGACAGAGGATGAGATGGCTGGATGGCATCACTGACTCGATGGCCTTGAGTCTCAGTGAACTCTGGTGTTGGTGATGGACAGGGAGGCCTGGCGTGCTGTGATTCATGGGGTCGCAAAGAGTCGGACACAACTGAGTGACTGATCTGACCTGAACAATCATTTTTTATAAGCACTTGTTGAATCAACCTAATTTTAACTCTTTGGAAAGAATGAGTAGAGATTCATTCTCTCTCTCTTTTTCCTACACCATTTTTCCAGAACATGTGTTTTAGAGCAACTTGTAGGACCCTAAAACCCTCATGTTCATTTTTCAATTGTGTAACAATTTGTATAATGCATCCTGAATGATTTCCTCCTAGTGGAACTATTGCAAATTAACCTGAAAAATACCCAAATAATAGTTTCAGTCCTTTCAAAAAATACAGAGCACACATTGTGCTCTGTGTGGCAGAGAACCATCATTATGCCATCTCTTCTAATCTGTTAGTCTCCTTGAAAGTGAGCTGTCTACCTCCCCATAGAGTTTATGCACGTTTCCTTAATAAACACATTTCATCAGGAAACGGCTACTCTCTTGGGACATATCATCGTGTCTTCAAAACTCCAAAAGAATGAAAAGTGCAAGGCAGTATGGAACTATTCATTCCATGTAGACACCTAAACATGTTTGCAAACATGACCCGGCTGTAATTCTCCCTGTGGAAGTGCATAGAACACAGGGCAGCCTAAATCATGACAGTGTGTGGATGACAAAGGCATTCCACCGTCATGAACAAATACTAATTTTGGACGCACCTAAGAGTGATGAGTAGCCATCAACAAAGGGCACACAGCTTTTGTGGTTCTCCTTTGTTTTATTCTGGACTTTGCTAAAGCTTGCATATGTTGAAGAAAAAGAAAGCAATATACTGCAAACAAACACACTTTCAAACTTTAGACAAATTTTTCCCAACATCCAAGGGTTTCCAACTCAGAAAATATATACTTTACTTTCCGAGCTTAAGGAAAATTTTAAACAATGTGAGCTATTTTGCTATTCCTTTTCTCAGAACTTGAATCTTTTTTCTTTGTGTGGGAGAGCTTCTTTGGTGAGAATTTTTGCTTTTTATCACTTTGTATGAATTTGCTCTTGCATTTCAATTTCACTTGTAACTCTTAATTGTGACTTTGTTTGCCATTTGCTTTAATCCCTATTTAACCCCCAAAAAAGCCCTAGAGAAAATCTCCTGTAATGCATGTCCTAGAACTTAACTAACTTAATAAGATATTTGTCTTAAGGACTGGGTTTCAAGGTTGAAGAGACAGTCTTGCCTTTGCTTACTTATGCGATTTGCAATGCTTTGGGTTTAATTAAGTGACAGAATAAATTGACCACAGCGATCAGAAAGTGTTTTGATCCAGATTATTGGAATGGAAATTCTACTTTGCTTTCCCAGTAAGTTAGAAGCCAGAATTTTTCACCATTAGATCTGACAACAGGAATTTACTCCCTGTCCCCTGATAGAGCTTGTAAGGAGCAACAGGCCAGGGTGTATGTGACCAGAGGTTATAACATTCTGATTCATTATGCTGTAGCCACAGATCTGCCCTGTTAGAGACAGGCTCCATCCATCCATTTAGCTGTCATTCCGACCATGAATGTAATGCTATTATGGTGAGGGCCAAGTCCACTGCTCATGCCAGATGTTGTTAGGAATTCAATCCATCCTACACAGGAACATTGGCTCCTTCAAACAACAAGATGTTGAGTGAATTACATATCAAGTTGTGAGTTTTCTTGGCATTTAATTATCCAGCTCAAAGAAACATACTCCCTAATTGTTCCTGAGGTCAGTGCCTAGCACATAAGAACAAGGGTTTTCGTGACAGAATGAAATGATATTGGCAGCTGTGAAAACATTTCAAATTATTGCAATGCTTCTCTTTGGTTGTTTTTATTTATTTAATTTTTCTTTTGCTTATTCATAACTCCCATGTATCAGTAGAAACTGACCATCTTTTAACATGATGTAACTGTTAGATAAAATTTTAGAAAGAACATTCACTTATAACATAAAATATATCTATTATAATTTTGTGTATTTTATTGCTAAGTCGCTTCAGTCGTGTCTGACTCTGTGCGGCCCCATAGATGGCAGCCCACCAGGCTCCCCCATCCCTGGGATTCTCCAGGCAAGAACACTGGAGTGGGTTGCCATTTCCTTCTCCAATGCATGAGAGTGAAAAGTGAAATTGAAGTCGCTCAGTCATGTCCGACTCTTCGAGACCTCATGGACTGCAGCCTACCAGGCTCCTCCATCCATGGGATTTTCTAGGCAAGAGTACTGGAGTGGGGTGCCATTGCCTTCTCTGGTGTATTTTATTACATGCTAGAAATTAACTTTCCCCTCAAAAATTATGTAGAACCTGAAGAAAGGACTGTTGGTTATTGCTATTGCTTTTGTTTAGATGTTTCTCACTTTCATAAAAGAAATGGATACTTAGAAGGACCACATACATTTACAACTTGGCCTTTTCTAGCTTTCCTTGTTGTGTCTAGCTTTTCTAGCTTTTGAATTGTGGTGTTGGAGAAGACTCTTAAGAGTCCCTTGGACTGCAAGGATATCAAACCAGTCAATCTTAAAGGAAGTTGGTCCTGGATACTCATTGGAAGGACTGATGCTGAAATTGTAACTCCAATACTTTGGCCACCTGATGCAAAGAACTGACTCATTGGAAAAGACCCTGATGCTGGGAAAGATCGAAGGCAGGAGGAGAAGGGACAGCAGAGGATGAGATAGTTGGATGGCATCACTAACTCAATAGACATGAGTTTGAGCAAGTTCTGGGAGTTGGTGATGGACAGGGAAGCCTGGTGTGCTGCAGTCCATGGGGTCACAAAGAGTCAGACATGACTGAGAGACTGAACTGACCTGAACTTTCTAGCTGGTCTTTGGGAAAAATTCAGCTTCCCTGCCTAAGGATATGGATTCCACCAGCCTGCTCCTGAAAGGTTGTTGCTGAACCACGCAAAGACCAAACAAAGAAGCTGGGATTCTTGGCTTCCAGAGGAGAAGAATTCAATCTGGGGCCAGAGAGGAGGCTTGATTGCTCAGAACTTTTGTGTAATAAAGTTTTATTAAAGTATAAAGGAGATAGAGAAAGCTTCTGACATAGGCATCAGAAGGGGGCAGAAAGAGTACCCCCTTACTAGTGTTAGCAATGGAGTTATATACTCTCCAATGAATCCAAAGAATGTCTGGAGGTTGTAAAGACCTCACCAGACCTACTCCCATAATTTACATTTTAAGATAACAGGATTAGCCATAAAGTTTAATCCAGAGACTGTCCTCAGGCAGGATACATTATTGTTATATAATCCTTGTAAAGACCAGACCTACTCCCATAATTTACATTTTAAGGTAACAGGATTAGCTAGAACGTTTAATCCAGAGACTGTGCTCAGGCAGGATACATGATGCTGAGGAATGTAGAGGAAAGAAAAGTTTGTCCTTTCTTCCTCCTTGAGAATTCCAGACCCCTCTCTCCTTGGGGACCCCTAGACTTCTTATCAACCTGCCTAGGAAATGACTGTCTCACTTAGTGCAGTGTGGTTTTATGCAGTGCCAGTTCAAAACAGGTTGTCAAAACTGCCTTCTAACAATCTAAATTCTGTTAAAATTACATGGTTATTTAAAAATAAAAATATTTGTGTAATTTGAAAAAGAGATTGTCAAGGTCTTGAAAATTAAGATCCATTTCATATTGTAATTCTCAGTCATTTTAGTAACATTTCTATTTTTGTGTCTCTGAAACGTCTGAGACCATCATTGATAAACTTCCTAAACTATCTCATATATTTGCTACTAGGGTTACAAAAAATGGGGAAAAAAATAATATATTCATCCATTCTGGGAGTGCATTTCACATTCTCTTAACTAGGTAATTGATAAATTCTTAGAGATTATCTTACTCTGATAACTAGAAGTTCCATGATCTTTGGAGGTGACCAAATGGACATATTATTGACTCACTGTAGAGAGGAATGGTGGTGTGCTCCCAGATTCATTATATTCAGCAATAGCATGCATTCTAATCAGACACTAAGTAGGATTTTACAAAGTACACAATGCTGACAGATGAATCCTGTGTTGAGATTAAATGACCTTCTCAATTATGTGTCAGTAAAATCTTCTGTAATCTAAATCAGATTTAAAGTGTATTCGTGAAAACTTTCATGAATTCAATCTGGCACGAAATGCAGCAATTTGCTAGAATCCAGGTTACTTCTGGTTTCAACTTCCAAATTAAAAGTTGTTCAACATCATTTGTTATCAAGAAATTGCAAGAAAGCAACACTGAGAAAAATACTACAGGCCTAATATAATGGCAAAGAATCAAAAATGAAAAGCCTGCAGTGCCATTTCTGGTATGAATAAAGCAATAGGAACTCTCATTTTGTTGCTGATGGGAATGTACAATAGTACAGACAGTGTAGAAGATGGCATGGCTGTTTCTTTCAATTTTATTTTTTTTTATGTTTTAGTAAATTGTTTTTTAAATTGGAAGATAATTGCTTTACAGTGTTGTGTTGGTTTCTGCCATATAGCAACATGAATCAGCTATAAGCATATATATATATATATATATCCCCTCCCTCTTGAGTGTTTTGTACAACTTTAAACATAATCTTGCCACACATTTCAGCAATCACATTCCTAGAGATTTACGCAACTGGTTTGAAAACTTGTATCCATGTAATCACCTGCACACAAATATTTGTAGAAGCTTTAGTCATAATTACCAACAACTGAAAACAAACAAGATGCCTTTCAGTAGGTAAATGGATAAATAAAACTGGTGCATCCATACAATGGATAGAATGGAGAATGTGACAAAGTAATTTAAATGTCTTAACAAATATCACTTTAGGCAATACGGGAATATGGGCTGACCTAATGCACCCCACTCCAGTACTCTTGCTTGGAAAATCCCATGGACGGAGAAGGCTGATAGGCTGCAGTCCATGGGGTCGATAAGAGTCGGAGACGACTGAGCGACTTCACTTTGACTTTTCACTTTCACGCATTGGAGAAGGAAATGGCAGCCCACTCCAGTGTTCTTGCCTGGAGAATCCCAGGGACAGGGGAGGCTGGTGGGCTGCCGTCTAAGGGGTCACACAGAGTCGGACACGACTGAAGTGACTTACCTTACCTTACCTTAAGTAACTTTAGAAACGAGTGCATTGTATTAGACCAGGAGCAAACGAATTGGACAAAAAAACACTCTAGTCTAGTTACTAGTGTTGGTTCCCACAGGGTTATAGGTTAACAATTCTGAAACTATTGTATGCTGAAAATCAACAATTAAATAGATAGAAGGTTAATGGTGAGTTTTCTTCCTCTTTTAACAGAAAGTTATAGATGAGCAATGGAAAGAGACTAGGTTGACCATGAAGAATGGATTAGAGTGGAAACATCAGTATGAACTCACATTTAGCTTATGCAAATACAGAGTGGCTACACATGAACATATCCAAGATGTGTATATACGTACAGTCTGGTATACACATCTAATTCCTTGCTAAGTCATCTGAGAAGACCTAGAATCAATGACACTCTGGTAGCAATGATGCATCTAGATCTCGGTGTCTAATGTTACTCTCCAAAGGAAAAATCAGGTCTCCTTGGAGAAATGACTTATTCTGGGACTGGGATGGGTAACCCAGAAGATGAGCCTGGACCATCATGTAGTACCATAGAGAGAAAAGTGCTCCAAAGAAGGAAAAAAAAATCCACAATCATGGGGATAAATGTCAAACAGATACAAGATCCAGTTGAAAAATCCCCCAATGGCCAAAGCTAAAACAATCTGAGTAAGAAAATAAAAGAGTATTGTGGCTTTCCTGGTGGCTCAGCTGGTAAAGAACTCACCTGCCAAAGGAAGAGACACATTTGAAAATGGAAGAGAATAGACATATCTCTTATACAGAAGAATTCCAGATAATTTATGTAAATCTTCTGCCCAGCAGGAAGCAGAGCATGGCTCCCCTCTCTGTTAGGGTGGGTTTTGCATAATGTGTTTCTTCCAAAGAGTGTATTATGGAAAAGGGGAAGTAAGACTGACATTGCAGTAGAGAAAACTAACAAACAAACCTCAGCCAGGTGATCAAAGTTTACTTTAAATTAAATTTAAATGTACCATTCTCATATAAAATGTTAACAGTAGAGGGAATTGGGTGTAGGATATAAGGGAACAATTCTCAATATCTCTGCAATAATTCTGTTAATTGTTCCAAAATAAAACTACTCTAAAAATTTTAAATTGCTAAAAATGATTCCAGATTCACCTACTTAATCTAACAATTTATTATTGAACTTTTACAACACAAAAATTTGATGAAAATCCCAAACTACATATTTTCTAAGACTATTGGACCATAATAAAACAGAATGAGCGAAGTTTATTTCAAATTTATGAAACTGACATATTGATCTGTTCAAGTTGTTGACAGATATCCCATACCTACTAGCTATCTCAAAGTATTGGGGGGAATCTTTAAAACTTGAGCATATTCTAAATTTATTAAAGAGTATGCTGACAGCATTCTCATTTAACTTTCTGGGTTGTAAACAGAAATAACAGGCAATTCAAATGTAATCAATCTCCACAAGCATCTTTTATGAAATAAATAACTGGTGACAACAAGGTTTTATAGATTTTAAGCATAAGCACAGTGACTGCACACTTTGATCATAATTAAAATGACTTTTTGTAAAACAACACTGATACTCACTCATTAATCAGAATTTATGTTGTATTACTTTGGCACAACTAACTTGGATTTCTGAGTTGAATGAAAGCTCTAGAATATGTATATCCTTCTAAGAACCAACAATTTCCCTGAACCAGAATTCAGGAAAATTTTGTTGTAATGAAACCCTTTTAAAAGACCTCTTAATAAGTAAATAACTAAAGTAGCTAATGAATAAGCAATCTTCTCTGCTCTTTGAATGAACTTTGAATGAACATTTAAGTTGTAATTAATAACAAAATAGGCTTTTCTGTCAGAGTGAAAATATCTAATTTTATGTGCTTTTGAAAATGTGATTCTGGGGTTGATCAAGAGATTTGGAAAGCCTGATATTTTGTAATTTTACAAGTCTATGTGTTCCTTTTCTTTTGCTCCCTCTTTTTCCTTCCTTTCTGTCATATCCCTAGAGATTTTAGTTCCCAGCAGGTAATGGTCATTTTGGGTGGACAGTCCTGTATATTAGTAAAAGGACTTTAATCATTTTATTGATTTCAGCGGCAGTCACTTCGGTCTGTAGAATTGATGTCACCCTCTACCTCTGACTTGTTAAATGATTTAAGTTAGCAGCCACTTTAGTACCCATCATCATTCACAGTTTCAACTGACTGCGCTCTTGATAGAACTTCTGATCCAAATAAGCACAAGGATAAACCGAGGTCTGTGGACTCCCTCCAGGCCACTTAGTCACCCTACATTGAATAATGCATCTGTTTAGGGTTAGGTATAGGCGTCTACTCTCTTAGACCATTATTTTCCAGGAACAGTTCCTGTCTAGAACGTATTCTCTGACACCCACACTGTGGGGGTACTTTTCACCCACACCTAATCCCATCTCACCTGGACTCCAGTTGCTCCTCTGAGCCTCTGCTGCCATCTTTACTTCAATCATGCCACGGGGAAGCTGTTTTCCCTTGATTGTGCCATCATCCTTGCTTTCTCCTTTTCAATGAGAATCTATTATGAGGACAAAGTGAAAAGAGAGAGGAGAGGATTTGAGCACCAATGATTTGTACATTCATCTTTTTGTGTTGGTGTTATTGTTAACCTCATTGCAGGTGAGAAAACTTTGATTTGGGAAGGCTAGACTCAACAACGGAGAAGGCAATGGCACCCTACTCCAGTACTCTTGCCTGGAAAAATCCCATGGACGGAGGAGCCTGATGAGCTGCAGTCCATGGGATCGCGAAGAGTTGGACAGGAATGGGTGACTTCACTTTCACTTTTTACTTTCATGCATTGGAGAAGGAAATGGCAACCCACTCCATTGTTCTTGCCTGGAGAATCCCAGGGACGGGGAGCCTGGTGGGCTGCCGTCTATGGGGTCGCACAGAGTCGGACATGACTGAAGCAACATAGCAGCAGCAGACTCACCAAAAAAGACAAATCTTGTGCATTTTTCCCATATTGTGATCAATATAGATTGATTTTATTGCATGTTTTCTTGCTTGTTGATGTCACTGAGATTATAATCTATCCAGTTTTCAACAAATATTTTTGAGTACCAGGTACTCAGGTATGATGCTAGGCAATGTGAAAAAAACAAGCAGAAATCCCTGCCTCCTCGACTTTAAGTCTACTAACCCGAGAAGCAAAATCAAAACAAAATACAAAAAAGCTCCAAACTCCCAGTTTCATTTATTATATTTAGAAAAATGCATGGTAAGGAAACAAGTCTAGGATGACTCACATTTCTGACTTCAGCAGCTAGATAGATAGTGATACCACATTCAAAAAAAGAAGGGAGAAAAGGACTTAATTTTTTTTTTTTTTTTGCAATTTTTTGACTCCTGAGCTCACTTATTAAGTATTTTGTGAGATAAGGTAAAATGCTCCTTTGTATTTCAGCAATCGGATCTTCATTGAGATAAATCCAGTTAATACATGATCTTGACTTTTCAAACCCATTCGTTTCTATAGAAGATCTATGTGTTTCATTTCAATAATGATTTTTTATAATGCTCTTATTTCTTACAATGGTCCTATATATTTTGTAGCTGGAAGAGTACACATAAGATGATTTTATTTTCAATTCTCATCTCTTAAATCTCTGAATGGTTGATCTCATTCTGACCCTAAACTGATGTTTGCAGCTGCATCTCCACACATATTTCAATTCTCAAATCAAATATTACTTCCTAGAATTATTGGCTGGATAACCTGCCAGCAAGCAAAGAAAAGAGAAGTTGAGGAGAGGAAACTAGTCCTATGAGATTATTGATTCCAGATGTTCCAATTACTCCTTTCGGGGACTTTATTGACTTAAGTTATACAAATCCTCCTCTATAAATCTTTACTCAGTCAGGTTGGCAAAGATTGTATTCTGTTTCTCCCTAAACACCCTTATAAGCCTTTAGTAGAGTTCACACCTAATAGAGGAGGAAGCATAAATGTCCTGGCCACATTAAATCTTATGGAGTTTTAAAAAGACACAGTTAACTGATTTAGTTCTTGTCCGCTGAGAGGGGAGGTATATCAATACAGCTCAGTAGTCAAAGACATTTCATGTTTTTCATTTTTTTCACAGAGCAGTAAACCATTCTGTAAATTAAACTTCATTGAAATGATGATTCCTAATAATAATATCTCCTATCTCAAATTTTTTACACTGTATCTCAAAATCAGCCTCAAGACTCTCCTTGAGTGAATTCAACAGAAATCTCAGGAAATGCAGTGCTCACATATTTTAAATAATGATCAGCACATTTATTTTAAATCAAATCAAGTGGCATCAATCCCTCATTATCACCAGTGTTATTAAATATGGGGCAATAATGCTGTCTTAATTCTATCATTTTGTTGGTTTTGTCTGAAAAATCTTGATGGAATGGACCTGATTTTCAGACCTTTTCATAATGTCATCCCATTACCATACATTTCTAAAACAAGCCTTTTTGTTATTTCTCAACATAGTTAATACAGAAGTGTAACAAATGATTATCTAATATTCATCACCATTCAGGGAGCATATGTATCTCAGGATGGAGCTTATGACACATCCCTAACTCAAGCGGAATGACAGAGCTGATGAACTTCAGGAAGATCTAGAAGAGTGAACAACAACAACAAAAAAAACTTTTTTGAGAAATGTAAGGTTCTTACCTCAGGGCAAATATTCTAGCCTATATCTCTAAGGTCAAGGTAGGACTTGTTATTAGCCTAGTTGGAGATAATGTGCAAACTGAGAAAGATAAATCCTCTGTCTCTTTATAGAGTAACATCAGCCCTGTGAAGTGTAGGAGCCCCAGTGAAGATTCACAGTCCTACAACACTGGACAACCAGTGGGAGCTCAGAGAGCAACAGTAATTTGGAAACAATCTCTTCCAGGTAGAAATACCAGATTATTTTATTTAAGGGCAGTGTTCTCATCTGTCTCAGGAATTCAAAGCTTTCATTTACTTCTGCACTGCAAAAGGCACATCAGTAGGATGTGAAAACAAACTATAGACTGGGAGAAAATATTTGTAAAAGGCATATTTTAAAAAGGACTCATCCATTTAAAAAAATATACAAAAATTTCTTAAACATGTTAAAAATAGGTGACCTGAATAAGACATCACCAAAGAATACATACAGATAGCCAATAAACATATGAAAGGATGTCCCACACCATATGTCATTAGGGGATTTTCCTGGTAGCTCAGCTGGTAAAGAATCTGCCTGCAATGCAGGAGACCCTGGTTCAATTCCTGGGTCAGGAAGATTCCCTAGAGAAGGGATAGGCTACCCACTCCAGTATTCTTGGGTTTCCCTGGTGGCTCAGCTGGTAAAGAATCCACAAACAACGTGGGAGACCTGGGTTCGATCCCTGAGTTAGGAAGATCCCCTGGAGAAGGGAACGGCTACCCACTCCAGTATTCTGGCCTGGAGATACAGTTCATGGGATTGCAAAGAGTCAGACATGACTGAGTGACTCACTTTCACTTCACACTAAGGAAGGGGCTTCCCTGGTGGCTCAGACAGTAAAGAATCCACCTGCAATGCAGGGGACCTGGTTTTGATCCCTGAGTTGGGAAGATCCCCTGGAGAAGGGCATGGCAACCCACTCCACTATTCTTGCCTGGAGAATCCCCATGGACAGAGGAGCCTGCCAGGCTACAGTCAATAAGGTGGCAAAGAGTTGGACATGACTGAGCAACTAAGCACACAAACTAAATAAGATATTGCTAATACTTAATAGAATGGTTAAAATCTGGAAAACTAACAACAGCAAAATGCTGAAAAGAATGTGGAGCGACTGGAACTCTCATTCATTGCCAGTTAGAATGGAAAGTGGTACAGCCACTTTGGAAGACACTTTGGCAGTTTCTTACAAAACCAAACATATTCTTACCATATGACCAACTAACCATGATTTCTCAGTAACTACCCAAGGGAGTTGAAAACCTAAATCCACACAAACACCTGTACAAATGTTTGCAGTAGCTCTATTCATAACTGCCAAAACTTAGAAGTTACTGAGGTCTGCTTCAGTAAGTGGGTGGATAAATAGACTGTGGTACATCATGCAGTGGAATATTAGTCAATCCTAAAAATACATGAGCTATCAAACCATAAAAAGAGATGAAGAAGCTTAAATGTATATTACTAAATGAAAGAAGCCAATCTGAAAATACATCAAGCTATACGATTCCAATTATACAACCTCCTGAAAAAGGCAAAACTATGGAAATGGTAAAAGAATCAGTGGTTGCCAGAAGTTGAGAGGCAGGGAGTGTTGAATATAAACAGAATTTTAGGTCAACTAAACCATTCTGTATGACAGTATCATGTAGCAGACCCATGTCTTTATACATTTCCCAAACTCACTGAATGAACAACACCAAGAGTTAACCCTAGTGTAAACTATGGAGTTTGGGTAAAAATGACATGTCAAAGTTAGGTCATCAGTTGTTACAAATGCACCATCTGGTGCAGTGTTTTGATGGTGGAAGAAGCTGTGTGTATGTGGCAAAGAAATTATGTGGGAAATCTCTGTACCTTCTACTCAGTTATACTATGAACCTAAAACAACTCTAAAAAAATAAAACATTTTAAAAGAAAACTCAAAAGACCACTCACTATTTGAGGCTTGATCTAGCACAAGGTGGGCTTCCCTGGTGGCTCAGACAGTAAAGGACCTGCCTGCAATGAGGGAGACCCAAGTTCTATCCCTGGGTTGGGAAGAGTCCCTGGAGAAGGGAATGGCTACCCACTCCAATATTCTTGACTAGAGAATTCCATGGACCGTGGAGCCTGGCAGGCCATGTACATGGGGTCCCAGAGAGTTGGAAATGACTGAGCAACTAACACTTTCTATTTCTAGCACAGGGCACTTAAACTGAAATAGTGAAAAAAAAAAGTTTAAAGTCACATTGAATCCAAAATGTGGTGGTCTTTGGATGCCAGAAAAAGGATATTGATTTTTTTTCCTTCTGTGAACAATGAGGGGCCACTGAATGAAATGTTTGTGCGATGGCCTTCTCTAAAATGAATAAAGTCATCAGAGTGACCATGTGTAAATCTGTGAATCCCAGATTCACACTTCAATTCATTTTCAAAGGGATTTACTTTTAATAATATATTTCAGAATGAAAGTTTACCTAGGTTCATTGACAATAATTATGAGTCACCCATCAGTTGATCTAAAAATATATTGAATAGGGCTTAGATTACTTAGATTTCTCTAGAGTATCTGGATTCAGTTCTGGATGGAACTGAATCAGTATCTTGTCTCCATGTATTTTTCAATTTTTCTGTTTCTACTGTAGCTGTGCAAACATGTATTAAAGGGAAAGTTCATCTTTAATTGGTGTTTTATAGTATTTTTTCAAGACTTGTTAGGTATTAGAGATATCAGACAATTAGAGCTTTAAAATGTCTTTGAAAATACTACTACTTATTCACATAACAATTAGGAAACTTATAGGTTCATCCCTGGTGGCTCAGATGGTAAAGCGTCTGCCTACAATGCGGGAGACCCGGGTTCGATCCCTCTAGTATTCTTGCCTGGAAAATCCCATGGATGGAGGAGCCTGGTTGGCTCCATGGGGTCACAAAGAGTCGGACATGACTGAGCGATTTCACTGTCTATCTATCTATAGGTACATCAGAAAATTGAGCTATTTCAAACATATAATACCTGTAGTTAGCATTTAATAAATAACAGTTGATTGTTTAATTGGATAATAAAACCAATTTCCATGTTTTAAAATGAAGTGTTATTTCATTACCAATCAGTGGAAGGAAAATACATATCCAATAAATCTTAGATTTTAACTTATATTATAACTGGTAGATTCTTTACCATCTGAGCCCCCAGGGAAGCCCTTATAACTGGTAGACTATTTTATTTGAATGTGATTATAATTTGTTTTCTTTTTTCTTCTAAATTTACATTTAATTTAGTCCTGTAACTGGGGCTTTCAATTGTAAATGATATAATTTTCATTTCATCAACCCAATGAACATTAACTGTCTGTTATAGGTATTGGCTTTGTGTAGTTCTCCTACAAAAAGCAAAACAGTGCTGTCTGTGGCGTGCCCAGGTGTGACGTCATAATTACCAAGTCACTGTCACTTCATCAAGGTATGACATCATCATCACCAGGTCACTTGTCACTTCATCAAGGCCCCAGTCAAGTGTCAGTTGAGTTTTTCCAGCATTTGAGGATAGTGAGTAAATAGTGGTGAAATGGTCAGTTCATGGTATCCTGTACACTGGAAGGAAGCTCTAAAGCAAAGAGAAGAAAGGAAATAAAATGAGATACATAAGGATTACATGAAAAGATGTGCATGAAAGAGGTTCACAGAGGGCCTTGTACATACTAGATACTCAGTAGATCTTGTTTGTTTACTATCCTTTTCTTTTTCTCTCGAGTAACAGGAAGAGAAAATTCTTTTACAAGATGTTTGCATGTTTGTTGGTGGAGGTTGGTCCCATCAGGTTACTTATTTCACATTTTAAACACTTACTAATTAATGATGCTAATATTATGTCTACATGGTGTCAAAATATGTAACAGAACAGTTTTTAAAGCTATTGATATATAGCTAGGATATAATCATACACCTAATGATTTTTTTATTCCACCAAATTACTATATACATATAAAAAGTCTAACATAACATGGGAACTATAGAACCCGTGACAATGCTGTCATCTAATATTTAGACTTATAAAAGGTTTACTGCACCTGGAAATATCTCCATGGTGAGTAACATAGCAAAGACATTGATTTACTGAATATTTTTAACCTATGGGCCACCTAGCCATAGCTGCTACCCCTGAGCGCAGATGGAGATTTGGCTTCTCTACTTGGCTATGTTGGAGAGTCCCTTCTTCCCTTACTGCTGTGAGTCTACCCTTTCTTAGGAAGAGCTTAAGGAAAAAACTTCACAGGTAGACATGAACGACATAGAGGTCAAAGATATTTCACTCTATATTTCTCAATTTGAAAGTTTTCATCATATTCCCAAGGTTTAATTGAGGAGACAATAGGATACCAAATATCCAAGGCTCAGTGTTTTAATTTATTTGCTCTAATCCTCAGTTTCCTCATGAAGACTCTATTTAAAAACAAAATGTGTTCACTTGACGGTTGATTTTATTTCTGCCTAATCACCTAATAAATCACATCACTTGGGGATCTAAAATATTTATTTTGCGTGTGTTATTTTCAGAAGTCTAGAGCAATGTAGATCCATTACTTTAGCATTCTAAACACAAATTTCATTGCCTGAAAAACTGCTTAGTTGAGTAATGGAATTGTCTGATTTAGCTAGAAACTTGACTTTTCTCTCATTATTCATATGTGACTTAGTGTTCCAGCAATTCCTGTTTGTACATGTCAGACTTGGTGAAGAAAGCTTACACAGTGAGGAAAAATTTCACGTCCATCTGTAAACCCATATCCTGGGAGCATGTGGGGAGGAGGAGAGGCTAAGAGGGAAAGCACAAGTTCTGTTTTCCTCTTGGGGGATGTAACAGCCTACAGCACTGGGAGCTCCATTGCTTTCCATGCTATACATGAGACTACTGCCCCCTTCAAAATATTGATACTAGAGCATCTGGGAAAGCATTTCACATAAGAGAAGGAGAGAGTGCTTTAAGGTTGTGAAGTTTTGATGGGACTTTTGCTGTGGTAAATGTCCAAAGAGGACAAACATTTTGACACTCCAAGAGTTAGAAATAGAACCGAGACAGTTGACTCAAACAAAATAAAGACAAGCAACTAGTATCATCCACAAGCAACAGCTCCTGGACCTGCAATTGAAGTTTCTTTTTTTTTCCTAAAATAACCTAATGTGAAAATGAGAAACCACTTGGTATTTTTAACCTGATCCGGAAGCATCACCAAGTGGGTCTCACTTACATGGTGTTGGTGGGATTTGTTCCTGAAGTGCCAGTGACCTCCAAGTGCAAGAAGCAAACCATCCCTGAAACAGTGGAATGGAAATGTCCTCAAACCAAAAATGACGCTCAGGTCATGCTTTGATAAATGATGGCAAATTCAAGGGGAAGGAGAGGAAGTGAGCTCACTGGCTTAAAAACCAGAGCAAGAAGAATGGAAAGGCCACAGTGCTTGGATCTAGTATTAAACAGCATTCATGCATCATTTTCCTGTGTCTGCAGTATCAGCCTTCCCTGACAATGGTGTGGTTTCCAGGACCACAGTGTAGGGCGGACCTGGGTTCATTGAGAGCCCTGAAGCCAGCACCCACTTACTCCATCAGAGAGGCACTGGTCAAGCTTTCCCAGCCAGTAGCTGCGGGTCACTGATGACTGACTGAGCAGCTCTGGATTTTATCTGTGTATATCAGGTAGGAGATACATGGGGCCAGACTCCGTGTCACAGAACATTAAATACTATTTATGGTCCCATGGCTCTTTAGGGCTTAATTGGTCCTTTTCTCCATTCTTAGCTATGTTCAGCACAATTTGTTGTTCAGTGGCTAAGTTGTGTCCGACTCTTTGCAACCCCATCAACTGCAGCACACCAGGCTTCCCTGTCCTTCACCATTTCCTGGAGTTTGCTCAAACTCATATCTATCCATATCATTCTCTGTCGCCACCTTCTCCTTCTGTCCTCAACTTTCCCAGCATCAGGGTCTTTTTGATGAGCTGGCTCTTTACATCAGGTGGCCAAAGTTTTGGAGCTTCAGCTCCATTACTTGGTCCTTTTCTCCCTTCTTAGCTACATTCAGCACATTTAGGCTGAACTTAATTTATCCTTGTCTAAGGACTGTCACAAGCTACTCACTATCTATTCTTAGTTTTATCTGTCATCTTAATTTGTTTCTCCTATCTGTTATAGAAGAATTCAGTAATCTTAAATAATACAGCAGTTAACACCCTTCTGGGCTGAAATTTCAAAATATGCTTAGTGTCAAATGGATGAATCATAAAGTAAAAACGTGGATTATTCCTGTTACAACTCAAAGCCTACTATGAGTGTTTTTGTAGATTCTTGTAGCTCTCTTGGACCTCCCAGGAAGATTCCCTCCCCCCATCACATGAGTCATGTAGCTGGGGGCTAAAAGCACAGTGAGCAGCTCACGAAATACAGCATTTCTTCTCCTCCTGTTCTCCTGCTGCTCCTGCTCTTTCTCAGTCTCCTTTTCATCTCCTTCTCCACATGTTTTTCTCTTCCCTCCTCCCTGCTAATTCGGATTTGAAACTTTTTGGTTATATACCTGCAAATCATCCACCCACCAATCTTTAATCCAACTGTAATGCATATATCTTACCTCACATGAGTAACAGGAAACAAAAACTCACTAAGGACTAATTAAAATTACTCCAGTGAATTGAGGGGCAATTGAAATGCTCAAGGCAGGATGTGGCTCCAGCATCCGGTGGAACTCCTTTAGGGTATGTTCATTCTGCTTTGACAGGGCCAAGCTCAGCTACTCTGGCTAAATGTCCATCAAGAGTGTAAAAGATGACAAACTATAGGGTTCAATTCAGTCAGTTCAGTGGCTCAGTCGAGTCCGACTCTCTGTGAGCCCATGGACTACAGCAGGCTTTCCTGTCCATCACCAATTCTGGGAGTTTACTCAAACTCATGTCCATTGATGGTGATGCCATCCAACCATCTCATCCTCTGTCATCCCCTTCTCCTGCCTTCAATCTTTCCCAGCATCAGGGTCTTTTCCAATGAGTCAATTCTTCGCATCAGGTGACCAAAGTATTGGAGTTTCAGCTTCAACATCAGTCCTTCGATGAATATTCAGGACTGATCTCCTTTAGGATGGACTGGTTGGATCTCCTTGCAGGCCAAGGGGCTCTCAAGAGTCTTCTCCAACACCACAGTTGAAAAGCATCAATTTTTCAGCTCTCAGGTTTCTTTATAGTCCAACTCTCATATCCATACATGACCACTGGAAAAACCATAGCTTTGACTAGATGGACCTTTGTTGGTAATGTATGTCTCTGCTTTTTAGTATGCTATCTAGGTTGGTCATAGCTTTTCTCCCATGGAGCAAGTGTCTTAATTTCATGGCTGTAGTCACCATCTGCAGTGATTTTGGAGCACCCCACCAAATATAAATAAATAAATAAAGTCTCTTGCTGTTTCCATTGCTTCCCCATCTATTTGCCATGAAGTGATGGGACCAGATGCCATGATGTTAGTTTTCTGAAAGTTGAGTTTTAAGCCAACTTTTTCACTCTCCTCTTTCAAAACCCTTTCATTAAGAGGCTCTTTAGTTCTTCTTCACTTTCTGCCATAAGGGTGGTGTGATCTGCATATCTAAGGTTATTGATATTTCTCCCATCAATCTTGATTCCAACTTATGCTTCATCCAGCCCAGTGTTCCTCATGTTGTACTCTGCATATAAGTCAAATAAGCAGGGTGACAATATACAGCCTTGACGTACTCCTTTCCCTATTTGGAACCAGTCTCTTGTTCCATATCCAGTTCTGACTGTTGCTTCCTGACCTGCATACAGATTTCTCGGGGGGCAGGTGTGGTGGTCTGGAATTCCCATCTCTTTAAGCATTTCCCACAGTTTGCTGTGATCCACACAGTCAAAGGCTTTGGTATAGTCAATAAAGCAGAAGTAGATGTTTTTCTGGAATTCTCTTGCTTTTTCAGTGATCCAACAGATGTTGGCAATTTGATCTCTGGTTCTTCTGCCTTTTCTAAACCCAGCTTGAACATCTGGGAGTTCACAGTTCATATACTGTTGAAGCCTGGCTAGGAGAATTTTGAGCATTACCTTGCTAGCATGTGAGATAAGTGCAATTGTGCAGTAGTTTCAACATTCTTTGGCATTGCCTTTCTTTGGGACTGGAATGAAAAACTGACTTTTTCCAGTCCTATGGCCACTGCTGAGTTTTCCAAATTTGGTGGCATATTGAGTATAGCACTTTCACAGCATCATCTTTTAGGTTAATTTATTAAAAAAAATAAATAAACAGTTTGAAAGAAGTCCTAGAAATATTCTGTGCACAACAGGTTTTAGATCTATATTAACAGCAGTTCAGTTCAGTCGTTCAGTTGTGTCTGACCTTTTGCAGCACCATGAATCGCAGCACCCCAGGCCTCCCTGTTCATCACCAACTCCCAGAGTTCACTCAAACTCACATCCATCAAGTTGGTGATGCCATCCAGCCATCTCATCCTCTGTCGTTCCCTTCTCCTCCTGCCCCCAATCCCTCCCAGCATCAGAGTCTTTTCCAATG
>NW_011495023.1:9897053-9913306 GCF_000754665.1 Bison bison bison
AAATCCCAGGACTGATCTCCTTTAGAATGGACTGGTTGGATCTCCTTGCAGTCCAAGGGACTCTCAAGAGTCTTCTCCAACACCACAGTTCAAAAGCATCAATTCTTCAGTGCTCAGCTTTCTTCACAGTCCCACTTTCACATCCATACATGACTACTGGAAAAACAATAGCCTTGACTAGACGGACCTTTGTTGGCAAAGTAACGTCTCTGCTTTTCAATATGCTATCTAGGTTGGTCATAACTTTCCTTCCAAGGAGTAAGCATCTTTTACTTTCATGGCTGCAGTCACCATCTGCACTGATTTTGGAGCCCCAAAAAATAAAGTCTGACACTGTGTCCACTGTTTCCCCATCTATTTCCCATGAAGTGATGGGACCAGATGCCATGATCTTCGTTTTCTGAATGTTGAGCTTTAAGCCAACTTTTTCACTCTCCTCTTTCACTTTCATCAAGAGGCTTTTTAGTTCCTCTTCACATTCTGCCGTAAGGGTGGTGTCATCTGCATATCTGAGGTTATTGATATTTCTCCCAGCAATCTTGATTCCAGCTTGTGCTTCTTCCAGCCCAGCGTTTCTCATGATGTACTCTGCATATATATTAACGTAGTTGGATATTTAATTTAAAAGGACATAGCAGACATATTAGGAGAACTATGTGTTTCTCTGCCTTGTAGGGTAAGTATAGTAATCTCTTGGCTTCCTTGGTGGCTCAGGTGGTAAAGAATTCACCTGCAATGTAGGAGACCCCAGTTCAATTCCTGGGTCGGGAAGATCCACTGGAGAAGGGATAGGCTACCTACTCCAGTATCCTTGGGCTTCACTTGCGGCTCAGCTGGTAAAGAATCCGCCTGCCATGGGGGAAACCTGGGTTTGATCCCTGGGTTGGGAAGATATCCTGGAGAAGAGACCAGCTACCCATTCCAGTGTTCTTGCCTGAAGAATTCCATGAAGAGCCCAACAGGACTGAGCAACTTTCACTTACTCACCATCGTAGTCTCTCAACAAAATATGGAGGTAAGGAATGTAAATATAAATACTGTGCAGAATTTATATTTCATGTTTAAATAATGCTCAGCTCCTTTCTCATTTGACTTTTTTTCTTTTCAGTATATGTTTTTAATTTAACCAGAACTAGAGGATGAAAGTGAAATTATTACTTGGAAACATTTGTATTCCTGCTGCAATTTAAATATTCAAACATCAAAAATTTTACATTTAAATATAAGCATCAAATATAAACATTTGATTATTAAAATGTAATTGAAATATTCAAAACATGATTGCAATAGGTATTTGTAAGTAACAAGATCACCAAGGATATAGTAATCTAGACAGAACTTGCATAACATCAGTGCATAAACTTAAATAACTTCAGCTGAGCTTGAGGATATAACTTTTTAACAGTACAGGTAAGAGAGCCAAGTTTACCTTCTCTTTATGGGTTTCCTGTTAGACAACAATAGTCGACAGAAAGAAATCTGAAAGTTCATCCTCATCAATCATTCACTCAAGACAGATCCCAGCATTTACCTGCCACTAAATGAATTAATTTCATAGCCAGGAGTGAGTTTGTGGATTTTATTTCTTAACTAAGCATTACACATATTTGAAAAGAATTTTTAAATTTAATTAACTTGTTTTCATTTTGTTTTTATTGGACAAGATGATCTTTGTTTAAGAAAAAAGATCATACATAGACCCAATAAAACATTACAATTTTAAAACTCATTTCATTATGATACTTGGCAAAACTAATACATTATTGTAAAGTTTAAAAATAAAATAAAATTTAAAAAAAATAAAAAAATAAAACTCATTTCATTTGAGAAATTAAGCATACCTATGTTAAAACTATTGTGATAGTGGTAAACAACAGCACTCCCTCATTCATTTTCTTCTGATTAGCCAACTAAAATAGGATTCACTCTCTCTAATTAGCAACCACACAAAAGATTCAAATTCCTGCTGTAGGAGCAGAATGTTTAATTAAATTACAAAAGACAGTTTGCAATTAGTTATATTTGGTCTACCTGATGGTATTCATTTATTTGTCAAGAGGCAAACAAATCTGGTTGCTTAAATTACCACCAAGTTCAAAACAAATAAATATCTTCCTGGGTGAGGAAGGTAATCATAGTTCTTTCTAATTATATTGTAATCTGATTTGCAGTAACCATTCTGAGACAAGGTAAAGTTCAATTCATCTGTTTGTGCCTATACCATCTAGAACATATTAGATATCTATTAATACTGGAAATAAGGAAAGGAAGAAAGAGAAAGGAAGCACAGGAGACAGAAAATCAAGAAATAGTAAATAAAGTGAAGAAGTAATTGATTATTTGGTCCTCTCAAAGTCTCTTCTAAATAAATAAGTAGATTTGCAGAAAGAATATTGGATTTCAGATTGAGCCAGAGTTTTGGTATAACATGTTTCAAAGTATAGTATTATACTTTATATATTAATAATATTGTGCAAGTAGTTTTACCATTTCTGAATTTAATTTCTCATTGAATTTTTCTAGATGTTTAGGTAGATCCTGGAACTCTATATATAAAACTCTATATATTTAAAGATCTTATCTTTATTTTGCAATTGAATGTACCTTTTTTACTTTCTAATAATGAATCATTCTGTAGTAGATTCCTTACAAAAATGGCTGCAACTTTTCTTCTCCCTGAATCAGTAATCCTGGGTGATATAACTTTGCAGCTCCTCCCATCCAAAAAGCATAGTCTATCCCCAACTTTTGACTTGCTTTTGCTCATTTGTTTGCATTTTTGGCCCTATGACTCACTTTGACTAATAGAATGTGATTGTGTGCTAGTTCTGAGCCTCGAGAATATATTTTTTGCATGCTTCTGGTTAATTATCTTAGAATCCTGCCCAGACTCCATGTGAAAAAGTCTTGACTAGCCTGATGATGGATAAAAGACTACATGATCAACCCAAAGTAGATTAGCCAGTCCCTAACTGATGTAGCAACTGATTGCAGTCACATGAACAAGCCCAGTCAGCAATAGCTGATCTTGGTCCAGTTGAGCAGAAATGTCCCATTGACTAAGATAGTCATGAGCAATAATAAATTATTGTTGTCTTAAATAATTTAGTTTTGGTGTGTCTTGTCACTCAGCAACAGCTAACGGATGCACATCCTTCCTGAAACATGAAAGCATCCTTTATTCTTTCTACCCTCTGTCTCTACAAATCGGTTTCCAAATCTTCTTTATTTTAAAGAAAATACAATCTCTCTTGTGGTCTCCTGACATTCTGCTAATTCTGGCTTTCCAGTAGTTATTGCCTGGTGATGTTAATGGGTTCTCACTGAAGTTCCTGCTTCCAATCTCTCCATTCTCCAATTCAGTCACTTAAATACTATTTCAATCTATGGATCTAATCATGTGACTCCTTTCCTTAAAACACCTTCATTTACTCTCTTTTTATACACAGAAGGAAAATCCAAATATCTTTAAATGGTATAAAGACCTTTCTGTTTTTATTTCCACCTCTCTTACCAGATATACAATGGATTACTGTCATCAAACTCCAATCCCACAACATAACAAAACCACCTTTAACTTCACAATCACAATTCTAAAGCTGCTGCCCATTTTGTTCTGTTTGCCTGAATCCACAAATCTGCCCTGTCCACCTGTTGACCTTTTACTTCTCCTCCAATGTGTACCCCAGAGATCATTTGCTCTGGGAAGTTCTCCTGATTTCCTTCAAACAGAATGCATTACACTCTCTGTATGGCACATCTTTCTAAAGAAGAAATCTTGTTCTCTGTTTCATCTGTTTCTGTGTTATTGTCTCTAAGAATAAGCGAGCTCTTTAAATGCAGAGATTGCTCAACCACCTTTTACCCTTGAGAAACAATCATAGTGTCTAGCATATAATGGGCACTTGATAACTTTTTTTTTAATGTACATGTAATCAGCAATATTAAGTCAATTCATCTAAAACTGTCCCCAAACCCCCTATTTATGAAGTTAATTTTATAGATGTTTGAAATCTGCACTTAATTTCCTTAAGTTTATTTACATTTCATATAATATAAATGCACATTATAAGGGTGACAAATTTTCCTACAGGACTTATTTTAGGTGAATCTGGCTCAGTATTAAAATTCCAAGGCATTTCACTGTTTCAGAAAACTGTAATCATCACTATATTGTTACTTTCATTTGTTCAATAAATATTTCTTAGACACATACTATGTACCAAACACTGTACTAATCCTTCAAATCAATCACTGTCCAAAAAAACAGTCTTGCCTAAATTAATTTATGAAATAAACCATGCATGTGCTTTTGTTTTTCCTTTTTGTTTTATTTTATTAATTTTATTTTATGTTTTATTTCTCCTTTGTTTCTTCATTGTTTTGTCCTTTCTTTTAACTAATTTTTCTAAGAATACTCAAGCTTCCATTTTATTTTCAGAAATTCAGTATATTCTCAGATCAGATCAGATCAGTCGCTCAGTCGTGTCCAACTCTCTGCAACCCCATGAATCGCAGCACGCCAGGCCTCCCTGTCCATCACCAACTCCCGGAGTTCACTCAGACTCACGTCCATCGAGTCAGTGATGCCATCCAGCCATCTCATCCTCTGTCGTCCCCTTCTCCTCCTGCCCCCAATCCTTCCCAGCATCAGAGTCTTTTCCAATGAGAAAACTCTTTGCATGAGGTGGCCAAAGTACTGGAGTTTCAGCTTTAGCATCATTCCTTCCAAAGAAATCCCAGGGCTGATCTCCTTCAGAATGGACTGGTTGGATCTCCTTGCAGTCCAAGGGACTCTCAAGAGTCTTCTCCAACACTTCTCAGATGGTTTTAAATCCTCAAACTCTTTTTCATGCATACTGGCTATTTTGTATCCAAGATTTTAATGCATATAATTTTTAAGAGGGATAATTACTTCAGAAGTCTGATTTCAGTAGCTATAACTCATATCCATTGATCTTAGTTAATATGACATATCAGTCATCATTTCAAAATCCTATGGCTGGGGATTAAATTAAACTTTCAAAACATCAGTATCATTTAGAATCCCCACTGAGAATATGAGTGTGTTCAAAAACAGAAAATAGCATCTTCATGTACTCATTATTTATAAAAGATTAAAATTATCATATTGAAACATCAGTGACTACATGTTTATATCTTATAAGTTACTCCAAATAATTGGATCTCATATTAATAAGGAAATTGCACAAAGCTCTAAAATCAAACCACAGTTGCTATTTTTTAAATTGTTTTAGAAAAGGAAATCAATATGTATTTAAAAGAGTTACAATTCAAGAGTGAATTGAGGAAAATAATATGATTCAATCAAGAGCTACTGAATACAAACATTATATTCAAAATAAAACTAATGTTGTCAATTCTATTACTTAATCACTAGATTAATAACACTAGCAATTCAAGATAGCAATTCAAGTCTTTAGGAAGATTCTTACTGACATATAACTATCAAATTTGTCAAAAATCCTATTTGGTGAATCACGTAGGTTCCCCCCTGACCAAAGCAAAATAAAACAAGTATCCTTAGTCAATTTAAGATCAGTAAAACAACAATAGGAATTAATCATAATTGATTTAATTTTTCTGAACAAAATGTACCATGAATTCTACTTTAGTTTTTTTCTATTTTTAATAAAATTATCCTATACATTTATATGGGATTAAAATAGAGACCCAACAAGTTATTCTTTTGTTTAATCTGGGAATGCAGTTTCAGAAGCATATTTCTGTGCTGAGGTTGATATTTTAGAATATTTTTATAAAATATCATAAAATAATGTTATAAATTCCTTTGGCCTTTCATCTTCCACATTCTATGTGAAAGTTTTTTAAAAAGAAGGGCAATTCAATTTAATTGAATTATTCTCAAATGACTCTCATTAAGTAGCTTGGTAGTTAAGCTTGAGTCTATTCCTGTAATTTTTCTGACCCCTCTCTCAAAACATCAACACACTCAGAGATTATAGGAAAAACCCACTTCAGATCTGAATTTGGCCTGAATTTCACACAGTTTGAATATACTCCTACCATTTGAAGGCATTAAAAACAAACAAATTATTATTTTGCTTGTCCCTTTTGGAGTCTCTTTCCTGGAAGCAATGTTTAGGATCAACTGTGATCCTAAGTTCCCATACAGGATTGTTAAAAAAAAACAAATTTATCAGTGCTTGGCTTAGGGACATAGTGCTAAAATAACAGATGGAATCAATATCAAACGTTACAAAGGAACTACATAGGAAAATCAACAGTTCTTTGTAATGATTGATGATGATTGTATAAATGTCTTTTTTATGCTTTTAGCATTTCTTCTTTTGAAAGAGTCTAAGTAGATGCCATAAGTGGTCGTTGTGAAGTAGCTCCAAATAGGCATTAATTGAGTTCCATGCTAGGCTGTGATCAATTGTAAATCAGCATTTTGTATGACAGTCATGAAAGAAAGGTAAAGAAGTAATCACCTGGCTGTCTTAATTAATGTACATTTGAGAGAGTTCAGCTTTCTATAATTAGATCCCCCCACCCCAGTGTCAAAAGACACACATACACACAGAGCTCTTCCCTTTCTTTCCCAGGACTGCCATAGACAACTTTCTGGTTAAATCCACGTTCAGTGGTTATCATTACTATTATTACATTTGCTTTCTTGTATATTTGTGCATTTTTTCAGTTACTAATTTGTTCATCTATTTGCTTAATTAACTTTAAACCTAGCACTATGTCCTGTTTATGTACATGTTGCATGTATGTATTTTAACAAAAGAAACACCTTCTGCATCCTCTTTCCATTCTCCAGCTCCAATTTTTATTGTTTTCTTCTCTAAGTCTAAATTCTCTTCTCCATCATCCAGTTTTTTACTTTGCTTTTTAAACCCTCTCTGTATTGGATTTATGGATTACATGAATTGTTATATCTTAGATTACTCATTCTGATAAAACATACCTTCCAGGAGTAAACTTTTAGAAATTTGTTGGGACGTGCTCAATGGTTCAATACAAACTAATTTTTGTAAAAGTTCTATTTGTACTTAAAAATATGAAGTCCATGGGGTCACAAACAGTCAGAAACAACTTAGCAACTAAACAATGCTTCAGTTATCGGCTGCAACATTCTAGATATGTTTACAAAAATAAGTTTTTTCATCATGTTGGTTAAATTTTCCACAGTCTCCTGGTATTTTATTGTTCAATTAATTCCTGAGAAAGGTTGTTAAAATCTCTCATTAAGGTTGTGGACTTATATATTTTGCTTTAAAGTTTGTCAAATTGTACTTTAATAAAGTATTTTGAGTATCTGGCATTAGACACACACAAATTTAAAATTATTTCTTCTCTGTGACTTAAAACATTTTTATTTATGATTATTTATTTGTTTATGATTATATCATTCTAATATGATAAAGATATTTTGTCACTGATCATTAAAAACTATCTTAATTTCCAATAATGCTTTTTGCTTGGAGATTTACTTTTTGATATTAAAATAAGGATGCCATACCCTTTCCACTGTTTTACATCTCTGTCTCTGCACATTTTATATACTTCTGAACAGCACACATTTGGTTTAAGAAATGTCTGTCTGCTCACTGGAATATTCAGTTATTTTAACTATAGTTTAAGTAAACATTTTTATTTTGTCCTTGCAATTTATTTCACCTGTTCTACATTTCTTTTCATCATCTTTCCTTTTGGATGATTTATACATATTTCTTTATCCTTTTGAATATTTTTGTATATTTTAAATTTCTAATTTCCCTCCCACAGTTTTTTAAAATTAAAATTCTATTTCTAAAAGGATTAGTAACTATTTCAGAAATTAAAACCTGCATTAAGTGCTCAAAGTCAAATAGGTTTTCAGCTTTTTTGACATATAATTGATATACCATTGTGTAATTTTAAGGTATAAAATACAATGAATTGATACATGTATATATCACAAAGTGTTTGCCACAATAAAGTTAGTTAACACATCCCTCACCTCACATAATTACAATTGTGTTGTTATTGTTATGGTGAGAACATTAAAGATATACTCTTAGAGCAACTTTCAAGTATGTTATATAGGTATTGCTAACTATAGTCACCATGCTGTACCTTAGAGTCTTAAAATTATTAGTCTTATAACTAAACTTTTGTACTCTTTGAACAACACCTCCCCATTTTCCCCACCCTTCAGCCCCTGGCAACTACCATTTTATTGTTTGTTTCTGTGAGTTTGATGTCTATATAATGCAAATATAAGTGAAATAATACAGTATTTCATCTTTTCCTGTATGACTTACTTCACTTAGTTTAATGTCAGCAACATCCATCCATGTTGTTGCAATTGCAAGATTTCCTTTTTTAATGGATGAATGCGATTCATGGGGGTCTCAAAGAGTTGGACACGACTGAGCGACTGAACTGAACTGAACTGAACTGAATGTTCCATCGTAGCACACTTTATCCATTCATCCATCCATAAACACTTAGGCTGTTTTCATTCTTGGCTATTGTGAATAATGCTGCAGCAAACATGGGAGTAGAGCTATCTCTTTAAGAGAATGATTTCACTTCCTCTGGGTATGTATCCTGGAGTGGAATTGCTGGATCGTATGGTACTTTTAATATTTTGAGGACAATCCATACTACTTTTTCAAATGGCTGGACCAATTTACATTCCCATCAAGGCTTCCTTTTCTCCACATCCTTGCCAGAACTTTTATCTCTTATCTTTTGATAACAGTCATGCCAACAGGCATGAGGTGATATTTCCCTGTGGTTTCAGTTTGCATTTCCCTGATGATTCGTGATTTTGAGCACTATTTCATATACCTGTTGGCCATTTATATGTCTTCTTTAGAAAAAAGTCCCTTCGGTTCCTCTGCCCGTTTTTTTTTTTTTTTTTTTTTAAAGAAAATCCATCCTGAACCCTCCTCCCTCCTCCCTCCCCATACCATCCCTCTGGGTCATCCCAGTGCACCAGTCCCAAGCATCCAGCATCGTGCACTGAACCTGGACTGGCATCTCGTTTCATACATGACATTTCACATGTTTCAATGCCATTCTCCCTCTGCCCGTTTTTAATTAGATTATTTTCTTGCTATTGAATTATATGAGTTTCTTTTATGTTTTTGGTATATTAACTCTTCATTGAATGGTTTGCAAACACATTCTCTCATTCTGTATGTTGCCTTTGTTTTGTTGTCAACTGTTTATTTACTGTGTAGGCGCTTTATAGTTTGAGGATTGATGTTAACTCTTCTTTAAATATTTCCTAGAATTTACCCATGAATCCTGGGCTTTACTTTGGAAGATTTCTGATTACTAATGAAATTTCCATACACATTATTAGTCTCTTCAGATTTTCTATTTTTTCATGATTCAACTGTGGTAGGTGCAAGCAGCAAGGGTCAGGGTCAACTTCAGCTCACAGGCAGCTGCAGGGGTTCTGCCTGTTGGCATGGTCACTGGTGACTGGAAAATTTCCTCATGGGCACACACAGGGCAGTGGAGACCAGTGCTGGGAGTCAGGCAGGAACTCTGGGTATGCTATGGAATACCACATGCAATCAGCATCAAGAAAAGGAAGTGTGTGAAGACACAGGTGGTGCCCTCATCCTCTGCCATCTGAAGCACACATGTAACATTTTATCAAGTAAGAAACAGAAAACATACTGGCAATGGTGCTTTTGTATTCTGAGAGACCACCTGTGAGGCCAAGCGGAAACACGCAAGTGTTTATTTTTCTTAGTTACTTCATGAACAGAAACTGAAAGATGCCTAGGGCAAGAAACTGCATTCTATCCCTCCTCCCCAACCCCCTTTTTTTTTTTTTTCCTTTTCCCTGTCCCTTGAGTTCACATGTCAGGAGCGATTTTTTCAAAAGAAATATTATATTAGCCAATTTCCAAGAAATTAAACATAGACACAACATTATAAAATCACAATGTAAGGAAAGATGTCTTTTTCAGAAGCAAAAATAAAATTGGAAGGAATCTTTTTGCCCTTCTCTTTCCTTTGGCCACTAACAACAGTAAATTTCAGGGGATTAAAAGAAAGAAAGGAAAAAAAAAGAGGAGGAGGAAAAAAATAAAGTCAAAAAGGAGATTAAAAAAGCTAAAGCAGTAGCCTTGTGTTATGAGAACAGTCTATTCTATTGTAGATAATAAAACACATACCTTCCCAAGAGCAAATACACTGGCCCTAGAGGGGTCCACCTTCAGCTCTGTACCAATTGCATCTATGGCAATCCTTTGCTTTGGTTAAGGATGGTACATAAACTCTTTGGCAGGTTAACCAGGCTAGACTAGACATCTGTGTATATCCTGACAAGTCCTGGTCACTACTATTTTGTCTGGCTATAAGCAGCTGCCTTTGTAGAAATGGTAAAGGAGGGAGAGAAACCCTGGGAGAATTACAGAGAGAACATAAACACATTTCTTTGCGGAGGGCTGTAAATTACATCTTCTCTTCATTCCACCCCTCACCCCTCTCCATGAAACCAAAAAGCACAACCTTCTATCTATACAGAAATAAGAGGTTTTTCCAAGGACCTGTACTAAGAAATTCTGATTTTTGTTAATGTGACTGCTAACAATGTTACCTGTTTCATCTATTTTTAATTGTCAGCTTTCTAAAGACAACGTGTGTAAATCCAGCTCTACATTTTTGCAGAGGAGAAGGCAATGGCACCCCACTCCAGTACTCTTGCCTGGAAAATCCCATGGATGGAGGAGTCTGGTAGGCTGCAGTCCATGGGGTCACTAAGAGTTGAACACGACTGAGTGACTTCACTTTCACTTTTCACTTTCATGCATTGGAGAAGGAAATGGCAACCCACTCCAGTGTTCTTGCCTGGAGAATCCCAGGGACGGGGGAGCCTGGTGGGCTGCCGTCTCTGGGGTCGCACAGAGTCGGACACGACTGAAGCGACTTAGCAGCAGCAGCATTTTTGCAGAAGGTTGTTGATTTTAATTAGAAAAGTGGGTTCATTATCAGAGGCACTAAAGTTTATTTTTCTTACCAGAAACATTACCATGGAAGGTTTTTCATTAGTATTTATGTAATATTAAAAACAAACTATTATCATATTTGGAAATTCCCCAGTTATTTGGCATATGAAGAAAGAGTGTTCAAATTATTGTTTAAAAATTTCACCCTACGTTTTAGTGTCAGATAGACATAACCCTAAATACTTTGTGTCTTAAATTGTTCAAAGCTTCTTGAAGTGAATGCCAATTACTAATTCTCAAGTGGTGTTTGGTAACTTCATTTAAAAAGGAAATATAAACACAGTGTTTTGTTGCATTGTACCTTGGCTGTTTATTAGAATGTCTGCACTTAAATTCTCGAAAGTAAAACTTAATGGCAAAGGTTTTAGTAAGCATTTTTCTGTTCAAATCTGAAATCCAACAGCTTGCAAAGAATCAACCATTATAATAATCATGACATTGGTGCTCTAAATTTGGGCTTGGATTCTAATGAAAATTTTTTTCATGTAAGCAGTTGGAGTTTCTTGTTACAGGATTGCAGAGCTGGGTTGGGAGGCTTAGAAGACTTGGAATCCTAGAGCTGTTATCCTAAAAACAGCCATCAATTACAGAAAAATGGAAAATTCAGGCACCCATAGCATCGTTTTTTAACATGTGGTTTTGTTTACTGCAGCTGCGTTCTATACATGTGAAACAAGTAAGTGAATTCAGTGAGAAATGCAGTGTGTTTTACCCCTACTTGTTAATCTAAGCCAAAGTGGAGTGAAAGCAATAACTGACATCTTCCATTTGTCAATTAATTATCAAATGCCTTGTAATACTCCTCCTACTGTTGAGTCATAATTAACTTGTGCACTATTCAACTTTTCTGTAATTTATGATTTGTTGCTCTAACTTGCAAGTACTTTGAAGGCCCTGGAGATTACATTTTTCATAGTCTCTGTCTTCACCATGTCTATAAGTTGGCCTGGGTTTAGTAGCTTCTTAAACTTCTTTGATAATTAAACTGAACGACTATATGATTTAACAGAGGTGAAAACACATTATCATAAAAAGTGGGTCTTCTAACCAACCTCCCCTTAGGGTGGAGATGTTGCACATAAGTGATTTCCTTCCTTAATAAGAAAATGGACAATTATTTGAAATACCAGAAATTTAAACTCTCTGAACCTCAACACAGCTACTCATTTCCTCTGTTCCAGGAAGGAGAGTTGCTTTTACTGATGTATCAAAACAATCAAGGTGTCCAAGAAGATGGAGTTTAATTGCAATTTTAATAGCACACAACTGGCACCCCGCTCCAGTACTCTTGCCTGGAGGGTCCCATGGACAGAGGAGCCTGGAAGGCTGCAGTCCATGGGGTCACTGAGGGTCGGGCATGACTGAGCGATTCACTTCACTTTCACTTTTCACTTTCATGCATTGGAGAAGGAGATGGCAACCCACTCCAGCGTTCTTGCCTGGAGAACCCCAGGGACAGCGGAGCCTGGTGGGCTGCCGTCTATGGGGTCGCACAGAGTCGGACACGACTGAAGCGACTTAGCAGCAGTACCACTGCACCAAGCCAACGTTGTGACATAAATTATAGTATAGTATTTATTTTATCGATCATAATTTTTCTTAATTTCAGCATCATCAAATGAATATCCATAGCTATGAAAAAATGTTAGCTGGCAAGGACTACAGCATTCCCTACAGAACTAGCAATCGTGCACCATAGCATCATTCCAGAAGGATAAAATGGGCACCAAGAACCTAACCGCAGAAACCAGCAATAAAGGCAGCATCAATTATGCCACCACAGTCTCTAAAGTAGCAAAGAACACAAGACAACATCAATTCTTCAATCTTTATCTCTGAATCAAGCCATGGGACTCCATGAACACAGAGACAATGTGTGTTAAGTTGGCTGTCCTGTTCCAAATCACAGACTTGGTTAAAGAGTTATAAAATAAACCCTAAGAAGTTGCTCTGTTTATGACCACAGAGCAAGGGTCAGAAGTGGAATTCTGGGAGCTGTTGAAAATTTACTTCATAATATTACTTAAAACTGGCCTCAAGGGAGAAGAGAAAATGGAAAATGGCTCTAATTTCATCTTTCTCACTTGAAATTATGGGCTGCTATTTACAGTCCCGTCTCAGTCAACTGACAGCAAATCTTTTCCTATGATTGCAGGATGTTTCCTGTCTTGAGTGAAGTGAATGTGCTTGAGGAACACATGGGACAGGGTGAGAGTTCAGCGCTGAGGAAAATGCTCCCATTGATACCAACTCATGACAAGACTTGATGATATGGTCATAAAGTAGGTCCCAGCACTGAATTATTTCACTCTGGACTCCCCTGAGGCCTAACACATGAACTTGCAAAGTGTGAGACTTTAGGATCTAGTGACAAATGTAGTCATCGAGAAATTCCAGAATTCAGTGCATTTTGTCAACATGGCTTCAACAAGAGGATTATGCAAAACAGATTTATTAAATGCAGGACTATATAAGTCAGGCATTGTTGTGATGGGATGAAAAACCATCAAACCAGTTAGAACTGTCAAGCACAGCTGATAGAAAGCTGAGATTTACCTCATTCAGAGAAGTCATGTAGGGTTGAGAATCATGAATACATGAGAAAGCAAGAGATTTTAGTTAAAAACAGTGAGTTCATATAATATTTTTATTACTACCAAGAGATTTCTTTTTAAATAATTATTTTGATGACGTGTCCAAAAAGACAAGCACCCAGACCATCATTCTCCAACAAGTGGTTTTATCTATTATAGCTATGCTCTTTGTACTAAATATATAATTGATATAGCTAGTAGAATTATACAATTCTGCCTTGACAAGGAATATAAATTGAACTTTACCATTTTACTATTGCTGTATGTTAAAATAAATCAAATACAGGGGCTGGGTGCCATCCTTGTAAGTCAAGCATGAGGCCTGATCCTGTAGCCTTTCAACAGCTTCACACTTTGCCTGGTAATAAGTCTTTCCCCACCATATATGGAGCCATATGAATAATCATTAAATAAAGTTAATATCTATAATGACTCTAAAATAGAAATATATATTAATTTCTCCTCATATCAACCAATGAGTTGACCAATGTGTAATCACTCAGTACAATATATATGAAGATATTAGTAACAAATGGAGAAAATTTTAAAGCAGGGAAATACTGGAAACAAGTAAAACAACAGCTATGAAATTTCATCATAGTGATATTTTTCTCCCATTTTTCTCCTGCTGCATTGAAACAGAAAAGTATGTTGAGTATTTTCTAAGTGCCTAAAATTAGAAAATCAAGGAGGGTAAAAGAAGGAAAACATAATCTCTGCCCTCTGAGTTCTAATAGTCCTTCTATTGCGAAGTATCTTTTTAGAGTCCAGTCATAAGATTTCACAAATTAACCTGAGGACACTGAGGACAAAAGCTGAGGACACTCAGAACACTTAGGATTTTAGACAAACTAAAATTATTTTAGTATAAATATGTTACAAATATTACATGAGACATGGTATGTGTGTGTGTGTTAGTCGCTCCATCATGTCCAACTCTTTGTGACCCCATGGACGGTATCCTGCCAGGCTCCTCTGTCCATGGGATTTCCCAGGAAAGAATGCTGAAGTGGATAGCCATTACCTTCTCCAGGGATCTTCCTGACCCAGAGATCTAACCTGGGTCTCCCACATTGAAGGCAGATTCTTTACCGTTTGAGCTATCAGGAAAGCCCCGTATGAGACATACTTATACTAAAATATGTACTCATTTATTATCTAAAACTCACATTTAACAAGAGATAATGTAATTTTATTCCAGAAGCCCTATTTCGTGGATGTTGTTTGGTTTTAAGTAATTCCAGCTGCAGTAGATGAATGTTCCCATTTAGGCAACTCTCCACTCAGAAGGAGGAACAAAAAACCCCTCTACATTGTTGCTCCATTTCCAAAACCCTAGCTTGAAAATGTGATCTGTGGTGTCTCCCTCCCAGACATCTTAGACAGGGAGCCTCTTGGCTGAGTGGGTCAAGCTAGGACAGCACTTACATCCCTTTTGCTCACATTTCATTGCTGAGATCTCAGATGGATGACCCCATTTATTTAGGAATGGCAGTCTACCATGTGGTCCCAAAGAAGAAGGAGAAAGTGAAGTTCTTGCCTAGCAGTCTCTGCTGCAATGCCAAAAATAGTACAGAAAATGAGAACTTATTAACAGAAGATCATTATATTGTTTACACACATTCAAGAAAAGAAAATCACATTAATGTGAATTCTAGCAATGAAAAAGTAATTTATATGAAAGTTTACAAGTACATTAAGGAGTGAATTATTACTTACAAACAGAAGTCAATTAAGACACAGATATGTGACTTATGTATAGTTAATTATCAACTGTACATGTTAACTGTACACAATGCACATGCTCTTACTCTATTCATTGATGTCATTAAAGACTTCCAATGGAAACTGATATCAGTTCCCCAAGAACCCCCTTATAAAGTTTTTTGTATTACCAATTGTATTTGAAAATAAAACTGCATAACCTTAGTTCTCCAAATCATATTGAAATTTTTCATATAACTGCAATTTTAGTATAAAAATATAAGGATATTAAAAATGCATAATAAATGTACGGATAAGATATAAATTGAAGTAAATGACTTAAGATTGGCAACTGAAAACCAGAAATGAAAAATAGAGAATAAAATTTATAGTTCAGTTCAGTCACTCATTCGTGTCTGACTCTTTTTGACCCCATGAACTGCAGCATGCTAGGCCTCCCTGTCCATCACCAACTCCTGGAGTCCACCCAAACCCATGTCCATTGAGTCAGTGATGCCATCCAACGATCTCATCCTCTGTTGTACCCTTCTCCTCCTCTCCTCAATCTTTCCAAGCATCAGGGTCTTTTCAAATGAGTCAGCTTATCACATCACATGGCCAAAGTATTGGAGTTTCAGCTTCAAAATCAGTCCTTCCAAAGAAATCCCAGGGCTGATCTCCTTCAGAATGGACTGGTTGGATCTCCTTGCAGTCCAAGGGACTCTCAAGAGTCTTCTCCAACACCACAGTTCAAAAGCATCAATTCTTCAGTGCTCAGCTTTCTTCACAGTCCAACTCTCACATCCAAACATGACCACTGGAAAAACCATAGCCTTGACTAGATGGACCTTTGTTGGCAAAGTAATGTCTCTGCTTTTCAATATGCTTGTCTAGGTTTGTCATAACTTTTCTTCCCAGGAGTAAGTGTCTTCTAATTTCATGGCTG
>NW_011495023.1:9913406-9922353 GCF_000754665.1 Bison bison bison
CAGCTTTTGAGTTCCTCTTCACTTTCTGTCATAAGGGTGGTGTCATCTGCATATCTGAGGTTATTGATATTTCTCCTGGCAATCTTGACTCCAGCTTGTGTTTCCTTCAACCCAGCATTTCTCATGATATACTCTGCATATAAGTTAAATAAGCAGGGTGACAATATACAGCCTTGACGAACTCGTTTTCCGATTTGGAACCAGTCTGTTGTTCCATGTCCAGTTCTAACTGTTGCTTCCTGACTTGCATACAGGTTTCTCAAGAGGCAGTTCAGGTGGTCTGGTGTTCCCATCTCATTCAGAATTTTCCCCAGTTTCTTGTGATCCACATAGTCAAAGGCTTTGGTATAGTCATAAGGCAGAAATAGATGTTCTTCTGGAACTCTCTTGCTTTTTCCATGATCCCGTGGATGTTGGCAATTTGATCTCTGGTTCCTCTGCCTTGTCTAAACCAGCTTGAACATCTGGAAGTTCACGGTTCACGTATTGCTGAAGCCTGGCTTGGAGAATTTTGAACATTACTTTACTAGCATGTGAGATGAGTGCAATTGTGCGGTAGTTTGAGCATTCTTTGGCATTGCCTTCTTTGGGCTTAGAATGAAAACTGACTTTTTCCAGTCCTGTGGCCACTGCTGAGTTTTCCAAATTTGCTGGCATATTGAGTGCAGCACTTTCACAGCATCATCTTTCAGGATTTGAAAAAGCTCAACTGGAATTCCATCACCTCCACTAGCTTTGTTCTTAGTGATGCTTTCTAAGGCCCACTTGACTTCACATTCCAGGATGTCTGGCTCTAGGTGAGTGACCACACCATCATGATTATCTTGGTCTTGAAGATCTTTTTTGTATAGTTCTTCTGTGTGTTCTTGCCACCTCTTCTTAATATCTTCTGCTTCAGTTAGGTCCTTACTATTTCTGTCCTTTATTGAGCCAATCTTTGCATGAATTGTTCCCTTGGTATCTCTAATTTTCTTGAAGAGGTCTCTAGTCTTTCCCATTCTATTATTTTCCTCTATTTCTTTGCATTGATCACTGAGGAAGGCTTTCTTATCTCTCCTTGCTATTCTTTGGAACTCTGCATTCAAATGAGTATATCTTTCTTTATCTCCTTTGCTTTTCACTTCCCTTCTTTTCACAGCTATTTGTAAGGCCTCCTCAGACAGCCATTTTGCTTTTTTGCATTTCTTTTTCTTGGGGATGGTCTTGATTCCTGTCTCCTGTACAATGTCACAAACCTCCGTCCGTAGTTCTTCAGGCACTCTGTCTGTCAGATCTAGCCCCTTAAATCTATTTCTCACTTCCACTGTATAGTCATAAAGGATTTGATTTAGGTCATGCCTGAATGGTCTAGTGGTTTTATCCACTTTATTCAATTTCAGTCTGAATTTGACAATAAGGAGTTCACGATCTGAACCACAGTCAGCTCCCAGTCTTTTTTTTGCTGACTGTATAGAGCTTCTCCATCTTTGGCTGCAAAGAAAATAATCAATCTGATTTAAGTATTGACCATCTGGTGACATCCATGTGTAGAGTCTTCTCTTGTGTTGTTGGAAGAGCATGTTTGCTATGACCAGTGCGTTCTCTTGGCAGAACTCTGTCAGCCTTTGCCCTGCTTCATTCTGTACTCCAATGCCAAATTTGCCTGTTATTCCAGGTGTTTCTTGACTTCTTACTTTTGCATTGCAGTCCCTTATAATGAAAAGGACATCTTTTTTGGGTGTTAGTTCTAGAAGGTCTTGTAGGTCTTCATAGAACTGTTCAACTTCAGCTTCTTCAGCATTACTGGTCGGGGCATAGACTTGGATTACCGTGATATTGAATGGTTTGCCTTGGAAACAAACAGAGATAATTCTGTCATTTTTGAGATTGCATCCAAGTACTGGATTTTGGGTCTTTTGTTGACTATGATGGCTAACTCCATTTCTTCTAGGGGTTCCTGCCGACAATACTACTACTGTATATAATGGTCATCTGAGTTAAATTCACCCATTCCAGTCCATCTTAGTTCACTGATTCCTAGAATGTCGATGTTGACTTGCCATCTCCTGTTTGACCAGTTCCAATTTGCCTTGATTCATGGACCTAACATTCCAGGTTCCTATGCAATGTTGCTCTTTACAGCATTGAACCTTGCTTCTATCACCAGTCTCATCCACAACTGGATGTTGTTTTTGCTTTGGCTGCATCCCATCATTCTTTCTGGAGTTATTTCTCCACTGATCTCCAATAGCATATTGGGCACCTATTGACCTGTGGAGTTCATCTTTCAGTGTCCTGTCTTTTTGCCTTTTCATGCTGTTCATGGATACCACTTCAATATTCTTGCCTTGAGAACCCCATGAACAGCATGAAAAATTTATAGTATGAATTCATCAGTTTAAAGAACATAAATTAAACATCACTTGCTCTTAGTGATGTTTTAAAAGTATAGGTCAGTAAAAAAGTAGGAGGTGACACGAAGAGTCAAAGGAAGAAGTCATAGAAATAAACAAAATCTAGTATTGAGGTTCCTCAAATGTATAAGCAGGGAGAGGAAAGGGAAAGATGACTTTAAAGTATCTTTAACATTAAGCTGCTGCTTTTTCATTACTTTAAAGTATGAGGAAGAAATTTAATTTTGATTCAAAAGAACAGCTGAAACACAAAGTTAGATAAGCCTTGAGTAGAAATGGATGAGAGAAAGGGTATATTTAAAGATACAAGTAATGAGCTTTCTGTTACTTATTTGATGTAACTTTAACCTTAACAAGAGCTTTTGCAGTTGATGCCATTATCTAATAACCTACTATTATTGATTTTCAAAGAAAACACATTATCTGCAGGAAAACTTCCTGAAAGTCACAAACAAGCATGAAGAACCCAGAGGCAAAAGATTTGTAAAATCTTTAAAAGATAGCTAGAGGCAAAAGAGTGAGCAGTGGGAGCAGATCACCAAAACACTTGTCTGCCTAATAAATGTTCCACAGAACAAAATCTATTCAAAGCATAGCCCAGAAAGCAGCCTCAGCCTTGTGCCGCTACAGAGCTCAGCTGCGACCTTGCTAGAGCAAGCCACAGGTCTGCCCCAACTCAGAATTATTCACACACAAACACTCTGCCTGCAGGAAGAGCAAAAAGCACTTTAATAATCAAATTCTGTGACAACATAAATATTTCACCATGTCAACTCAAGGTGCAAGTTGGCTTGTCTTCTAGAATAATTCAGGGGACAGAACATGAGTCTGTAAAATAGAAAATGTATTGACCTAATACTGTAATACACACACACACACATATATATATACACACACTCTCACTGAAAGATACAAGTTGTTCAAGACCCATTCTTTATTTGAAACTTCAAAGCACTCCTCCAAATAATGGGGTATAATTCTGACTCCTTTCTAGCCTCATTTCTAGAAAGCATAAAGTCACCTTCAGATGCACATGTCTCCATATCCATCTATTTCAGATAACATTTTTTTTCCTGGTGATTTATAATCTCAAGAGAGACCAGTGAGACACAGCAAATACTGTACAAGAATTTTTTGAGGATAATCCTACACAATATTCCCTTCTCTATCCCAGTTTAATATTAATAGCAAGACAGCACATCCTACAAAGAGAAATAAGTAGAACAAGTCTTCTCTTGCCCTCCCTCCTTCTCTTCTCTCTCTCCCTCTCTCTCTCTCACACACACACAATGCTCAACTGCCTTGTCCTAACTATTATATTTAATTCAGAATTGTTCCAGGCTAATGGAACAAGATGGCTTCTCTTTGGCCCTTAGTTCCCTTCTCTTTGTACCTTTCATTCATATGGGTCTTGGCCCTTTGCTTGCCTAGTGTTCTCAGTTTGACCTACATTATCTTATTACCATTGTTTCTTTTGGAGTTTTCCTGCCTTAATCAAACTTCATTGTTCTGAGCCTCACTGTAATTTGAATTATATGTAATGGTGAAAAGAAATCTGAAAAACATGTAGTAAACCAATGTTTCATAGTTGATTAATGCTAACTCCATGGGAACAATTTTATTCAAATTAGAGATGTCTGGAGCCACAAAACCATAATCGAAAGCATGGGATATATGTGACCAGAGGCAATTTTACTCTCTTTAATACAAGAATTGATCAGTCTGGTCCAATTTCTTATACAGAACTAAATTTCAGAAGAGAATGTCTAGTCACTGGCTGACTGCTTACAAGTTCTGGCACAATTTGAAAATACACAAATGTGATACAAGAAATAAATTATGAGACAATTTATTTATTGCATTGTAATTCTCAGGGTTTTTGAAAACATAGTTATTTATTAGATGGAAACATGGATATTATTTACAAAATTCTCCCATGTTGCAGCCAATATGAATTAAGATATGCTAGCCATGTGCCAACCACTAATAGATACTTTATCCATTATTTCATTCAATTTTTACTACAACTCTACTGTACTACTGTCCTTGTTTTCCAGGTGAGAAAACCTAGGCTTGCTTGATGAGAGCTAGTAAGTACAGAGCTCAGATGTAAAACACAAGGCTACTTGTCTGCACGGCAGGCTTCTTGCCCTTTGTTGCAATGCACCTGCCCCTTGGTCAGGTGCCGAGTTCTCTCTGGCTGTTTACCATCCAACCTCGCATTAAGGAGGCTGCTTGTTTGTGCACCAGATTAGGTACATGACAATCTAGTTGCTTCCTCAGTTAAAATTATCCTCTTGAGGAAAGAACACCTTATTTTCCAAAATTCTAACTCCTTTCTGAAAATGAGTGAACATGGATCACACACTCTTCTGGGGACTGCTTATATGAGCACTGGGGGATATTTTGAGATCATGAACACAGAAGAATACTCAAATATGAAGACAAAATGAAAAATATTAGGTAATTTTTAAGTATCATGACAAATTTAGTTTTCTTCTACTGTCAAAATAATTTCCCGAATGAACCATTTTCCCCTGGAGAAGGAAATGGCAACCCATTCCAATATTCTTGCCTGGAGAATCCCATGGACAGAGGAGCCTGGCAGGCTACAGTCAATGGGGTTATAAGAGTCAGATACCACTTAGTGACTAAACCAGCACCATGAATCATTTCAACCATTTAACCACTTGACTTTATCTTGCTCAAGTAATAGAGATCTTATATGAAGAATATTACAATACTTAGGTACCTTTTGTTCTGAGACTGGTATTAAAACCCCAGCTGTGCAACCCAGGGCTTAAAATCCTTACCTTCTTTTCAGACAGAATTTTTCTTCCTTATGTTAATATTTTTTTAAAGGTAGAATCTATAGATTTTGAAGGCAAATTTTTTTGTAATGGAACTCAATTCAAAGTAATGTTTGTCTCTGTCTTTAAAGACAAACATGTTGTGAGCGACATTTAATTCCAACACTGTGTAAACAGCAGCCATCCTGCAATTACAAATTATTTCCTTCATTACTGCTGATGCCTCAAGCCTTAAGAAACACCAGGGAAGACAGACAAAACAAACAAAAATAACCGATTTCCCTCAACCTTTCCTGCTGCATAATTACTTCCTGTGTTTAGCTGATATTTGCTTCCTTAGGCCTGTTTCTATATGTTTTACCCTTATAAATGGCCAATGGAAACACTAAATAGGAAAAAATTTACACCAATTGTTGGCCAATCCTTTCACTGGTGTCATTTAAAAATGAAATTAAAATTAGAAAGATAATAGTATTCTTTTACCTTTGGTTTATAAGTCATTTGAGATGGAGAATTAAAATGAAGTTAAGTTTCCTAGAAAAGTCCACCTAAATATTTAACTGACCTCCTTTTTGTCTTTACAAGAAGAGGCACTTGTGTTTATCTGTTTTTTTTAATTTTGCATGTATATGTATATATATATATATATACATGTTCGTGTTCTTAACCATTTATTCCATAAAAGGCTTAATTTTCCTTCCTTTTTTTGAGTGAATTGATAAATAGTTAGATAGAATCACTGACTCAATGGACATGAATCTGAGCAAACTTCCTGAGATAGTAAAGGACAGGGAAGCCTGGTGTGCTGCAGTCCACAAGGTCACAAAAAGTCGGCCATGACTTAGCCACGAGTACAGCGCAGTGCATCTGTGATGTATTTTAGAGTTATGACAATACTTTAACACACTGGTACACTTTCTGTGCTCATTCAGAATGATTAATATAAGTGGAAAAATTAACTCTAAAATGTCTTGTTTTAAAAGCACCCACTTCTCAGACAGATGGCTCACTGGTCTCCTTCTTGGATTATGGCTTTGGGATATAGAAGCTTATCCCCTGGAATCATGCCTTCTCTTCAATAAGGGATTTCTAGAGATAACCGACTAGGTTCAGGTCAAAATGCAGATCCCCCAAAGTTCTGGAGTCACTGCTTCTCAAAACAGTGCCTAATAATACTTGTTACAATGACAAATTAAAGAAGTTAAACTTGTATGTTTTTGCTTGTTTTGGGGTTTTTATTAGAATATAATTGCTTTGCAATGAAGTGAATCAGCTATATGTGTACATGTATCTCCTCCCTCTTGGACCTCGCTTCCAGGCCACCTCTGTCCCTATTTAATACAGCACTTCTCAGGGTCTGTAAGACAGTAATAATGCACATGTAACTTCCCAAGTACTGTCAGTGAGAAGTAACCAGAGGGTGTTTTCCCCACATGCCCTCATCTGCGTCTCTAGACAGTTGTTCTTCCTAGGCTAAATCAGGAAACATTTCACAAAATAATAGCTCTTAAAGAACAAGATGGAACAGTGTGCAAAACCTCAGGAAACTCAGGCAGTGGCTGAATGAGCCAGGCAGGAAAGGGAGAGAAGGGGAGGTGAGGCCTCTGGGCATCTTCCCCCTGGGCTGAGCGTTTCTTCAGTATTTGCAGGATAAGTTGGTCCATTAGCAATAAAGATGTGCTTCTGGAGGTGGCAGCTTCCCTGGTGGCTCAAATGGTAAACAATCTGCTTGTGATGCAGAAGGTCTGGATTAGATCCTTGGGTTAGGAAGATCCTCTGGAGAAGGGAATGACAACCCACTTCAATATTCTTGGCCTGGGAAATCATGGGGACAGAGGAACCTGGCAGGCTATAGTCCTTGAGGTCACAAAGAGTCAGTCAAACACAACTGAATAACTTTCACTTTTTTTTTTTCACTTTCTGAATCTGGTACCTTTTGGGCAATGATCAGGAAGGCAACTGGTTATTTCTATTTGTATATTAAGGGGGAAAAACTTTTCTGGCAGTTGCATAAGGTTTTACAGTGCAAATCAGAATTTACAAGCTAGTAAGTGGTCAATAAAATTCAGATCAGTTCAGTCACTCAGTCGTGTCTGACTCTGTGCGACCCCATGGACTAGAGCATGCCAGGTTTCACTATCCATCACCAACTCCCAGACCTTGCTCAAACTTATGTCTATTGAGTTGGTAATGTCACAACCATTTCATCTCTGTTGTCCCTCCTTCTCCCACCTTCAATCTTTCCCAGCATAGAGTCTTTTCTAATGAGTCGGTTCTTCGCATCAGGTGGCCAAATGATTGGCGCTTCAGCTTCAACATCAGTCCTTCCAATGAATATTCAGGACTGATTTCCTTTAGGATTGAATGCTTGGATCTCCATGCAGTCCAAGGGACTCTCAAGAGTCTTCTCCAACACCACAGTTCAAAAGCATCAACTCTTCAGTGCTCAGCCTTCTTTATGGTCCAACTTTTACATTCATACATGACTACTGTGGAAAAGCCATAGCTTTGACTAGATGGACCTTTGTCAGCAAAGTAATGTCTCTGCTTTTTAATACGCTGTCTAGGTTGGTCATAGCTTTCCTTCCAAGGAGTAAGCGTCTTTTAATTTCATGGCTGCAATCACCAACTGCAGTGATTTTGGAGCCCAGGAAAATAAAGTTTGTCACTATTTCCATTGTTTCCCCATCTATGGGCCATGAAGTGATGAGACCAGATGCCACGACCTTAGTTTTTTGAATGTTGAATTCTAAGCCAGCTTTTTTACTCTCCTCTTTCACTTTCATCAAGAGGCTCTTTAGTTCCTCTTCACTTTCTGCCATAAGGGTGGAGCCATCTGCATATCTGAGTTTATTGATATTTCTCCCGGCAATCTTGTGCTTGTGCTTCATCCAGCCCAGCATTTCGCATGATGTACTCTGTGTATACATTAAATAAGCAGGGTGATAATGTGTAGTCTTGACGTACTCTTTTCCCAATTTAGAACCATTCTATTGTTTCATGTCCTGTTCTAACTGTTGCTTCTTGACTGCACTGAGATTACTAGAAGGCAGGTAAGGTGGTCTGGAAATCCCATCTCATTAAGAATTTTCTATAGTTTGTTGTGATCCACATAGTCAAAGGCTTTAATGTATTAAATGAAGCAGAAGTAGATGTTTTCCTGGAACTCTTTTGCTTTTGTGATGATCCAGTAGATGTTGGCAATTTGATCTCCCAGAGATCAAGCTTGAACATGTAAATCTAAATCTAAATCTAGCTCGAACGTGTGGAAGTTTTTGGCTCACATACTGTTGAATCCTAGCATGGAGAAATTTGAGCATTCCTTTGCTAGCATGTGAGATGAGTGCAACTGTGAGGAGGTAGTTTGAACATTCTTTGACATTACCTTTATTTGCGATTGGAACTAAAACTGACCTTTTCCAGTCCTATGGCCACTGCTGAGTTTTCCAAATTTGCTGGCATATTGAATGCAGCACTTTCACAGCATCATCTTTCAGGATTTGAAAGAGCTCAACTGGAATTCCATCACCTCCACTTGTTTTGTTCATAGTGATGCTTTCTAAGGCCCACTTGACTTCACATCCAGGCTCTCTGGCTCTACATGAGTGATCACACAATCATGATTAACTGGGTCATGAAGATTTTTTTTGGATAGTTCTTCTGTGTATTGTTGCCATCTCTTCTTAATATCTTCTGCTTCTGTTAGGTCCATACCATTTCTGTCCTTTATTGAGCCCATCTTTG
>NW_011495023.1:9922453-9935763 GCF_000754665.1 Bison bison bison
CTTGAAGAGATCTCTAGTCTTTCCCATTCTATTGTTTTCCTCTTTCTTTGCACTGATCACTGAGGAAGCCTTTCTTAACTCTCCTTGCTATTCTTTGGAACTCTGCATTCAAGTAGGTATATCTTTCCTTTTCTACTTTGCCTTTTGCTTCACTTCTCCTCTCAGTTATCTGGAAGGCCTCCTCAGATAATCATTTTGCCTTTTTGCATTTTTTCTTCTTGGAGATGGTTTTGATCACTGCCTCCTGTACAGTGTCATGAACCTCCATCCACAGTTCTTCAGGCACTCTATCTATCAGATCTATTACCTTGAATCTATTTGTCACTTCCACTGTATAATCATAAGGGATTTGGTTTAGGTCATACCTGAATGGTCTAGTGGTTTTCCCTACTTTCTTCCATTTAAGTCTGAATTTTGCAACAAGGAGTTCATGATCTGAGCCATAGTCAGCTCCCAGTCTTGTTTTTGCCAATTGTACAGAATTTCTCCATCTTCAGCTGCAAAGAATATAATCAGTCTGGTTTCAGTATTGACCATCTTGTGATGTCCATGTGTAGAGTAATTTCTTGTATTGTTAGAAGAGCGTGTTTATTATTACTAGTGTGTTCTCTTGGCAAAACTCTTAGCCTTTGACCTGGTTCATTTTGTACTCCAAGGCCAAATTTGTCTGTTACTCCAGGTTTCTCTTGACTTCCTACTTTTGCATTCCAGTCCCCTATGGTGAAAAGGACACCTTTCTTTGCTGTTAGTACTAGAAGGTCTTGTATATCCTCATAGAACCATTCAACTTCAGCTTCTTTGGCATTAGTGGTTGGGGCATAGACTGGGATTACTGTGATATTGAACAGTTTGCCTTGGAAACTAACAGAAATCATTCTTTCATTTTTGAGATTACACCCAAGTACTGCATTTTGGGCTCTTTTGTTGACTATGAGGGCTACTCCATTTGTTCTCAGGGATTCTTGCCCACAGGAGTAGATATAATGGTCAGATATTAAATTCACCCATTCTGGTCCATTTTAGTTCACTGATTCCCAAAATGTCGATGTTCACTCTTGCCATCTCCTGTTTGACCATCTCCAATTTACCTTGATTCATGGACCTGACATTCCAGGTTCTGATGCACTATTGTTCTATACAGTGTTGGATTTGACTTCCATCAGTAGTCACATCCTCAAGTGGGCATAGTTTTTGCTTTGGCTCAGCCTCTTCATTCTTTCTGGAGCTATTTCTCCACTGTTTTCCAGTAGTATATTGCACACCTATAGATCTGGGTATTCAATTTTCAGTGTCATATCTTTTTGCTTTTTCATACTGTTCATGGGGTTCAAGGCAAGAATACTGAAGTGGTTAAAAATAAAATTGAGGGTTGCTATTAGTAAAGAATTTTATTCTTTGGCCATAATATTAGAGAAGAAGACAAATCATGGATAATATCACACTGCATTAATTGCAAAGCAATGTAGTCAACAGAAATTACCTTTTCTAGGTACATATGAGTCTACTCTTCAGCACGCCATCACTTTTAAAACTTTGCCTTAAGTGCAATTAGGGGATGTAGGTATAATCAACAAGCAGAAATTCTGGAAATCCTGGAATTCTTGTTGGCAAGGCAACACTAATTTCATTACTAGTGAAATTAGTCTTCTCAAATTCAAATCACAGATGACAGCTTTCCTTTCTACTAAAGACATGGGAATTATTATTAATTTCAAAGCTGAATTTTATTGATAAATTTGTGGACTATTTCCTAGTAAAGATCAATTTCTTTGAATGGGGAATTAAGTTCTTTATAGATATTAATTCATTTCAGTTCAGAGTACTATTTTTCTTATTATTTTATTGAAATGTTTGTTCTTAAACTATGTTGTTAATTTAATTTCTTGGAATCAAAGTTAAATAATAAAAGAGAAGCTATTATATCTTTTTATGAACAGAAAAGATTTGGACTATTGATATTTTTATATTATTCAATAAAGAGCAAATTCCTAGTTTTTACTGCATAGCAATCAACTGCTTAAATAAAGGTAGTTTTCTACTTTTAAAAAAATAGATGGAAAGGATTCATTTGATTATTTTAATTCAACCTGTTTATTTTTAAAATTGCTGATATTTATCAAATCTCCATTGATATTACAGCTAAGTACTTCACATGGTTTAACTTTGAAATTACCTTTGAGGATAGATACTCATTTTATCCTCATGTATGTAACAAATGGGAAATTTATCATCTGGACTATGTATACTAACCTGGTAGAGAATGGAGCTATGATTAAGATTTGGGTGGTTTGACTCCAGGGTCTTCCCCCTTAAACACTGAGACCTATACAACCTATACAACCTATACACAAATGTCCTGCCCTGGGATCATCACCATGACTGAATGATTCAGGTATTGTTGGAAAAGTATCAGCTTTTCAGAAATTTGTATCTCATTCATGAAAGTAGCTGGTCTTGGGGTCAATACTGAACCAAAATACACAAATTAGCTTGCATGACATATTACAAATTTTCTCTGAATTGGATCCCTTAAATGACAAATGTGTTGGTCTTAGTCACTCAGTCATGTCTGACTCTTTGTGACCCCATGGACTGTAGCTCCTCTGTCCATGGGGATTCTCCAAGCAAGAATACTGGAGTGGGTTGCCATGCCCTCCTCCAGGGGATCTTCCCAACCCAGGGATTGAACCCAGGGTCAGAGGGAGAAGCATGCACAGCAGTACGGGACTGTATATCGTAACCATCGAAGGCCTGTTGGCTTGGTGGGGCAACATAGAAAGGGAGAGAGAGTGCAGAAGAACAGACCAGAGAGGCAGAGACAACAAGTTACAAACTTGTTTTTCTAAGGACAAGAACTTTAGACTTTGGCCTTTTGCAAAGGGAAGTTGTTAGAAGATTTTTAAATAAAGCAATAGGCTGACCCGATTTTCTTTTTAGAACACAAATCATGGCAGGAATGAGTCAGGACTGGAGGGAGAAAAAAACAGATAACAGACTATTGCAAAAGTTGGGTTATTGAGGACAAGGGGCTGTAAGATGGCAGCACTGTGGGTAGAAGGGCAATAATGGATCTGTTCACAGACTGGATGTGGACTGTGATGGATCAGCAAGTTGGTCATGATGTCATAACAACCACTATGCTTCTGCACTCGTCCCTCTGACTTGGTAAGGTAAGTAACACTAGAGGGTGACTACGTTCTTGGAAAAGAGGACTTGAAGTGTTCATGTAGTTAATAAATGTTTACTATGTGTGCCCTCATTTCTGTTGAAGATACAAAAGATCATGAGACATGGTTAGGGTCTCGTATCATATTGCTGTGCTTAATCACTCAGTTGTGCCCAACTGTCTGTGACCCCATGGACTGTAGCCTGCCAGACTCCTCCGTCCATGGGGATTCTCCAGGCAAGCATACTGGAGTGGGTTGCCATGCCTTCCTCCAGGGGATCTTCCCAACCCAGGGATAGAACCCAGATCTCCCACATTGCATGCAGTTTCTTTACCATCTGAGCCACCAGGAAAGCCCATAAAGTGAAAATCACTCAGTCGTGTCCGACCCTATGAATTGTAGCCTGCCAGCCTCCTCTGTCCATGCAATTCTCCAGGCAAGGATACTGGAGTAGTTAGCCATTCCCTTCTCCAGGAGATCTTCCGTGGGGTCACAAATAGTGTCCAGCTTTTTGCGACCCCATGAACTGTATAGTACATGGAATTCTTTAGACTAGAATACTGGAGTGGGTAGCCGTTCCCTTCTCCAAGGGATCTTTCCAACCCAGGGATTGAACCCAGGTCTCCTGCATTGTGGACAGATTCTTTACCAGCTGAGCCACCAGGGAAGCCCCATATCATTCATTATGTTTTGGATATATTTGTGGATGCCTCAGCGCAGCAGATATATGGTATCAACTGCCATGGAAGTAGATAAAAGCACTCATGAGAAACATGGTGAGTGAGAAGGGACAAGGACAAGAAGAAAGAATGTGGAACTATAATGTTCAGTGCCACGTAGGAAAACAAGGCAGCAGGGTTGAAGGTCAGCCACCGTGGGAGAGTGCAATCAGGAGCAACAGGTTCCTAAAACTAACAGGGTTCCTGCAAAGTGCAAAGGAGCCAAGTGCAGTGGGGTTCAGGATGGATGGTAGTCTGCAGAATTAGTGAGAGTGGCCTCACGGAATGTGTGGAGTGAGGCCATGTCACGAAGGACACACAAGGAACAAGAAGTGAAGGACCCAGTGTCAACCATTCAGTTGAACTGCTCTCTGACTCTCCTGGGACTTTACACAGAATATTCTGAAAGCGGTGTCATTGCTTTCTTTTTTCTAAGAAACAAACATTCAGAACGAAAACCCCCACACAAATATCCAACCCAAATTAACTCTGAGACTAATATCTAAGGAAAAATAAAATAAAACCTTCTCCCAATACTGTGTAGCCTAGCCCTAAAGTTATTGTATCATAAGACTATTTTAACAATGATTTTTGAAGGAAGAGATGCACATGATGAGGACACTACTACAAGCTACAACAAGATGAATTTTTAAAAACAAATTTAGATCCAATATAAATACAAAACACCATTATGGACCAGATTTCTGATTCTTTAATATATAATGATGTGTCAAGTTAAATTACTATATAAATATTCTTTCTTTTAGTGCTATAAGTACTCTCATTTGATCAAAAAGGTCATTAAATAGTATGATGGCTATTTAGGGACACATGGAAGAGTCGTCAAGTCATTAGGACTTCCTAGTAATTTTAGTTTAAACAGACATCTGTGGTATTGTAGTGTATGCCACAGAAATACGTTTACAAATGACCTGGGCTCCTGCCAGTCTGGGGCTAAGTGGATTATTAACGGGGTGAATTCCCAGACAACTGCTCTTTCTTGTGGGAAATGCAATGAATAGCATCCTTATTTTGTTCATTTACCGATATCAGTCTAATTTCTCTCCATCCATGCAGATTTTAGCTCACTGACAAACGAAAGCGAAACTCCTTAATGGAACTGTGCAGTGGAATGCTTACCACATAGCAATATTTTGGGGGGACACTGTAGCAAAGTATAATGTATTTTCAAGAAGGAGTCAAAAAATAGGTTTGAAAACAACAAAGTCTTCCTTCTTTTTTTCTTTCTTTCTTCCTTGAAAATCCAGCCCCAAACTCTGGAGTGAGAAGAAGACTGGGGAAAATGTGGGAGTGCTGGGGTCAGGATGCCAAGAGGACAGTGACCAGGCAGCCCAGAGAGAGCCTGGCTGGGCTGGGGCTGGGGTGGGGCAGCCCAGCAAAGGAGGGCAGAGGGCAGGGAAGGAGAGCACTGGAAAGCAGAGTCCACGTGAGTGCTGACCCACCAGGTACAGCCATGCATTACAAATAGGAGCTGACATGTTTCTTGCTGCAGAGGAAGGGAGTTATATACATGAAAAAGGGAGAAACTAAAATGGACAGTTCAGCTTTGAACTGGAGTCACCAGTATCAGTGTGAATGCACCATTTTTTCAGTATATAACTATAGACATAAAAACATGTAAAAACAGCTGATCGTGGGTGTATATAAATTCCAGTTCTCATGATTTTCTTTCTTGAATATCATTCTCCATTAAAAAGAACCAGGGCTCCATAGCGAAATGGGTGATTCTAGGGCTGAGGCGAGGAAAATACAACAAGGTGTGTCAGTTTTATAGCAATTAGGTTAGAACTTCCATTATTTCAGAAAATGAGATTCGCTTTGGTCATGGGATGGCTCTGCCTACCTCACAAGATAGCCGTGTTACGAGGGATTATGTATTGAATATACTTTTTAAATTATTTAAAGCCATATAATTATAAATGAAGGTTAGCATCAATATCTGTACTACTCATAAAACTTAAAACGTTCCCTGAATAGCTGCACAATATCAGGAGGGTGAGACCAGTGGCCTTGCTCCCCAGCGCCTGTGTTCTGACAATGGCCCCAGGGGATGTTAGGTGAGAATATGTGGCAGTTGCTTTCTGTGCCATTAAACTCATAAGCCTAAGAATGTTCACAGCATACTCCACTCATACTTATTGACTCTCAAATAAATAAAGCAAGCCATATTCTATTTTTCAAATACACGAGCAATTTAAATCAAGAGTAAACTTTTCACAGCAGTTTAGTTTACAATTTTAATGTTCTGTTGTGATGATTCATTTCTCTTCCTCCTTGATTTAAACGTAAAAAAAAAAAAAAAGAACATATATGATTTCAAAGGTTTTAGGTATATGACTGATCCACTCACTTTAGTTCACCAACACAATAAGACACAGAATTGTATTGTATGGATCATTGACATGGCCGATGATACTGCCTCCTGTGGAGCTATTGTGACCCATCTTGTCGATGGTAGCTTCCTCATTTTAAAAGCAATGCCCTCTATGTGGTCGCTGATCCAAAATGTGTCTCAAAGAACAATAGAGAACCATGGATTGATTCTGACTTTTTTATTCCATTGTGATCATCAGAAATGTCTAAAAGTCAACTCATCCTATTAGAATTTCATAGCCTATAATAGATATACATTTTGAAGCAGCTCTGTTTAAACTCATTTTATTCAGTTTTTCCTTAAATGCACATGACAAAACTAAATAGAGAATAGCTGTTATTTAATACATAAGTGTTTAATGTGATACTCAATTCTCCAGGTTAAAAGATCAACAACCACAGCAAGAAAAACAAGCCAGTGTTTCTCAATTTATGTTATCAAATACTAAATCATCTACATTTGTTGGCATGCTAATAATTTTCACTCAGTTTGGAAACTTTGCATCAGTGGTTCACCAAAGCAGCAGCAGAGACCTATTAAAGTTTAAATTCTTGGGCCCCATGCCAAGATGCTGGGGTTTCCTAGGTGGTGCTAGTGGTAAAGAATCTGTCTGCTCAAGCGAGAGACTTGAGTTCGATCTCTGGGTTGGGAAGATCTCCTGGAGTGGGAAATGGCAACCTGCTCCAGTATTCTTGCCTGGAAAAGCCCATAGACTGAGTAGCCTGAAGCTACTCAGTCCATGGGGTTGCAAAGAGTCAGAAACGACTGAAGTGACTAAACACATCCTAAGACGTACTTAAATCAGAAACCCATCAAACTATGTTTTCATAAGGTGCCTAGTACTTCTGCTGAGTCCCCACTTGCTCCACGTGGAGATCAAGTTTAGACTGGTATGCACTAGCAGGATTTGCTAAAACAGTTGTATCTTTAGTGAAAACATATGGTTGCAAGCACTCTACAATTGTTCTGATGCCAATCTTTAGAAGTCAGACATAAAATGCATTGCTTAACTAATTATCAAATTAAAAAAAATAAAATCTTCTCTAGCTTTCTTCTTCCCTACAGCAAATGGGATAGTTAGCTTCAGCTCACCTCCCTCATTCCACAATGATTATCCAATATCATTCAGCCTGGTTCTACCTGGATATAGTTTGTTGATTGGCGGTATTTGGACTGTTAGTGGAAACATCATACTATAAGAATATTGTGCAAATATATGTAATAAGGTATTTTTTCTCTGGGTGTCTCCAGCCTGCAACTGTATCCACCTTGCTCATTTCCTGCTATTGTTGTCGTTTAGTCACTGTCGCACCTACATCTTTTGTGTCCCTATGAGCTATTGCCTATGAGGCTTCTCTGTCCATGGGATTTCGCAGGCAAGAATACTGGAATGTGTTGCCATTTCCTTCCCCAGGGGATCTTCCCGATCCAGGAATCCAACCTGAGTCTCTTGCTTTGGCAGGCAGATTCTTTACTACTGACCCACCAGGGAAGCCTACTCACTTCCTGTATGCTTCTAATTTTCTAGGCTCTCCAATTATGAAATTATGTTAAGCTCTATTTTTTTCTCTACAATTGTATGTTTTGGAAGCTTTTATTTCCATTAACTCAAAATGGTAAGTCACTTTCCCTCTGCGTTCTAGAAAGAGACACGCTCATCCAAATTAGTGTTAATTACTGATACATTTCTACGCATTCAATCAGTTCAGTTGCTCATTCATGTCCAACTCTTTGCGACCCCATGGACTACAGCATGCCAGGCTTCCTTCTCTGTCCATCATCAACTCCAAGACATTGCTTAAACTCATGCCCATTGAATCAGTGATGCCCTGCGACCATCAACAGACATCCTTTGTTGTCCCCTTCTCCTTCTGCCTTCAATCTTTCCCAGCATCAGGGTCTTTTCTAATGAGTCAGTTCTTCACATCATTTCAGTTCAGTTCAGTTCAGTAGATCAGTCTTGTCTGACTCTTTGCAATCCCATGGACTGCAGCATGCCAGGCTTCCCTGTCCATCACCAACTCCCAGAGTACCCAAACTCATGAGTACCCAAACTCATGTCCATTGAGTCAGTGATGCCATCCAACCATCTCATCCTCTGTCATCCCCTTCTCCTCCTGCCTTCAATCTTTCCCAGTGTCAGGGTCTTTTCCAATGAGTCAGCTCTTCACATCAGGTGGCCAAAGTATTGGAGTTTCAGCTTCAACAACAGTCCTTCCAATGAACACTCAGGACTGATCTCCTTTAGGATGGACTGGTTGGATCTCCTTGCAGTCCAATGGACCCTCAAGAGTCTTCTCCAACACCACAGTTCAAAAGCATCAACTCTTTGGTGCCCAGCCTTCTTTATGGTCCAACTCTCACATCCATACATGACTACTGGAAAAACCAAAGCTTTGACTAGATGGACCTTTGTCAGCAAAGTAATGTCTCTGCTTTTTAATATGCTGTCTAGATTGGTCATAGCAAGTGTCTTTTAATTTCATGGCTGCAGTCATCATCTGCAGTGGTTTTGGAGCCCAAGAAAATAAAGTTTGTCATTGTTTCCATTGTTTCCCCATCCATTCACCATAAAGTGATGGGACCAGATGCCATGATCTCAGTTTTTTGAATGTTGAGTTTTAAGCCAACTTTTTCACTCTCCTATTTCACTTTCATCAAGAGGCTCTTTAGTTCCTCTTTGCTTTCTTCCACAAAGGTGGTGTCATTTGCATACCTGAGGTTATTGTTATTTCTCCTGGCAATTTTGATTCCAGCTTGTTCTTCATCCAGCCCAGCATTTCGTATGAAATCCGCATAGAAGATAAATAAGCAGGGTGACAATATACAGCCTTGACATACTCCTTTTCCAATTTGGAGTCAGTCTGTTGTTCCATGTCCAATTCTAACTGTTGCTTCTTGACCTGCATACAGATTCCTCAGGAGGCCAGTAAGGTGGTCTGATATACCCATCTCTTTAAGCAATAGCATCTATGTTTGGTCACTTGCCATTACTTTAAATCAATACAGTATGAGAATCACAAGTATTGTAAAAACCTCGGAGTGAGATTGCCTCAGCTGTTAACCTCCTGTCATAACACAGAAGTGACTTAACTCTCATTTAGTAAGTATATATCCCAGGTTTTTATTCTAGAATAGACAGTAAAATTTAGTAGTCATATAAGGGAAAGAAAATGGCACTCTCCTTGTGATTGGACAATGGTGGTAATAGATATATTCCTGATCTAAAATAATATTCTGGAGTATGGAAAGGTTTATGTCAGCCACACTAAGCAGAATCAGACAGCTAACTTTAAAAGGAGCCTTTAGAATGGAATAGAAAAACAGTTCTTGAATCATCCCATCTCTCAAAATACCATCACAATAATTGCCAAAATTATAGCTTGTGTTTACATGCACATTCTATGAGATTCGGCTCACATGCAACATGGTTCTCCTGATAAAAACACCACATCAAATATGTTTCATTAAAGATGCCAGTCCTAGTAAAAGTCTATTTTTCAGCTAATGGGCAAGAAATTAATTAATAAAAGTATAAAACTTGTAAGGAAGTATTCTTAAAAGTGAAAGTGAAGTCTCTCAGTCGTGTCCGACTCTTTGAGACCCCATGGACTGTAGCCTACCAAGCTTCTCTGTCCATGGGATTCTCCAGGCAAGAATACTGGAGTGGGTTACCATTTCCTTCTCCAGGGGATCTTCCTGACCCAGGGACTGAACCTGGGTCTCCTGCATTGGAGGCAGACGCTTTAACCTCTGAGCCACCAGGGAAGCCCCTCTTATATTCTTAAGTGTCATTTAAAAAAAAAAAAAGATTTGGTGGTCCAATGGTCAAGACTCTGCCTTGCAATGCAGGGGAAGTGGGAGCCCACATGCTCTGGAACCCGTGTGTCACAACTAGAGAGTCTGTGTGTCACAATGAAGATCCCGTGTGCCACAGTTAAAACTCAATATAGCCAAACTAATTAATTAATTATTTTAAAGATCTGGTATCAGTTACTTCTAAGTTTTAAATCAAATTGTATAAATTTGGTGATGGAAATTTTCTAGTCAATAACATTGTAACTATAGCATTTCAGAGAAAAACAACTAACAGTTCAAAAAATTTCAATGAGACTGTTATTTAATGGAAAGGTAAAACAGTCACACTGTGAATAGGGTGGGTATAGGAGTAACAGCTCTTATTATGAGATCAGAGGTACAAAGGACTCTTTTGTCCTTACAATGTTCTCATTATTGGCCAGAAATAATACAGAGCAAAGTCAGGTTGTTTCAAAACTGTACCTCATCAGTCAGCCATTATTCAGCTTATCTTTCTAAAGCCAAAATATTCCTGAGGCCCTTTAGCTTCAGGATTACTCATTTCCTCAAGCACAGTGATGAGAAAGGCAAATTCAGTATCTCAGTAGACAAATATTTGTCCTGAATCCCTATTATCTCCACTATATATAATATATATATTATCTCCACTAATATAATATATTAAATATTATAATGTTTAAAGACCTTAAATAATCAGGGCAATTATCTAGCTGGTTTTTTTTCTATCACTAAAAATGAACTTTAATGATTGAATTTTATGCCTTTTGGGCAGAAAAAAAAAAATAGATGCTTGAGTGCAGTTTATATTATATAAAATTTTATTTAACTTAAAAATTTTATTAGGGACTTCCCTGGTGGTCCATTGGTTGGAAATCCACCTGCTGGTGCAGGGGACACAGGTTTGATCCCTGGTCTGGGAAGACTCCACATGCTATGGGGAAGCTAGGCTCATGTGCCTCAACTTCTGAAGCTTGTACACCCTAGAACCTGTGCTCTGCAACAAGAGAAGCCACTGCAATAGGAAGCCCCTATTCTCATCCCCACACCACCACTAGAGCATAGCCACAACTCACAGCAATTAGAGAAGGCCCATGTGGGGCAATGAAGACCCAGTGCAGCCAAAAATAATATATAAATAAATAATAAAATTGCACTGGAATATCCATGTATACTAACATGGGAGATACCTTGAAGATGTGAAGTGAAGGTGGAGGACAGTGAGTGCCCACCAAATAACCAGGTGACTGACTCCATGTGTCAGCCTATTTCTGGCCAGTGAACCATCGGTGAAAGTGATGTGTGTCCCCTCCAAGCAGGACAGGTAAGAGCAGATATGTCTCTGTGGTATTTCTTACACCCGAGTACAGTGACCTTTGAGGCCATGTATTCCAGATGACCTCACTAAAATATGGAAGAACCTCAGCAAAACCACATCAAACTGTGACATGACTGAGAAACAAACATATGGTGCTAAGCCACTGAGATTCCATGGTATATGTCATATAAAAGCTGGTACAAGTTATCCTTATAGTTATTAAAATGAATAAGTCAAATCATATCTAGTATATGCACCTATCACATATACTATAAAGCCTGGAAATGGTCTTAAAACATAAATTTAAACTGCTGAGCAGTGCTGAACACTAGCCTGTGAAAGCTGAGGTTCAGGAAGGTGGAAGTGTTAGTCGCTCAGTCATGTTTGACTCTTTGCAGACTATACCCCACCAGACTTCTCTGTCTGTGGAATTCTCCAGGCAAGAATACTGAAGTGGGTTGCCAGTTTCTTCTCCAGGTGATATTCCCGACCCAGGGATGGGAACTAGGTCTCCTGTATTGCAGGCAGATTCTTTACCATCTGAGCCACCAGGGTTCAGGGGTAGAGGTCGATGAAGGACAGATGAGGAAGGAGGAGGAGGATGACAGACTTCTGTTCTTACTTCAAAAAAATCAAACATCTTATTTTGTTTTACAATGAACACAAGTTATTTTAATATACAGTTAATCTATTTTTAACAGATTTTCTTACCACCATAATTATAATAGTAAAACATGCATTTATCATTGATTAAATTGCATACTTCAGATGAGAGAGATTGGGAACTTTCTGTATAAAAAGTCTAAGCAGAATCTGGAGCCCAGTACCACAACTAGAGAGCCCAAGCACTGCAGCTATTGAAGCATATGCACTCTGGTGCCCATGTGCCACAACTACTGAGCCAGTGCAACACAATTAGAGGCACAACAAAAGATCCTAAATGATGCATCAAAAACCCTGTGTGCCACCACTAAAGATGCAATGGAGCCAAAAAAAAGTCTAAGCACAATTAAATAACTTGATTAAAGACAACTTTGTGATGTCTATATATAATAGAGTAAATATAATCAAGAAGCAGAATGCTGAGACATTTGAAAAACTTTTCTGGAAACTGGAATTATGTAAGGTTTAGAAATTCAAAGAGAAGGTGTATTTTCAAAGCCACAACAGAGACAAAATTTTCAATAAATGTTAACTTCAGCTAAAAGCCAAATGTAACCTCAGCTAAAAGTGAATGACTCTTGACTAAATGGCTCAGAATACAAAATGAGGATGACAATCTGTTTTAGATGTTATACTCCTGAAAGTCAGTGTTTGAAAATTCCAGAAAATATGTGAAGCCAAGAAGAAAATGCATATATATCTGTATAGGAGTAAAAAAGAAAAGGACTTGCCTTATCTTCACACTTGACAAATGCCCAAAACCCAGAGGCATTAGGCCCAGTTGCTTATCTTAGTGTTTTGGATCACAGGACTTTCCTGAAGGATGGAATTTATAAAACTTTAGATTCAAGTCCCTAACACTTTTACTTCTCCTTCTTCCACATTTTATGTTATTGTTATCACAATTTATATATTGTATATTTATTAACAGTTTTATAGTTACTTTTAATACTTTTCCCTTTTAACTTCTATACTAGAATTAAAAGTGCAAAGAAACAGAGGAAAACAACAGAATGGGAAAGACTAGAGATCTCTTCAAGAAAATTAGAGATACCAAGGGAACATTTCATGCAAAGATGGGCTCGATAAAGAACAGAAATGATATGGACCTAACAGAAGCAGAAGATACTAAGAAGAGGTGGCAACAATACACAGAAGAACTATACAAAAAAGATCTTCACGACCCAGATAATCACGATGCTGTGATCACTCACCTAGAGCCAGACATCCTG
>NW_011495023.1:9935863-9945722 GCF_000754665.1 Bison bison bison
GATCATTGAAAAAGCAAGAGAGTTCCAGAAAAACATCTATTTCTGCTTTACTGACTATGCCAAAGCCTTTGACTGTGTGGATCACAAGAAAATGGGGAAAATTCTGGAAGAGATGGGCATACCAGACCACCTGACCTGCCTCTTGAGAAACCTGTATGCAGGTCAGGAAGCAACAGTTAGAACTGGACATGGAACAACAGACTGGTTCCAAATAGGAAAAGGACTACGTCAAGGCTGCATATTGTCACCCTGCTTATTTAACTTCTATGCAGAGTACATCATGAGAAATGCTGGGCTGGAAGAAGCACAAGCTGGAATCAAGATTGCTGGGAGAAATATCAATAACCTCAGATATGCAGATGACACCACCCTTATGGCAGAAAGTGAAGAGGAACTCAAAAGCCTCTTGATGAAAGTGAAAGAGGAGAGTGAAAAAGTTGGCTTAAAGCTCAACATTGAGAAAACTAAAATCATGGCATCTGGTCCCATCACTTCATGGGAAATAGATGGGGAAACAGTGGAAACAGTGTCAGACTTTATTTTTCTGGGCTCCAAAATCACTGCAGATGGTGATTGCCACCATGAAATTAAAAGATGCTTACTCCTTGGAAGGAAAGTTATGACCAACCTAGACAGCATACTAAAAAGCAGAGACATTACTTTGTCAACAAAGGTCCATCTAGTCAAGGTTATGGTTTTTCCAGTGGTCATATATGGATGTGAAAGCTGGACTGTGAAGAAGGCTGAGCCCCGAAGAATTGATGCTTTTGAACTGTAGTGTTGGAGAAGACTCATGAGAGTCCCTTGGACTGCAAGGAGATCCAACCAGTCCATTCTGAAGGAGATCAGTCCTGGGTGTTCTTTGGAAGGACTGATGCTAAAGCTGAAACTCCAATACTTTGGCCACCTCATGTGAAGAGTTGACTCATTGGAAAAGACTCTGATGCTGGGAGGGATTGGGGGCAGGAGAAGGGGATGACAGAGGATGAGATGTCTGGATGGCATCACCGACTTGATGGACGTGAGTTTGAGTGAACTCTGGGAGTTGGTGATGAACAGGGAGGCCTGGCGTGCTGTGATTCATGGGGTTGCAAAGAGTCAGACACGACTGAGCGACTGAACTGAACTGAACTGAAAAGCGATTAACTCACACTTACAGTACTATAGTATTTTGTGTTTATATATTTATCTTTGCTAACAAGTTTCATACTTTCTTATACTATCATATTGGGTGGTTTTAGCATCCCTTCGTTTCCTTCAATATCTCTTACAAGGCAATCTAATGGTAATAAACGCTTTCAGATTTGGTTTGTCTAAGGGTCTTTATCTCTCTTTCATTTTTAAAGGACAGTTTTGCTATGTATAGTATTTTTGGTTGGTAAATCTTTTCTTTTCCTACTTTGAATATACATCCTATTCCCTTTGGGCCCGCAAGGTTTCTGCTGAAAATACACTGAATTTATCATTTAAGTTCCATTGTATGTGACACATTGTTTTTCATATAAAGTTGCTTTACTCTCGGTGCTTTCAAAATTCTCTTTGTCTGTGACCTTTGGCAATTTGATTATAATGTGTCTTGGTCTATGGAGTTGTTTGGATTCATCTTTTTTGGTAGACCTTGGACATCTTTGATCTGGATATAAGTTTTCTTCTTAAGACTTGGGAAATTTTTAGCCATTATCTGAGTAAATTTTCTGGTTGTTTCTCTCAGCTTTTCTTGCTGGGACTCTCATAATGCACATGCTGCTTTTCTTTATGATGAGCATTAATTTCTTAAGCTTTCTCTACTTTTGTTTAGTCTATTTCTTTTTTGCTCCCCTCACTGAACTATTTCCAATAACTTATATGTAGATTGATTGCTCCTTTCTTTTACTTATCCTAATTTTAAACCCCTCTTGTGAACTTTTCATTTCAATTATTGTGTTCTTCAGCTTCTTGAATTCTCTTTAGTACTTTTTAAATATTTTCTACCTCTATTGAAGTTTTCAGTTTGCTCATGCATTATTTTCTTGATCTTGTAGGCATCTCTATGACAATGGTTTTAATTCTCTCTTATTGATATCAATTGATTTATTAATATCAGTTTCTGGAGATTTGTTGTATTCTTTTGTTTGGAACTTACTTCACTTTCCTTGACTCTCTATGTTGGTTTCTATACATTAGACAAAGCAATCACCTCTCCTGGTCTTCACAGACTGACCTCTCTTTACCTACTCTGGGAGAAGCTGGGAATGAGGGTTCTATTTTTGATTTTACTGTACTGTGCCTAGGGATTCTGTCAAGAGAGTGTCTTTTTTTCTCCCTCCTGGCTTCACTGAGTCTGTTTTCATGTTTACCTGGGCCATTAAAGTTTTCCAATTAGTTTTTGGATTTATCATAATGAGAATTTGCCCATGAATTGTTGAATCAGTCTATTATATACATTTAAATTTGGGGCACATCTCTCATAAATTTCATTTACAATCATTGAATGTTATTCTATCAATCATTTCAATTATTTTTTTTTCTAATTTTATTTTATTTTTAATCTTTACATAATTGTATTAGTTTTGCCAAATATCAAAATGAATCTGCCACAGGTATACATGTGTTCCCCATCCCGAACCCTCCTCCCTCCTCCCTCCTCATACCAACCCTCTGGGTCGTCCCAGTGCACCAGCCCCAAGCATCCAGCATCGTGCATCGAACCTGGACTGGCAACTCGTTTCCTACATGATATTTTACATGTTTCATTTCAATTATTTTTATATGGGTGATTTGATGACTATTTCACAATGTATGAAAAATACAGATCCTCTTCAAGGTATGATCTAATTCTAATTTTCATTTCTAACTGTATGAGTGATATAAACATTTAAAAGTGAGAAAAATATTTTTCCAACTTATTCAAGCTTGTTTTCTTTTTTCTTCATTTTCTATCATGGAAATCAGGGGGAAAAAACCTTGATTTGGGCTTTTCTTTTAATAAAGAGAGGTGATCTCAGTCATGCAAGAAGTCAGAAATTATATAGCAAATGTAGGCTACAGAAAACATCAAAAAGCAACACAAAAATATACGTCTGATGCTGCTTCACCTTTAATGCTTATCATCTATTTACAGAGTCTAAACACTGTAGCATTTTCCCCCTCTGTGGTTATCAGTGTCTGGTTCTTAAACTGAAGAAAATGGGATGTGGTTCTTGAGGTGCTGATATCTGATAGAAGCTATCATAGTGGAAGACTACTTAAACATCTAACTTTTCAGGAAATGTTACCTGTTTTATTTCTCTCCTACTATTATAAACATGTTCTCACAGTAGGGATTCACTTCATGTCTGTATAAAGAAATTAAATCCGGAAATATAAAACTTTCAAGGGGAATAAACCCACATTTTAAACATGAGATTTGGTTTTATATTAACATTATATTATGGCATCTTGCTGTGTCATGAAAGTCTAGCAAAGGCCAAAAACAATATGTACTCCCAATGTTCCCAGACATACCTTAGTATGTTCCTTTTACCCTGTCCCTCCTTAGACATTTGTACTTTATTGCTACAGTACACAATATCCAAAACAGTGTACTTTTACCAGAAACAGTCATGTCTTCTCCCTCTGCATCCCAAATTATAGAACAGACTATAAAATGGAAATCTGAAGATTCTCATTAACCAAAAATGGTTGTCATTTATCTTCCATATCCTCTTATGATGGGGAACCACTTCACTTGTTGTCACAGTCTTACTCTGTCCCCCTAATTCCTGGCCTGGGGAACAGACCAGCTCCAGCTGAACAGGTGGTCTAGCTGGAGCCCTGCAGAGATACTGAATGCCAGGAAGGTTTCAAGGTAACTCTGCCTTCATGTGGTAATTCATGTGATAATTTGTTCTCAGGCCCAATAAACCAAAAAAAAATAAGTTGGAACAAAATAAAAATGACAGAAACAAAAACCAGATGCTCAAACCTTGAAGCATACTTATCTCTTATTTTCTTTAAGGACACATTTCATCAATGTAATCTTTAATATAAAAATAGAGCAACATATTCTTGTACCGAATTGTATCAGTGCTTTCTTATTTTTCCCTTTTGTTCTTAAGAAGCAAATTGATTTGACAGTATGTAAAAATTTCCTATGCTATGTGCCTAGAAAGCTGAAAAAGTATCTGTGTTTCATTAGCCTCTGAAAACTTAGATGTCTGTTTAATATGTCCATATCTGTAACTTTTTGAAGAGAAACAAGTCAGCCTTGAACTAACATCTGTCTAAGACATTAGCTACTTTATAAATTATGTGTTATTCAAAAGAGTGTATTGGATTATATTTCTCACACAAAAAAAGATGCAGCACTCTTCTTGAAAATTAATGTGTGGTACTGGTATTAAATGGACTGAACAGCACATTCACAGATGTGTTTGCCAATGATCAAGAAAAAGACAGAGGGCCACAGAAGAATCCCCAGAGCTGCAGGAAGGAAACATTAATTAACAAATTTTATCTGTCCCCTGGGTTTCTGCTCACCTTCATCTCGTGGCACAAATGTAATAAAGAGAATCAGGTTCTGAACAAATCTGCTTAAATCATCTTTGCCCCTTGTTATGTTTTTCTAAATTATTACCAACACAACCTAGTTCTGTACAGGGAGAAAACTGAGTATAAACTCTACCTTGTACTCTGGTGAGCCACAAGGTAGAGCTTTGCCCACAAGCTCAGACATAGTGGACCAATCAGGGAATTGAAATCCCTGATGGAAGACAAGCAGGAACAAGTTTCTGGCTTTTGCCTTTGGGAATTCTAATTGTAAGTGGATAGGAATATGATTCAGACCTGATCATCTAGAAAACATGATAACTACTTTACTAGGGTTTAGGTAAACTCGCCTCCAATTCTGCTTTGCTTTTCTAAGGCTGGTATGTTTCTTTTATTCTATCAATGTTCATTTACAGAATGTAAAGATTCTCTCTCACAGCAACTTTTTGCATGACACTTGTTTCTCTCAAAGTAGTAGCAGTAGTAATTAATATCTTTTATAACTCCTGCAGCTTTCAAATGAAAATAAAAGCATTCTTTCATCTATAGAATATATGATTAACCATATCCTATTGGAATTTCAATATAAGGTACTGTAATCATTATACTACAAGATAAATAATACAAGCCTTCTGGGTACATTTGCTGAATTATTATTATATTAATATATTATCATAGAGGCAGTAAAGTAAAAACACAAGACTTTTGAAATACATGATCTTGATTTCTATCCATTAATATATTTAAAGAAATACAAAATCTTTAATTAACATAAAACAAACATAGTGAGCCCAGAAACAACAAGCACATAGTAAATCCCTAGCAAAGGCACTGAAATTTCTAATTTACAAAAAACATGATGTACCCTAGAGAATGTATAAATTAAGAAAAACTAGAGTGAGTTAAAGGAAGGGCAAATGATTCATAAGTTTCACCATTTTGAATCAATGCTCTATCCATCTCAAATGATTCTGTTTAATTTACTCTATCCTTGAATCCAACTCTTGCTTTTTTAAAATCTAAAGTTCATTCCAAAATCACTTTTAAATCATTATTTTTTTTCCTGAGTAAGCAACTCTAAGACTCTTCTCCCTAAAAGGCTGACATTTCACTTGTTTACATAGGAAGGTTGTCAAGACCATTACAGTGTTTATAAAAGGCTGAGTTTCCTTTTGGTTGATATATTGACAGCATAATGCATGCAATGGTTTTGTAGATTTTTTTTCTACCCACAAATTTTCCTTTTCCAAATCTAATATGGATTTGGATCTTGTTTATCTTCCAGTGTTCTTCTATGGAAAAAAAAAAAGATCACTATACTTTACAAGATTGATGTTTATGAAAAACAGCACTGTCAGGGAGAGACTGAAAACCTTTCTCTTTTTATTTCCTACTTAATATGACCTAGCTTTCTGCAATATTGTGGAGAGAACCAAGGGAAAAAGAATATTTTAAAAAGCCTACATCAGTTTTTAGTATTCAGGTTGAACCATATCTTATTTTGGAAGACTTACATAAAAGAAGACTCCTTTCTTGTCCTCAGTAACTCATCCCACTGCCTAATAGCACACTCCATGTAAAATCACTTCCTTAAAATTTGGTTTGATATTTCTAAGCCTATAAGATTTTTCTTGCTATTTTGTGAAGAAGACACAAGTATGATACAATGTGATAAGTGTTGTGATGGAGATATAACCAGTGAAAATTATATCACAAAACAGAGATAAAATGTAGCTATCTTATACTTTATCCCAATTAAATTAACACTGGTTTGAGTCCACATCTCAAAGTTGATGCAAACCTTATCTCTACAGAGAATTCCTGCATCTTCTGAATGCATCAAAAGCCAAAGGAATTTGCACAGCCCTAATGTTGGAGTTCAGCTCCACTTCACAGTCACAGACAGGGACAGATTGGTGGATCTGCAACTGCAGCATAATTGTCAGTAAAATGGTACTGCCTTTGATAATGGGCCCTACCCATTCTGACTGTGGATTCTTTCATCCATTCATTGAACAAATGTCATTGATTGATGTTATATTCCAAATCCTATTCCAGATGCTGGAAACAGAACAGCTAGGAAAACAAAAGTGTTTATTTTTATAAACCTTGCGTTCCAGTGACACTAATTACTATTTAGTGCTCATTCTGGAGATCAGACACTAGATAGACAGATAGATAGAATGATTTACTCTTTTCAATGAAGAAAGCATTAATATTATTCCAATGTTATGAATGAGCAGAGTGAAACACAAGTGGTTTAAACAACAACCCCACTTTTCATAGCTAGTGAGGGGTGATTTAAACTCACATAGACTAGTTCTAGAGCCAGCGATAATAACCTGTATTATTACATTATTTTACTGCTACTATCAGTCCAATGAAAAGTTTTCCTTTGAGCCTAGTTATCAAGGGAGAACAGTCTGCCATCCTGGATCCTCAAGGGTGAAACAAGACTCTTCCCCCTAAAGCTCAAAGGAAGACCAGCAACAAGCAGATGTCTAGTGTTGTGCTTCCTACTACTCATTTTTCCTAACAGCACCAACTGCATCACGGCTGTTGGGTCTAGATGGGAGAGGGGGGGTAGTGGGGGAGGTGGGTGGAAGCATCCATACTTTATGGCTCTTTTCCTCCTAGATGATTCAGACAAGCCAGACAAGTTTTTCCTTCCAACCCCTTAAACAGAAGAGACTTTGGAAAATAGAGTACCCACCGAAACCAATTAATGTCACCATCCTGGTTGTCTCTAAGAGGCCTCCAGTCTACACAACATAAACAGTACAACTGCTCTCAACTAAACTGTCTTCGGTGCCTCAATACTTTAATTTCTTACAGACTATGTCATGACTTTCTTTAACTTTCTTTACATAAAAACAAAAAGAGTAATGGAACATTTTTATAAGGTTTGCAATGTAATAAACAAGCATCAAGTTGATTACAATATTGGGATGAAATTCATTTGGAAAGAAATGTTTGACCTTGGATTTGAAGGATAAGTAAGAGTTTTCAATTTGGGGAAGTAGGGAGAGCACAGCAGATGGAGGAAAGAGCATGAATCAATCATGGCTGGCCAGATATGGCCAGATTCTCCTATGCTGTCAGATCTTGGAGGCAAGGATCATACCTTCCCCGTTGGACTAGATCAATGCCAGACACAGAGGCATGTGGTAAATATTCCATGTTAATAATGAATAAACGGATGTGGTTAAAGAAAACAGAATATGCCAGGAGACACAGAGAGACTGTGGGTAGAAAGATATCTAAAAATGAAGTACTAAACAGCCTGTGAATTACATTATAGAAAGAATTTGTGTCTTCTAGGCCAGCAGTTCTCAAAGTGTTGTTTGCAGCACTCTGGGCATTCATGGGGTAAAAACTCTTTTCATAAAAATGCTAAGACATTACATTTATTTTTTTTTCTCTCATTCTCTCACAAGTGCACAATGGAAAACTCTATAGTCTACATGGCATATAGTGACATTATTTTAAAGGGAAAGTGGTGTATTCATGGGAATGAATTTAATGGGTGTATTTAATGGGAAAGTGTATTCATATATTCTTATCTTTAAAATGTCAAGTTTTGATATCTAATATAGCAAATGGAGACAGACCCACACAAACCTAAGTTCCTTCTAGTTCCTCAATAGTTCATAGAAGCATAGAAGTTTCCTGAGACCAAAAATTTGAGAATCACTGATCTAGGTAAACCATTACATTTTTGAAAGGGGTGATGGTATAATTATATCAGTGTGATATTCTATGCAGTTCAGTGAAGGTAAGACAACTAATTTTGATTGGTCTAAAAATCCATTCTCTATTTATTCTTATGTATCAATGATGCAGTTACATTTTAATTGTTTTTAATGAGAATTCTACGTGGTCACCTTAGGTACAGCTTGGAAATATCTTGACCAAAAACTCAAGTCAAGTAAATGTTTGGCCATTATCTACTGATTAAGTTTAGTCTACTCTGCCCTTTTTAATGGAGAAGGCAATGGCACCCTACTCCAGTACTCTTGCCTGGCAAATCCCATGGATGGAGGAGCCTGGTAGGCTGCGGTCCATGGGGTCGCGAAGAGTCGGACACGACAGAGCAACTTGACTTTCACTTTTCACTTTCATGCATTGGAGAAGGAAATGGCAACCCACTCTAGTGTTCTTGCCTGGAGAATCCCAGGGACGGGGGAGCCTGGTGGGCTGCCATCTATGGGGGTCACACAGAGTCGGACATGACTGAAGTGACTTAGCAGCAGCAGCAGTCCTTTTTAAATGAAAGTTTTTGTTTTATTTATTTATTTCGCTACACTGGGTCTTTGTTGCTATATATGGGCTTTCTCTGGTTGCAATGAGCAGGGGTTACACTCTAGTTGTGGTGTGCAGGCAGTGGCTTCTCTTGTTACAGAGCATGAGCTCAGCAGCTGCAGCTTCCAGGCTCTCGAGTACATGGGCTTCAGTAGTTGTGGCTCACAGGCTTAGCTGACCCAAGGCATGTGGCATCTTTCGGAATCAGGGATGGAACTCATGTCCCCTGCATTGCAAGACTGATTCTTAACCACTTGACCACCAGGGAAGTCCTACTTTGCCCCTTTAAGAATGAAATTTCCCTTTAGGGAAAGATGACTATGGGTAAAGCAGGTAATTGTCTTATAAGTTCTGCTTCAAACTACAACTATTTTGTGGTAACAGAAGAGGCTATTAATATCTTTAGCTTGAAACCTCCTGCCCACACTATGGCATTTGTGGGTCTTACTATCTGGTCACTGCAAATTTGAAGTATTTGTAACAGTCATTCCAAAGTGCTTTATGCCCTCTGGTGACCATTTGAAACTTTGTTCTTTCTTTTGATAGATTCCTTACCTCAAAATTCTTATATTCACTTAACCTTGAATAAGCAAAATCTAATTTTGAGTGCTATGATATTTTGGTTGGAGTTTGGGAACTTCTTAACCTAATAACAATAGGGTGCTTGCTATGTAATATTCATTTCCTGAACTCATTTTCACCTCACTTGGATACTTTTAATTTCCATTTTCTCTTAATATATAAGTCAAAGGTGTCGTACAAGTCGGTGTCAAAAATAGGAAGCAGGAGACGTCCTGTTGTGTGGATTTTTTAATGGTTGGGGAGTGTATTAGCAAATGTTACTTTCATTTATATAATCCTCCAAAAAAAAAAAAGTATAATGAACATTATACTATAATAATTATACTACCATGATCCAAAATCACTACAGATGGTGACAGCAGCCATGAAATTAAAAGATGCTTACTCCTTGGAAGGAAAGTTATGACCAACCTAGATAGCATATTGAAAAGCAGAGACATTACTTTGCCAACAAAGGTTCGTCTAGTCA
>NW_011495023.1:9945822-9950178 GCF_000754665.1 Bison bison bison
GCTGAGTGCCGAAGAATTGATGCTTTTGAACTGTGGTGTTGGAGAAGACTCTTGAGGGTCCCTTGGACTGCAAGGAGATCCAACCAGTCCATTCTGAAGGAGATCAGCCCTGGGATTTCTTTGGAAGGAATGATGCTAAAGCTGAAACTCCAATACTTTGGCCACCTCATGCGAAGAGTTGACTCATTGGAAAAGACTGATGCTGGGAAGGATTGGGGGCAGGAGGATAAGGGGATGACAGGACGAGATGGCTGAATGGCATCGCTGACTCGATGGACATGAGTCTGAGTGAACTCCGGGAGTTGGTGATGGACAGGGAGGCCTGGCTCCCTGCTGCGATTCATGGGGTCGAAAAGAGTCAGACACGACTGAGCGACTGATCTGATCTGATCTGATCCATTATTGGTTACAGAGGCATTGATTGAGGTTTATGTTCCTCTGGGCTCAAAAGAGACACAGCACTGATGGCCAAATGCTCAAATTAACATTTTTCATAATATGCTTCAACTATGACAGCTTCTAAATAGTTTACCAGCTTTACCAAATAATTTACAAATAACCTACCTAAAAGCATACATCTTACAATTTCCCCTCAAAACGATAATAACAATTTGGTCTTCTTCGTACATCACTGTCACCATCCATGTATATGGAATGACTAAAAAGAAAATAAATCAGGCCAATGGTTCAAGATTTTTTGATAAAGAGATTAAATTCACACTCAATTCACTATTGACAGAACCATGAAGCTTTTTGACACTACTGATTTTCTTTTACTTATTTTTTTTTATAGAAGGATAATTGCTTTACAAAATTTTGTTGTTTTCTGTCAAACCTCAACATGAATCAGTTCAGTTCAGTTCAGTCGCTCAGTCGTGTCTGACTCTTTCGTCAAGTCAACGAATCACAGTATGCCAGGCCTCCCTATCCATCACCAACTCCCAGAGTTCACTCAGACTCACGTCCATCGTGTCAGTGATGCCATCCAGCCATCTCATCCTCTGGTTGGATCTCCTTGCAGTCCAAGGGACTCTCAAGAGTCTTCTTTTTGTTCAGGATGGGGACCCTTCTTTTTGTTCTTCTTTTTCCTGTTGTTTCAGGTGTAAAGTTAGGCTGTCTATTCGATATTTTTCCTGTTTCTTGAGGTAGGATTGTATTGCTATAAACTTCCCTCTTAGGACTGTTTTTGCTGCATCCCATGGGCTTTGAGTTATTGTATTTTCATTGTCATTTGTTTCTAGAAACTTTTTGATTTCTTCAGTAGCCTGTTGGTTATTTAGTAACATGTTGTTTAATCTCCATGTGTTTGTGCTTCTTAGTTTTTTTCTTGTAATTGATATCTAGTCTCATAGCATTGTGGTCAGAGAAGATGCTTAATACGATTTCAATTTTCTAAAATTTACTGAGGTTTGATTTGTGATCCAAGATGCAGTCTATCCTGGAAAATGCTTCATGTGCACTTGAGAAGAAGGTGTATTCTTCTGCATTTGGATGGAATGTCCTGAAGATATCCATGAGATCCATCTCATCTAATGTATCATTTAAGACTTGTGTTTCCTTATTAATTTTCTGTTTTGATAATCTGTCCATTGGTGTGAGTGGGGTGTTAAAGTCTCCTACTATTATTGTGTTAATGTCAGTTTCTCCTTTTATGTCTGTTAGTGTTTGTCTTATGTATTGAGGTGCTCCTATGTTGGGTGCATAAGTATTTACAATTGTTATGGCTTCCTCTTGGATTGATCCCTTGATCATTATGTAGTGCCCTTCCTTATCTCTTGTAATCTCCTTTATTTTAAGGTCATTTTGTCTGATATAGGATTGCTACTTCAGCTTTCTTTTGCTTCCCATTTGCATGGAATATATTTTTCCATCCTCTCACATTCAGTCTATATGTGTCTTGAAGTCTAAAATGGGTTTCTTATAGACAGCATATATATGGGTCTTGTTTTTGTATCCATTCAGCCAGTCTGTGTCTTTTGGTTGGAGCATTTAATCCATTTACATTTAAAGTAATTATTGATATATATGTTCCTATTGCCATTTTCTTAATTGTTTGGGTTGATTTTGTAAATCTTTTTCTTCTCTTGTATTTCTTGACTATATAAGTTCATTTAACATTTGTTGTAAAGCTGGTTTAGTGGTACTGAATTCTCTTAACTTTTGCTTGCCTGAAAAGCTTTTGATTTCTCCATTAATTTTGAATGAGATGCTTTCAGGGTACAGTAATCTTGGTTGTACATTTTTCCCTTTCAGTACTTTAAATATATCCTGCCATTCCCTTCTGGCCTGCAGCATTTCTGCTGAAAGATCGACTATTAAGCATATGGGGTTTCCCTTGTATGTTACTTGTTGCTTCTCCCTTGCTGCTTTTAATATTCTTTGTGTTTAGTCTTTGTTAATTTGATTAGTATGTCTTGGCATGTTTCTACTTGGGTTTATACTATACAGGACTTTTTGTGCCTTTTGGACTTGATTGACTATTTCCTTTTCCATGTTGGGGAAATTATTTTCAACTATAATCCCTCAAAAATTTTCTCATACCCTTTCTTTTTTCTTTTCTTCTTCTGGGACCCCTATTATTCAAATGGTGGTGTGTTTTATATTGACCCAGAGGTCTCTGAGACTATCCTCAGTTCCTTTCATCCTTTTTACTTTATTCTGCTCTTCAGAAGTTATTTTCACTATTTTATCTTCCAGCTCACTGATTCATTCTTCTGCTTCAGACATTCTGCTATTGATTCCTTCTAGAATATTTTAAATTTCAGTAATAGTGTCTGTCTCAGCATGTTTATTCTTTAATTCTTCTAGGACTTTGTTAATTGATTCTTGCATTTTCTCCATTTTGCTTTCAAGGTTTTGATCATCTTTACTATCATTATTCTGATTTTTTTTCAGGTAGTTTGCCTATTTTTTCTTCATTTATTTGGACTTCTGTGTTTCTAGTTTGTTCCTTCATTTGTGTAGTATTTCTCTGCCTCTTCATTATTTCTTTTTTAACTTATTGTGTTTGAGGTCTCCTTTTCCCAGGCTTCAAGGCTGAATTCTTTCTTCATTTTGGTTTCTGCCCTCTAAGATTGGTCCAGTGGTTTCTGTAAGCTTCTTATAGGGTGAGATTTGTGCTGAGCTTTTGCTTAGTTGTTTGTTTTTCCTCTGATGGGCAAGACTGAGTGAGGTGGTAATCCTGTCTGCTGATGATTGGGTTTGTATTTTTGTTTTGTTTGTTGTTTAGATGAGGTGTCCTGCACAGGATGCTATTGGTGGTCGGGTTATGCCAGGTCTTGTATTCCAGTGGATTCCTTTGTGTGAGTTCTCACTATTTGATTCACAGTAATCCAAGTCTATGCCCCAACCAGTAACGCTGAAGAAGCTGAAGTTGAACGGTTCTATGAAGACCTACAAGACCTTTTAGAACTAACACCCAAAAAAGATGTCATTTTCATTATAGGGGACTGGAATGCAAAAGTAGGAAGTCAAGAAACACCTGAAGTAACAGGCAAATTTGGCCTTGGAATACGGAATGAAGCAGGGCAAAGACTAAGAGTTTTGCCAAGAAAATGCACTGATCATAGCAAACACCCTCTTCCAACAACACAAGAGAAGACGCTATACATGGACATCACCAGATGGTCAACACCGAAATCAGATTGATTATATTCTTTGCAGCTCTATACAGTCAACCAAAACAAGACCAGGAGCTGACTGTGGCTCAGACCATGAACTCCTTATTGCCAAATTCAGACTTAAATTGAAGAAAGTAGGGAAAACCACTTGACCATTCAGGTATGACCTAAATCAATTCCCTTATGATTATACAGTGGAAGTGAGAAATAGATTTAAGGGCCTAGATCTGATAGATAGAGTGCCTGATGAGCTATGGAATGAGGTTCGTGACACTGTACAGGAGACAGGGATCAAGACCATCCCCATGGAAAAGAAATGCAAAAAAGCAAAATGGCTCTCTGGGGAGGCCTTACAAATAGCTGTGAAAAGAAGAGAAGCGAAAAGCAAAGGAGATAAAGAAAGATATAAACATCTGAATGCAGAGTTCCAAAGAATAGCAAGAAGAGATAAGAAAGCCTTCCTCAGCAATCAATGCAAAGAAATAGAGGAAAACAACAGAATGGGAAAGACTAGAGATCTCTTCAAGAAAATCAGAGATACCAAAGGAACATTTCATGCAAAGATGAGCTCGATAAAGGACAGAAATGGTATGGACCTAAAAGAAGCAGAAGATATTAAGAAGAGATGGCAAGAATACACAGAAGAACTGTACAAAAAGATCTTCACGACCCAGATAATCACGATGCTGTGATCACTGACCTAGAGCCAGACATCCTGGAATGTGAAGTCAAGTGG
>NW_011495023.1:9950278-9964112 GCF_000754665.1 Bison bison bison
ACTGGAAAAGGTCTGTTTTCATTCCAATCCCAAAGAAAGGCAATGCCAAAGAATGCTCAAACTACTGCACAATTGCACTCATCTCACACGCTAGTAAAGTAATGCTTAAAATTCTCCAAGCCAGGCTTCAGCAATACATGAACCGTGAACTTCCTGATGATCAAGCTGGTTTTAGAAAAGGCAGAGGAACCAGAAATCAAATTGCCAACATCCGTTGGATCATCAGAAAAGCAAGAGAGTTCCAGAAAAACATCTATTTCTGCTTTCTTGACTATGCCAAAGCCTTTGACTGTGTGGATCACAATAAACTGTGGGAAATTCTGAAAGAGATGGTAATACCAGACCACCTGACCTGCCTCTTGAGAAATTTGTATGCAGGTCAGGAAGCAACAGTTACAACTGGACATGGAACAAGAGACTGGTTCCAAATAGGAAAAGGAGTACGTCAAGGCTGTATATTGTCACCCTGCTTATTTAACTTATATGCAGAGTACATCATGAGAAATGCCGGACTGGAAGAAATTCAAGCTGGAATCAAGATTGCTGCGAGAAGTATCAATAACCTCAGATATGCAGATGACACCACCCTTATGGCAGAAAGTGAAGAGGAACTAAAAAGCCTCTTGATGAAGGTGAAAGTGGAGAGTGAAAAAGTTGGCTTAAAGCTCAACATTCAGAAAACGAAGATCATGGCATCCAGTCCCATCACTTCATGGGAAATAGATGGGGAAACAGTGGAAACAGTGTCAGACTTTATTTTTCTGGGCTCCAAAATCACTGCAGATGGTGATTGCAGCCATGAAATTGAAAGACGCTTACTCCTTGGAAGGAAAGTTATGACCAACCTAGATAACATATTCAAAAGCAGAGAAATTACTTTGCCAACATAGGTTCGTCTAGTCAAGGCTATGGTTTTTCCAGTGGTCATGTATGGATTGGACTGTGAAGAAGGCTGAGCGCTGAAGAATTGATGATTTTGAAGTGTGGTGTTGAGAAGACTCTTCAGAGTCCCTTGGACTGCAAGGAGATCCAACCCTTCCATTCTAAAGGAGATCAGCTCTGGGATTTCTTTGGAAGGACTGATGCTAAAGCTGAAACTCCAGTACTTTGGCCACCTCATGCGAAGAGTTGACTCATTGGAAAAAGACTCTGATGCTGGGAGGGATTGGGGGCAAGAGGAGAAGGAGACAACAGAGGATGAGATGGCTGGATGGCATCACTGACTCGATGGACATGAGTCTGAGTGAACTCCGGGAGTCGGTGATGGACAGGGAGGCCTGGCATGCTGCGATTCATGGGGTCGCAAAGAGTCAGACATGACTGAGTGACCGATCTGATCTGATCTGATCTGATCAGGGTCAGTTTTCTGGTAGTCTAGGGTCTTGGAGTCAGTGCTCCCACTCCAAAGGCTCAGGGCTTGATCTAGGTTCTCTTTTTTCCACAGTTCTCCTAGGAATCAGGAGAAATCTGAGAAAGTCGGTTGTTTAGATGGCTGGCAGGAAATAGATTTTTGGTCAATTACAATAAAGCAGAATGGGGGAGACTCCTTGCCTGGCAGTAATCTTCCTCAAAACTCCATAGTGACTGTTTGGAAGGAAAAGGCACGCTTTGTGAAGCTCTACTCTCACCCTGAGGAGCTAGCAGTGAAAGGAGCAGGATCCAAGGAAAGCTGGGGCCAACACTATTATTTTTAATTAATTGATTGTTTACTACATACCCTTTGAGCTTAGTGAAGATTGCAAAGAGTTTTATAACTCATGGGTAGATAAAATTTACATTCCAAATTCTAAGAGATTTGTTTCTCATCCTTTTCCCCCCTTTCTCTCTCTTTTTACTCTTGAAGTAAAAAAGAAGATGAGACATTGAATTGAACTGAGGTCATTTAGTGGAATTATATGACAGATACCATAAAATGAAAAGAAGTACATAGGATTATTCCTGAGAATGAAGTCATCCTGATTAATTTCTCCCCATAATTTGGTCATTAGAAAATCTTTGGGGGCAGTTTTTGATCAGACAAAGTTTCGTTACATCTAACTGCATGTCAGGATCCTTTGATGGTATTTCTTTTCATTTCTTACTTTAGCTCAATACCATCTGTGTGGGAAGGCTATTATCTACTTTATCTCATATATTCTCCTCCTAAATTAATCTTCTCTAATGAATAGCTGTGTATTTTGGAAAGTATAGTATTGAGAGGACCTTCCCAGATGGCTCAGTGTTAAAGAATCCACCTGCCATTGTAGGAGATGCATGTTTGATCCTTGGGTTGGGAAGATCCCCTGGAGAAAGAAATGACAACCCAAGGAAACGGTATTCTTGCCTGGGAAATCCCATGGACAGAGGAGCCTACCAGGCTAGAGTTCCCTGGCATTGCAAAAGAGTCAACACAACTTAGCGACTAAACAACAATGTGGTATTGAGAATGATTCTTGTTCAGCCGGAACTACCATCACATGGGGATGAGGTACTGGTAGGTAAGAATATCAATCAAAACGATTTTGAAGCTATTCCACACATCCGATTCAAGTTCCACTATTTTTGTCGCAAAACAAACAAAACCACTGTATTTTACTGTGTATGGGGGATGGACTAGCGGTGATTTCTCTTTTTCAAAGGTGAATGATGGAATTACAACTACTACATTTTTTTAATATTTTTTTTAATAAGGAGGTACTCTGAAACAAGGATTTTTTCCACCAACATGGCAATGGGTTAAGTTCTGTAAAGTTATAAATTTTTTCCCATATAACTTTAACCTTAGCAAACTAAATCACAATGCTGACTGGACACTAATGCTTAGAACTACCGTTTCTTCCCCTCTATGGTAATTGTTCTTTGTATCTACTATTCAGTTCCCACACAGCTTGAATATCCACTTTATGAGGTCAGTAGAATGTAATCAGTGTGACCACAGGAGAATAGTTGTGGTAGAATGGTTCTTAGTGCTGTAGGTCTTGTTTGCTAAGAAGTGTTTTCTAGGCCCAGACCATAAGTTCTGATTATGTTATTTATCAATGGAAACACTGTGCCAAAAATTGTCATTTAGTCTAATAGGTCATTTTTTAACCTAGATGGTTGAGCTATTAGAGAACACTCCCACTCACATATCTTAAATTAAATGAATGAAAGCTATTCATTTACATACCATTTCTTCAAATGAATTCTTGCCATGGGAGCAAGAGAGAAGCAAGCACATGTTAGGCAACAAGATGGCAAAACAGAAAATGAGACATTCACAAATGAATTTGTGACAAGGAGGGAGAAGGGGAAAATGACAAGAACACAAAAAATTCTTTTCTGTTGACTGAAAGGGACTTCTAGAGAGTAAGAAAATGGTTGTGGGAGCCAAGGTTTCAAGTTAGTACTTGAATTGTAGATTTAAAACAACTGGGATTTAAGACTTTAAACTGACTTACTACAAATATAATTTCAAATACAGATCTCAGACAAATATAGTATAGTAGGAAAAGGAAAACATAGTTGAATCTCTTGGCAACTAACTCACATTAAATGTGAAAAACAAAAATTTTAGAGTCTCTAAAATCTGTGAGTCACTCCTTAGTTGAGTCTATTTACTATCTTCTACCCTGAATTTAACCAGTTGAACTGTATCCTATGATCTAATCTTCTAAACTTTCTTCCATAGCAAAGTGGATTATCTGCATCTACATTTAATAAGATATTAGGAACCCACCTGTTCTGCTAATATAATGTAGTATAATAGCATGCCTTGAATGAATTTAATTTTCAGGATATCTTAATGTTTATTCACAAACATCTATTGTAAGTATCTCAATAAGAATATTATCACTAATTTTCTCAACAATATCTTAAAATGACTGTTAGTGGTGAAAGTCACTCAGTTGTGTCCGACTCCTGTGACCCCATGGACTGTGGCCCACAAGGTTCCCCTGTCCATGGGATTCTCCAGGCAAGATTACTGGAGTGGGTTGCCATTTCCTTCTCCAGGGGATCTTCCCGATCCAGGAATCGAACCCATGTCTTCTGCATTGCAGGCAGATTCTTTACCGACTGAGCTAGGAGGGAAGCAATTCCTATATTATAGGTGGGTAAGCTCAGGCTTACCTCGTTTAGGTAGATTTCCCAAGATACACCCTGAGAGACAAATTCAGAATTCATTTTGAGTGTCAACATAAGGTCTTTCTGCCTAGAACTTTTTCCTTCTTATTGCATTTCCTCCACAGAGAAGCAAATGAAGTCAGTAGATTGTTTAACAAAGAAAAATACTTCCATTTGGTAAATCATTTTGGTATCACGGTAAATTCAACATCTCCACTGACTTTTCTTTTTTATAAATCTATTTATTTTAATTGGAGGTTAATTACTGTACAATATTGTATTGGTTTTGCCATACATCAACATGAATCCACCACAGGTATACGCGTGTTCCCCATCCTGAACCCCCCTCCCTCCTCCCTTCCCATACCATCCCTCTGGTGGATATTTCAAGAGGTCTAAAATGATGTGATTCTCACTTTACATTACTTCAGTGTCTGGTTTCAGGATCATTGCTCTCTATTTATGGAGAAGGAAATGGTAACCCACTCCAGTACTCTTGCCTGGAGAATCCCAGGGACAGAGGAGCCTGGTCGGCTGCCATCTATGGGGTCACACAGAGTTGGACATGACTGAAGCGACTTAGCAGCAGAAGCAGCCCTCTATTTAAATTCTCATGGCCATAGAATTTAGAACCAAAAAGGACCTTTGTTTTATTATAATCTAATAACCTAAGCTTATTTTTCATGGAGATTTGAGGTGCATAGAGATTATTAAATCAAGTGTTCACCTTCAAATTCCAAGAAATGGAAAAGTTTCTCAAATAGTTTTCCTGTCTTTGAGGTCTAGATTAAGGAAACAGTAATTTTTTCAACCAGAAATCGAAACCAGGCCTCTGGCAGTGAGATCACAGAGTCCTAACCACTGGACCCCTAGGGAATTCCCAGAAAACAGTTATTTCATAACCTGGTTTTCATATGCTTCAGATATTTCTTGACTCCTCCAGAAGCATTATTTCCCATTCCATGGTGATCATCTGTATTTATCCCATTTATGACTTACGGTGATTTCCCAGCATGAACTTGATGAAGACTAAGAATGTTCAGAGAGATGAATAACAACCCAGAAGTATGCCTTCCTATCAAATCCTGCTTCATTTTAATAGACAGAGAACCTCTTAATATTTGACTTTGGCCTAAATGCTGACATTTGGCTTTATTTATTATTTCATACTTGTAGATCAATGAATTTTTGTTCAGTAAAATAAGAGAATAGAGGCTCAGGAACTTTCTCACAGAAATGGGTTTCCAGAAATGTCAGCAGTTTAGTAAAAATACTTAACATATATCTTTCAATATAGACATAGTTCATATTCTATTTAGATATTTCATTTGTGTCTGTTTGATAATCTGGGCTTCCCTGGTGGCTCAGATGGTAAAGAATCTATCTGCAACGCGAGAGACTCGGGTTCAGTTCTTTGTTCAGCAAGATCCTCTGGAGAAGAATGGCTACCCACTCCAGTGTTCTTGCCTAGAGAATTCCATGGACAGAGAAGCCTAGAAGGTTCCTCTCGGGGTCCATGGGGTCACAAAGAGTCAGACACAACTGAATGACTAACATTTTCACTTTGATAAGTTACATTTTCTCTGAGGTTTGTCTCTTTTATCTCCCCTCCTGGATAAAATTGCTCATCTCTTAAACATGCCAACTTCTTTTTCTTTACTCCTTGATGTATCTGGCATAGTTATTTTAAATTTCCTGTCATAATCCCAATTTATGAGCAGTACACAGGTCGGCTTCTATTGACTATTTTTCTTCTTAAAGAATTAGAGAGGAGGATTTAGGTATGCAGTTGATTGATTTAATCATTTTTAAAACTATAAATAGTTTTCTTCAACCTCAATTCCAAATAAATCTGAATTGTTAGTGGAGATTGTAGTCCTCCAGATTTATATGCTCTTTTCCAAAACTTGAGTCAAAATCTCCATGTGTTGGTCCAGGCATGTGTGTATTTAAAAATAAGAAAGGAAGGAAAAGCTTTACAGATGATTTTGATGAATACCAGTGGTTGAAAATCACTGTGCTAAATTAATGAGCTTAAATGACTTTTTAATACTAGTATTTGTATAGTCATGTGCATGTAACTAATAGGTATTTGAGGAGACTTCCTACAACCAAAGTTGCATTCTTCTGTATTGACAGCAGTTTTCATTCTGATAATAAATTCCTTTAAATTCTTTATTCTAGACAAGTCTCCTCTGGGTTTTGATTGCTGTAATGGAATTTTGTTTAAACTTATTTTATTTTACAATCTAGTCTTAGAGACTCATTCAAATCCCCTCAAACTAAAGAAACTGTCTGAAAAAAATACATATTTAAAACAGTTAAAGCCAATTGCATTATAAAATTTCTAATGAATATAGGATGAAAAAAGTTAAGAATGAAACAGGGCTAATTTCTTTTTTTTAATTAATTAATTTATTTTAATTGGAGGCTAATTACTTTACAATACTGTAGTAGTTTTTTTCTATACATTGACATGAATCAGCCATGGATGTACATGTGCTCCCCATCCTGTACCCCCCTACCACCTCCCTCCCCATCCCATCCCTTAGGGTCATCCCAGTGCACCAGCCCTGAGCACCCTGTCTCATGAATCGAACCTGGACTGGTGATTGAAACAGGGCTAATTTCAACTTCAGAAGTAATACTTGTAGTTTGGCATTGCTAAGCACTTCTCATTTTCTTAATTGAAATGACCTCAAAAAATAGAATCAATGACTTTTGAGTTATGGGCAGAATAAATTCTTTAATTTCAACAAATGGTAAGTTACCACCAGTAAATTGAGCTTATGTTCATAATGCACTAATAAAATCCACCGCTGAATCCTGCTGAAATAGCTTTAATTTCATTTTAATACCAAACAATTCAATTTTAAAATTTCAGTGTGGTTTCTCTGCATATTTGTATATGTAACTCTAGAAAGATAATTAAAACCATTCACACTTAACCAAAAAATTAAATGCTGAAATTATCTCATTAATATGTGAAACTGTTCAAAACAAAGTTAAGTATGGGAAATTTGTACTGAGAGAAACAAGCAGCAGAATAATATTCAGCAATCGATTGACAGTGTGCTGGAAGTTGAGGGCTCATGGGCTGTGACTGGCACATATGATTAGCAGAGATGCATTGTCCCTTAAGGTCTAATTAGGTTCTCTGTGCTGGGAGACAGGACTCAGTGTACATAATTATCCATTGTGTATTAATCTTCTCTCTTTTGAATATTACTTTTGTTGAATTTAATTATGCCTAGAAAATGTGAAGTGTTATTTCATCTGTGTGATCTTATCAAGTGATCATCAGCCAAGAAACATCAATATTTATAAAGAATTGAAAAGCTGGATGTAAAATGAATTTTCAGAAAAATCTGATCTTTTGATGTCATAGTGTTTCAACCTCTCCCCACTTCTGCCACCTTTCCTTTTTCCTAAGACCCCCTTGAGTGAGTGATCCATGTGTTTTGATCATTTGTTGTTTAGAGTTGGAAACTTCAGTGTGTGGCAACTCTGTGATCCAGTATTAATGGAGAGATAAAAATTCTATCTATAAGTCCTATTGTCTAATACACTGAAACAACCTTGTTACCTACTAGCTCCTGAATGAACCACAGTTTAAAAATTAAATGTCCTACAGAACTGAGGGCAAAAACAGAAAACAATAAAGTTTCCTAGAGTCCCAAACAAAGCAATGGCAGATTAATATTTCTGCAGAATTTTAAAAATTTCACCAAGGAATTTTCCTGTCTTCGGGTGTTCCAGCTTGGTCCCTTAGTAGCATCTTTTAAAAGAATAAACTAGGAAACATCAAAAGGTATAAGAACAAAATTTATAAATAGCATCCCTTGTTCTTTAAGTAATAGAGAAACTGCTACCCAGGATTCAAATGCTGTTCTGTTTCTATCTGAGAATGGCCAATATTTTTTTCAGAGAATTTCCATACACACAGTCAGCAAAAACCTATATTTTTCCAACTTCCCAACTCCATAGAAACAGAACCAGATAGGTAGGTAGATAGACAGATAAATAGATTTTTCTTTTTTTACAATGGGTTGGCTCACATGATTACAGAAACTGAGAAGCTCTGTTTTGATTCACTGTCTGTAAGCTGGAGACCCAGGAGGCCAGACTGTATCTGAAGGCCTGAGACCCAAGGGAGCTAAGGGTGTCATTCCCAGTCGAAGGGCAGAATAAAACTGATGTCCATGTTCATGCAGGCCAGCATAGAGAACAGTTCTCTCTTCCTCTGCTTTTTTGTTCTATTCTAGTCCTCTGAACTGGATGGTGTCTACTCACATTTGGGAGGGCACTCTGCTTTACTCAGTCTACCAATTAAAGTGCTAACTTCATCTGGAAACATCCTCACAGACAGACCCAGAAATAATGCTTAGCCGAATATCTGGGTACCCTGTAATCCAGTTAAGTCGATACATGAAATTTACCACCACACTTGGCAAACAAAACATTCAGTCAAATGAACAAACAAAAACTAAAGCAATTTCAATTTAAATTCTTAACTTTTGATCAACCACTACACAACCTGGAAGGTTTTCCTACAATCATATCTCTGTTAATTTTATCTATGTTTTCTCATTGTATCAACATATTGAGATTAGGCATATGATGGGACGTATTTTTTATTGTATATATGTGTGTGTGTTTATTTACTTACAGTAAGTAGTGCCATAGTTTACCATTTCCGTGAAGATGATATTGAGAAGTATAAGCTAAAAATTCAGTGGAGTGGAAAGATTCAGAAATAGTAAATGCTGAAAAAAAAAAAACAAAAACAAAGAGTAAATGCTGCTCTTATTTCTAGATCCTCTGTTGTAGCAAGTGAACTGGGAATATTTAACAGGCTTTTAAAAATCTATTTTCCTTATTACCTGTATTATATCAAACTGCCTTAACTTCACAGTGTCTGTCCCAGTGAGGCAGTCAATCTTGAAGTCCAGATCTGTTCATTTGTATCAATTTCAGTTGACATCTACCATCTATCTGCAATAATTTTAAACTCTACAAATACCTGAATGCTATTTCATTGGGTTACCTTCTTACTCTTATTGGGTAGCATAATATCTGAAATGGGACAAAAATGACAGACAATTAAAGAAATGGATTTGTATTCATAGGTGCTTGGCTTCTGGGTTTCTAAGTTGAAATTGGACACTTTGACTATTAGAATATATATAATCATTACTAATCTAGCAATGATCATACCACTCATGTAAGGAAAAAAATTCATGCCAAGTATTACAAGACTCTTCTTTACTCTTTGTCTCACAGTATTCTAAATGCTGAGCTAAAGAAGGGTTAAAGAGTGATTTATAATCTATCTGCTTATTTGATCATTTATACCCCTCTTTTCCAAACAAGGATTATAACAGCCTGAAAAGTAGTTTAAAAAAATAGTCAAGAGAATAAATTACCATTTCAAAATGATCAGAATAGAAAAAAAGTTAAGATAAAGATAGAATAAAAATTAAAATGAAAAGCTAGGCCATAAATTCCTATGTACTGGCTGCAGCTAGGCTATATTTCAGTCATTCTTCTATCTACTTATTTCGTTAAAATGTAATATTTACTGAAGGATTTAGGATTTACTGTAGTGAAGTATTTATTATAATTCATTATAATGTAGTACAGAATATTCTCAATGGTATCCTTTAGAAAAAAAAAAAAGAGTTCCACTGAACATTTTCCTACAAGGATGCACAATTAAAAGTACTACTTGTTTTTTAATCTCTAGAAGCATCACAATTTGCAACTATTTGGAAGTTATTATTAGTACAACAGCTTTTAAGTTCAGTCCATCATTACATGTTTAATTATATGTTAATTTTTTACAATGCTTTTGAGCATTCTTTTGACTTTTTATCACTCTTTTCACTATACTGCTAAGATTCTGAAGCTAAAGTTGCCTTTGCCTTCTCTTTGCTTACAGAGATTAGCCTGAGAATGAAGAGGCTACAATATAAATCTTGTGCACACTGAAAAGTTGGCAAAGTCTACAATAAAAATGAGTAATTGCAAGCAAAACAACTAGAACTATATTTAACAACTGTTATTCATGATATCAGCTACTCTAAAATTTGCTCTTTACTTAATTTCCTCTGGGAAATAAAGTATATTTAAAACAAAGGATTCTTCATTTGCACTGTTGTTACTGTCATTCATGGTTGGATTTCATCATCCTGAAAAAAGTTGCTTTTTTTACGTACTGCAGATAAATAGTACATATTTATAGCAACGCCTCTGGCATCAACTACCTCCATGACCTCAACGATACCAATTCACAAGTTATTCCCTACCTAGTCAGATTTTTTCTTCACAGCAGTGAAAATATTAAGAAGGATCCCCTCAAATCTAGAGATTCAAGAAACTGAAGTTAATACCAGTGGACAGGTCAGGGTTTCAAAGATAACAGTCTCGACTTGTTCAGAGTTGGCTTGCAAAGCTTAGGTTTGCTCTGAATGTGCTCAATGAGATTACAATAGTTCTCTTTGTTTCTTCTTACTTAATTACTTATAGTCCTAATAACCTGATTCTGTTCACACTGAGAAAATTTTAAATTTTACAATTTTGAGTCAAGAGAAATGTGTAGAAAGCAGAAAATCTTACTTGTTGCCAAGCTAGAGCCCCCCATTCCAGTGCTCAACCACACTTGCTGTCATCACATATTATATTTTGATGGGAACCATCCAAAAATCTCATCTCTCACTCCAACCTTTAAGAATCGTGTGAGTTTTTTGATTCTCTGAAAAGAAACTAGAAAAATATTTTTTTTCCTTTTATGATTTTAATCCTATTTTCAGAGTGAACTTTGTCCCAGATTACTTTACAACCTACCTTTGAGCCCACCACAGACACTTTCTAACTGTGAAATTTTTTTTTTCATAAAAACTGTCCCTGCAATAGATACATATAGAAAAGTCTAATATTCAAAACCTCATGTCACCTGACTCAATATACTACATGATCCTCCACTTTACTGCATATTTTGGTAATATAACTTTATGTCATCTATTTTCAGATTAATCTTGAGTGCACATATGTGCATTCAAGTCTCTGTGACTCCATCACTCTGTGACTCCTCTGACTCCAGCACTCAACAAAGTGTTTGGTTTATAGTAAATACTGAATAGTCTTGGTCTCTTTCCCATATCACTCCTCCTTCATAGGGTGACATGCTTGAGGGCAAGGGTGGGGATTTTACTCGTTTACTTGTTCTTATAACTCTTACAAAGATTTACACATACTAGGAGTGTGTGTGTGTGTGTATGTGTGTGTTTTAAAGAACGAATAGACAGAAATAACTTTCACCACCCATAAAGGACAGGCTAATTTGCAGAAACATCTCTCTATGACAGTTCTGTTATCAGAGCAGTGGGGAGATTGATCTAATGACAGTGTTTCATTTATGTGGAAAGCAGGATGGCTGAAATCATGATTCAAAAACTGCTGGGCGATGATTCATATTATTTCATTTCTTTTACTGGTAGGTGTGAAATTAATGGCTTTGAGGAATATTAAATATTTTAGGTATGACCTAAATCAAATCCCTTATGATTTTACAGTGGAAGTGACAAATAGATTTAAGGGATTAGATCTGATAGACAGAGTGCCTGAAGAACTATGGATGGAGGTTCATGACGTTGTATAGGAGGCAGTGATCAAGACCATCCCCAAGAAAAAGAAATGCAAAAAGGCAAAATGGTTGTCTGAGGAGGCCTTACAAATAGCTGTGAAAAGAAGAGAAGAGAAAGGCGAAGGAGAAAAGGAGAGATATACCCATTTGAACGCAGAGCTCCAAAGAATAGCAAGGAGAGATAAGAAAGCCTTCCTCAGTGATCAGAGCAAAGAAATAGAGGAAAACAATAGAATAGGGAAGGATAATGATCTCTTCAAGAAAATTAGAGATACCAAGGGAACATTTCATGCAAAGATGGGCACAATCAAGGATAGAAATGGTATTGACCTAACAGAAGCAGAAGATATTAAGAAGAGGTGGTAAGAACACACAGAAGAACTATACAAAAAAGATCTTCATGACCCAGATAGCCATGATGGTGTGATCACTCACCTAGAGCCAGACATCCTGGAATCCGAAGTCAAGTGAGCCTTAGGAAGCATCACTAGGAACAAAGCTAGTGGCGGTGATGGAATTCCGGTTAAGCTATTTCAAATCCTGAAAGATGATGCTGTGAAAGTGCTGCACTCAACATGCCAGCAAATTTGGAAAACTCAGCAGTGGCCACAGGACTGGAAGAGGTCAGTTTTCATTCCAATCCCAAAGAAGGCAATGCCAAAGAATGCTCAAACTACCGCACAATTGCACACATCTCACATGCTAGCAAAGTAATGCTTAAAATTCTCCAGGCCAGGCTTCAACAGTATGTGAATCACGAACTTCCAGATGTTCAAGCTGGATTTAGAAAAGCCAGAGGAACCACAGATCAAATCAAATTGCCAACATCTGTTGTTGGATCATCGAAACCAGAGATCAAATTGCCAACATCTGTTGTTGGATCATCGAAAAAGTGAGGGAGTTCCAGAAAAACATCTAATTCTGCTATATTGACTGTGCCAAAGCCTTGGACTATGTGGATCACAACAAACTGTGGAAAATTCTTAAAGGGTTGGGAATACCAGACCACCTGACCTGCCTCTTGAGAAATCTGTATGCAGGTCAGGAAGCAACAGTTAGAACTGGACATAGAACAACAGACTGCTTCCAAATAGGGAAAGGAGTATCACCCTGCTTATTTAACTTATATGCAGAGTACATCATGTGAAATGCCAGGCTGGATGAAGCACATGCTGGAATCAAGATTGCTGGGAGAAATATCAATAACCTCAGATAGGCAGATGACACTACCGTTATGGCAGAAAGCAAAGAAGAACTAAAGAGGCTCTCGATGAAAGTGAAAGAGGAGAGTGAAAAAGTTGGCTTAAAATTCAACATTCAATGAACTAAGATCATGTCATCTGGTCCCATCACTTCATGGCAAATAGATGGGGAAACAGTGGAAACTGAGAGATTTTATTTGCGGGGGTGGGGCTCCAAAATCACTGCAGATGGTGACCGCAGCCATGAAATTAAAAGACGTGTGCTCCTTGGGAGAAAAGTTATGACCACCCTAGACAGAGTATTAAAAAGCAGAGACATTACTTTGCCAACAAAGGTCTGTCTAGTCAAAGCCATGGTTTTTCCAGTAGTTGCGTATGGATGTGAGAGTTGGACCATAAAGAAGGCTGAGTGCCAAAGAATTGATGCTTTGAACTGTGGTGTTGGAGAAGACACTTGAGAGTCCCTTGGACATCAAAGAGATCCAAGCATTCAATCCTAAAGGAAATCAGTCCTGAATATTCATTAGAAGGACTGATGCTGAAGCTGAAACTTCAATACTTTGGCCACCTGATGCGAAGAACTGATTCATTGGAAAAGACCATTCCCTGATGCTGGGAATGACTGAAGGCAGGAGGAGAAGGGAACAACAGAGGATGAGATGGTAGGATGGCATCACCAACTCAATGGACATGAGCTTGAGTAAACTCTGAGAGTTGGTGATGGACAGGGAAGCCTGGTGTACTTCAGACCATGGGGTCGTAGAGTCAGACATGACTGAGCGAGTGAACTGAACTGAACTGATTCCATTTTTCCTTCCTTCTTCTCACTCTTTGATTACCTCTTCTAATTCATTTTAACATATTACAAAGATAGAAGAGAAATATATATATATATATGTTTTTT
>NW_011495023.1:9964212-9964346 GCF_000754665.1 Bison bison bison
TATATATATATATAGTTAGGTATCCAGGGGATACATGAATCAGCAATTTGAGGGGAAAAGCAAATGAAAAAAGCATTTGTGTCTCTGATTTCATCTTGACATCTATACAGTTGCTCCAGAAAACACTAAAAATG
>NW_011495023.1:9964446-9969949 GCF_000754665.1 Bison bison bison
ATGGGCAACTGATGACTTGGGATGATGATGACCATCCTGAAGTGAAGAGCAGAACAAATCTCCATGGGTGATATAGATTTCCTAGCTCTAAGTACGAAAACTATTTTTAGTTCAATGTTTACAGGTTATCCTTGATGACTGATTATTTATTTATTTAAAGAATTTTGCCCCCAAAATTCAGGAAGGATCATTCCTTGGGATTCATCTTCCTTAGCAACATCAACAACCCACTTCTTTGTTTCATAGCTGTACAAGTTTGACCTTACTTGTAAGCTGGGCAAACAAAGCATCAAGATTAGTTTTCTGTTTCAACATAAACTCAAGTGTGAGGTGGTGTTGGTATCTCTAGGATGCCAGACAACGTGTTAGCTGAAGACACATCGAGTACAAAAGTAAACTATGACTCTAAGATGACACCAGAGCTCAAGGCTACTGGTGAATGATCTCGAATGCCCTTTCACTGAGGTACTGGGAATGACACTGTCAACATTTTCAGTATCAGTTCACTTTAGAAAGTCAAGGAATAGCTTTACGAGGATTCCTATAATGATGAAAACTAAAAGTAGTAGTTTTGGAAACAGAAAAATTGAGTGGGAAAACAGAAAAACTGCTGTGCAAGTTTGGTTTAGTCATTTGCTAGGGCTGCCATGAGGAAGCACTACAGACCCAAGGCTACAACAACAGACATTTATTTTCTCACAGTTCTGGACGCTGGAAGTCCAGGACCAAGCTGTCAGCAGGGCTGGTTTCTTCTGAGGCATCTCTCTTTGACTGGTCAACATCACCTTCTCTCTGTGTCCCCATAGGGTCTTCCCTCTGTGTGTGTCTGTGCCCCAATCTCCTCTTCTTGTTGGCATGCCAGTTGTACTGGATTAAGAAACACCCATGCACATGTACTAAGTCACCTCAGTCTTGTCCAGCTCTTTGTGACTCTGTGGACAGTAGCCCACCAGGCTCCTCTGTCCATGGGATTCTCCAGGAAAGAATACTGGGTGTGGGCTACCATGCCCTACTACTAGGGATCTTCCTGACCCAGGGATTGAACCCAAGTTTCTTATGTCTCCTACATTGCGAGTGGGTTCTTTACCACTAGCACCACATGGAAAGCCCAAGAACTACCCGTATGACCTCATTTGCCTTAAATACCTATTCAAAGGCCCTGTCTTCAACTACAGTGACATGCTGAAGTCCTTCAGGTTAGCACCTCAGCACATGAATTTCAGATGGATACCATACAAACCATAATAGTTAGTGTATAGAGAGGTACACAGGGCTGTATACCAGGTGCTGTGAATCTGGCTTCCAACTTCCTGGTAGTTCAAGTGTAATGAGAATTTGATCAGTTAGAAGAAATTTAAAATGCTCACTGATAAGTATGAAATCTTAAAGAAAAGCATCTCTCTTATAATGACAAAGGCCCAATAGGTTGGTTTTTTTTTTTTTCCTTTGAGCCATATTAATACAAAGACAGACATAGTAATTACTTTTGTAATTGTTGTCTACTGGTATTTTCCCCTCTGAAGAAGCAGTAATACCTTGTGTTTATTAACTACAGTTAAGTATTAGAGGATGAAGCTCCAGTACCTTGGCCACCTGATGTAAACAACTGACTCATTTGAAAAGACCCTGATGCTGGAAAAGATGGAAGGCAGGAGGAGAAGGGGATGACAGAGGACGAGATGGTTGGATGGCATCACCAATTCCATGGACATGAGTCTGAGCAAGCTCTTGGAGCTGGTGAACGACAGGGAAACGTGGCATGCTGCAGTCCATGGGGTTGCAAAGAGTTGGACGTGACCAAGTGACTGAACAACAAATTGACATAAACCCTGGAGTAGACATAAACCCTAGAGTCAGAGTTATGTTCTAGGAAGATGGAATAATTTAGATTTTCAAGAGTTTGAGGCCTTGAATGACAGCTTTAATTGAGGTACAAGAATTGAGACTTGTGGTACAGGAGTCAGGGAACAAAATGTTTTTTATTTATGTTGTGGAAATGAGCTTTGTAGTCTTTTCTGGACATCTTAGGAGAGAAACAAAAGAAGAAAATTGTGTGTGTGTTTCTATGGGCAGGTGGTGAAATAATATAGAAATGGAAATAAGCACTTCCATTTATGAGGTCCATTCTGCCTGCAGGGCCGTCCTTTACCTTAGAGTTATTCAAGGCACGAAGAAATTCCTCACACCTCGCCTGCTTGTTGGGTCACCAAGGAGATTGCTGAGCCTTCATCTGGGTCATGGCTTAGAAAGCTCTCAGAAGTTTTAATAAAGATTTATAATGATCATATTTGATTTTGGATTAAGCTTTTCTGACAAATATAGAGAAGATTTATTTTAAGACTGAGTATGTTTTTCTATCTTCCTGTGTTTGTTGTAAATGTGTATACAGTTCATGGGCACATAAATTTATACTGTAATCCTTGTTTGAAAGAACGAGGTTTGTCATTTTATATTATTTATACCCTTATGACATTTGAGCATTACAAAGAATAACTCCTGGACCCATGAAGAGGAGAAAGTTCCACAGTCAAACTGCTCAAAATGTAAATGATCAATTTCATATGAATGTATATTTCCTTGCATTACATGTAACTAAAAGCCTAGGGCATAATTGTAGGTTTCTGCTCATGTATTAGGGCAGATATAATTTACCCAACATTTTCTGATATTGAGCTGAAATTCCTACATTTTCTGTAGGACTATGTTGTATTTTTCCAGTGCTTGTTATCTGTGTCTGATTTGATTTGCACGGTCACATTAAAAATTCCTACATGCAAGTATCAGAAAGTTAAATCAAACTAGCTTGAGAATTCACTGGTTTACCAAACTGAGAGGGCTAGGGGAGAATCTTCAGGCCCAGTGAAACTCAGGAACTAAAATAATAATGTCAGGTCTATCTCTTTCTCCCAGCGTCTCTACTCTGCTTTTTCTCTATGGCTTATTTTCATATGCATGTAGGTAGCTCTTGGCAGCACTAGACTCACATTCCCAGTTACCAAGTTCAGCACACAGACTCTCTTTCTCTCTCTTTCCCCCTCCACCTCTCTTACTCTATCTCACTCTCTGTTGCTTTTTATCTTTTCCCTTCCCAATCCTATTAGACAATCCTAGGAAAAAATACTGGCTTATTTCTGCTTAGATCAGATAATCCTCTCTGAGCCAGCAGTTGACAGAGCTTGGAGATTCTCTGAATAGTCCAGCATAAATTCTGTACCTGGCCCTATAGTCCATCAGGACTCCTGGGAAGGTGACAGTCAATTCCCCAAAGAAGGATGCTTTGACCTGCACATTTTTTTCCATAAAAAACCCTTCCGAAAATATTCCTACCTAATATCAGAAATTATCCTATTTACAATAAGAAGTGTGACATTTCTCTTACCTTTCAGGCATTCTTTCTAAGCCAAGATCTTTTGGGTCAGCTCTGGATAAGGATTCTCACAGCCCAGTAACTTTCAGCTAAATGACCCAGTTAACACAGGAAAGGGAATATGGAAAGCTACTTATCACTTCCTTGTCAGTGCAGTGATTTCTTGGTTAACTAATTTGGCCACCTCTGTTCTGCCCCTACCTGTGTCCCTGGTCACATACCCTCAGTGATCTTGACCGTGTAGGATGTGCCCAAGAGTGTGCATGTGTGGGGATATAAGACCTCAGTATGGATAGCAGAAATTGTACAATTTAGGTTGCCCATTTCCTTCATTTAATTGAAGTCTCAGAATTGTCTTACTTTGAATTTACTCTAAGCCTTTGTTAGCATCTAGATATGCTTGAAACACAAAATATATCTTTTGCAATTTCACAGCTCATAGGATGAAGTCACGCAGGGATATTTTGGCTGCAATAACCAATCTACTTTTTACTAAGATGTTTCAGAGTATGCTATGCTATTCTATGCTATGCTAAGTCACTTCAGTCGTGTCCGACTCTGTGTGACCCCACAGACGGCAGCCCACCAGGCTTCCCCATCCCTGGGATTCTCCAGGCAAGAACACTGGAGTGGGTTGCCATTTCCTTCTCCAATGCATGAAAGTGAAAAGAGAAAGTGAAGACGCTCAGTCGTGTCCGACTCTTAGCGACCCCATGGACTGCAGCCTACCAGGCTCCTCCGTCCATGGGATTTTCCAGGCAAGAGTACTGGAGTGGGGTGCCATTGCCTTTATTATCATGTAATTTGGTAGAGAAAAGAGTGCTTTGTATTTTAGATATTCTAAGAGACCACATTTAAACACATCATTACTTATGGTTTTTGGTCTCTCTGGTATAGTTGATAGTGTTCTCTTCTCACTCCTTCTTCATATAAAGTGTCTGACCCTCTTTGGTTTTTTATACTACCCTTTTAAAATGTTTCTCCCAACTTGCTGATTTACTGCTGTTGGTCTTCTGTGCTTTTTACTTTGGGTGCTTCATGTTGTTCATTCTTAGGGTGCTATTCTGGACCCCCTTCTCTACTCACTCTATTCAATCTCCCTCAGTGATATCATAAAACAATTCTCCTCCCAGAAAAGTTAGCTCCAAACCACAGAGCTGTCTTTCGCATGGGTGCCTACAAAGGCTTCTCAAATGCCACATGTCCCACAACTTAAAAAACACTGTCCAATTCATGCAGCTGGAACCCTGGGAGCCAGGTCGGTTTCCTCCCTCTCCCTCCTCCTCACTCTATACATCTGAATAATCACTAAGAGCTGCTGATTGTACCACCTAAACACTCATGAAATTTTCAATATCTTCCCATAGCCACTCAAACTAGCTGTTTATTGTTTAAATTCAAAGTTGATATTAATTCCCTAAATTAAAAAAAAAATCAATGGACAGTCATCTAAGGATAAAATTCAACTCCCCCCTGAGTTGAACCATCAGATGAATGCATGTCCATCAGAGAACCCAAATCAGATGTCATAAGGGGACGAAGTGAACATATTTTCCAAGTGGAAGGAAATCAAATTTGTAGAGGATGAGAACACAGCCCACAGTCTGAAGTACCTCTCATGAAGAGGTGATATTTTTTTGCTCACTTCTTGGACCCAGGCTTGCGTAAATAATTTAACTAATACAATGGGCCAGAAGTAACTTTGTGGAACTTTTGAGGCTATTCCTTAAGAGGCCACGAAACCCTCAACTACACTAAGTTTGGGTTGCTGCTGCTGCTGCTGCTGCAAAGTCACTTCAGTCGTGTCCAACTCTGTGCGACCCCATAGATGGCAGCCCACCAGACTCTGCCGTCCCTGGGATTCTCCAGGCAAGAACACTGGAGTGGTTTGCCATTTCCTTCTCCAATGCATGAAAGTGAAAATTGAAAGTGAAGTCGCTCTGTTGCATCTGACTCGGAATCCCCATTTTGTGCTGCCATATGGTCTGACACTACTAGAGTTTGCTTCAAACAGCTAACATATCCTAGCAATGTGTCACTGAAAATTTTGTCATTAAGAATTAGTGAAAATTTCTATGGACAGTTGTGCTACAAACCCAAATAATATTTTATGCACATTACAGAGACACTTTCTTT
>NW_011495023.1:9970049-9971775 GCF_000754665.1 Bison bison bison
ACTTTCTTTCATTCTTTGGATCCAAAGGCATTTTTGTGCAGGCAAAATCCTAAGCTGTAGGAAATTGTGAGAAAACCAAGTCACACAAGGGCTTCCCCAGTGGCTCAGCAGTAAAGAATCTGCTTGCAATGCAGGAGACACAGGTTCAATCCCCAGGTCAGGAAGATCCACTGGAGGAGAACACAATAACCCACTTCCAGTATTCTTGCCTGAAGAATCCCACAGATAGAGGAGCCTGGTGGAATACAATCCATAGAGTTGCAAGGAGTCAGACATGACTGAAATGACTTAGCACACATGCACCCAAGTCACACAAAGCAGGGGGTTTCGAGTATTTCCTGTTACACAATTCTCTTTGTGCATCTCAGTGAAGAAAACCACAAATTATTGACATTGTTAAAAGGGGGAAATTCTACCTCTAAAAATATTTGCTTCTTGTTTAAAAATCTATTGACTCCAATCCATTTACCACTATACAGTTCCACCAGCTGAGATTTGGAAGGAAGGTCTGTTTTTATCACGATAATAGTTAAGCAAGAAGCAGTAAATCTTGCTGGTCATTTACAGGGAGAAGTCAGCCAATAAAAGTAAGCACATGACGTGAAGGACCAACACGTACCAGGTCGCTGGCCACTTCCTGCTTTTACTGCGTTTACCTCGTTTGGCCGTCTTCCTCTGTCACTACTGTTTCCTCGACCAAAGCACAGGTCCTCTCCTTAAGGGAATGATTTGATATTTGTATATACTGTGAAACGATCACCACAATAAGTCTGGTTAACATCCTTAATCATACATAGTTACGAAACTTTTTTCTTATTTGACAACTTTTAAGATCTACTCTCTTAGCAAGTTTTGAACACACACTGCAGCATTAACTGTAGTCACCATGCTGTACAGTATATCCCCGGGATTGACTTACTTTGTAACTGGAAGTTTGTACATTTTGATTCCCTTTACCCATTGCACCCATCTCCACATGTCTGCCTTTGGCAACCACGAACTGGGCTTATTTCTTTTTTTAACAGAGAATTTTCCATGTATTTTTAAGATTATACTAAATGGCCCATAGCATTCATTTGAGGAGATGGTATTAGCAAGTGTAGAGCCCTTAAGACCAATGTTTTGGATTAGGTGTTTATTTACTGGTTTTCATCGGCTTCCAAAAAACTCAAGACTTATTTTTTAAAAGTCAAGGAAAAGAACAGTAAAAAAAAAAAAAAAAAACTGAAAAAAAGTAAGAAACCTTATAGAAAACAGTGGAAAATATTCCATGAACCTGAAGTAAGTTGATTATTGAAATGCATGTTTTAATTATGCATGCCATAATAAACTTATGGCAGCGATAGCAAAGACAGAAAGTGTAATGGACCCTGTTATTTCCATTGTCCAATAACAAACTGCTTTGGGGGAGTAAATCCTTTTCTGCTCTTAAAGCATAAGGACTCATGATCTGGATCTTTTTATGAGGGACTAACACGATGAGCACTGCTTTGCAACAAGTGGTCCCATAGACTGGGAGTGTTTTCCTTGAAGAAGTGTGTCTCCCTCCGCTTCACCAAGATGTCCCAATGAAAGCTGCTGTGCTTTTCCTGGGTCATACCATGTCATTGGGCTAGAAGGAAACTGATCAAACTTATTCTGGATTGTGAACTTGGGTAATTAGTTTGGTGGTTCAAGCTGTAGAATATTAACCTGAGGATAATCACAGCATAAATGTAGTCACAGT
>NW_011495023.1:9971875-10018614 GCF_000754665.1 Bison bison bison
TGAGGCCATAGTTCAAGTTTCTCCTGAGGTTCTGTCAGTTACTTTTTCCCTGCTCTTAGTGGTTCGACCCTTCCTTTGAACTCAGCAGAGTTCTCCCTCTTGTCTCCCTCTTCTCCATCAGTAGATCTATTTGAGTTTCTGTCTTTTGCAACTGAAAGGATCATGGTAATATATCTAAAAACAAAGTTTTGAATTTTTGGTGCCTGTTTTAATTCCCAGTCTTATACTTCTCTCTGCTTTCTAAAAATCTGTACACTTCATTTTTAGCTGTTCCTAGCTTCTTAAAAAGTGTGCTGATTGGGATGGGAATTGGGTAGGAGAGACTGTAAATAAACTAAATGGAAAGGCCATTTTCCAAATGCATGTCCTAGTTCTGGAGAATGAAAAATGTACAGAGAATATCTGAGTGCTAAGTCACTTTGGTTGTGTCTGACTCTTTGCGACCTTATGGATCGTAACCTGCCAGGCTCCTCTGTTCATGGGATTCTCCAGACAAGAATACTGGAGTGGTTTGGAATTTGCTCCTCCATGGGGATCTTCCTGACCCAGGGGTCAAACCTGCATCTATTGTGTCTCCTGCATCTCCTACACTGGCAGACAGATTCTTTACCACTGGCACCACCTGGGAAGCCCCCCAAAATACCTAGTATATCACAACCCTGCAATCAAACACCATTGTTTGGTGTCAGATTTGTTTCTCATATGAGGATGTGTATACAGTAAATCCCCTATGTATGAACAAGTTTCATTCTGAGAGCACATTTTAAGTCCAATTTGTCCATAAGCCCAACAAAGTTAGCCGAGGCACCCAACTAATGCAACTACCTACATACGTTGTAATAGGTTTATAATACTTTTCACACAAATAATACAAACACACACACACACACAAATTAAAAGAACATTTTTCATCTTACAGTACAGTACAACAGCTGGCATAGAGGGGCTGGCATTGAGGGAACAAGCAAGAAGAGTTACTGACTGGAGGAGGGAAAGGAGATGGGGAGATGGTAGAGATGAAGGATTGTCAGCAATAGGAGATGGAGGGCAAGCTGCAATTTCACTCACGCCAGACACTGATGGCACAGGTTCTGGTTTCTTACTGGAACCAGATGCACACTTGCATCGTTGGAAGTTCACAACTTGAAGGCTCATAAGTAAGGGACTTACTGTAATGCTTTGGGTATAGTAAGTTTTTCTTAAATTCTTTCAGAATGAACACCCAAGTGAGGCATGTACTAGCTAGTTGCCATCATGCACTTCAGGTTGAATATGATAGCAACCTTGCTTCAAATGCATCTTTTAGGCACCATATATGATTACAATCTTCTCATGGCCTATTATTAATCCCATCCTATTTCTCTATTTTCTGTAAAGGAGGACATGAAACTTAATGCCTGATGTTGATTTTATCATCTTTTGGTCTGAGTAACATTATGCTTTACACCCGCATGTAGGAAAATTCACCAAGAGCCTGTCTTGTCAAGAGCACTCTGGAGTCTTTATTTTCAGGCAGCCCTTAATTCCACTCCCATCCATTCTGCTCCAGACCCACAAACACCATTTAGGTGTTGTACATGACCTTTGGGTGTGCCTATTGTGTTCATCCAAGAGAAAATCATATCACCTGGGAAGAATTTCTTTAAGAATCCGGAAAAGAGCTGGATTGCCTTCAGTCTGATTAACTTCATGAGCAGAGCAGGTTTTCTTTAGTTATTTTTAGTACTTCTAGGTCAAAATAGAAAATAGGAAAGTGTGAACATTTTTTTGAGTTTGAAAAAGGAAGTGGTTTAGTATCAGACTTTTATTTCTTCCTTCCTCCTGTTATAGGAGTCCCTTTGTTGGGGTCTCAAAATCCCACCTCTCTTCCCACCTATTCATCCATGGTGACATGGCATTCTCCCTAAGGGATGAAACTTCCATGTAAGGTTTCTGCAAATGCAAGGAACAGAGGGAAAAAAAGCATGTGTAAAATATGAAGAATCCCTCAACTTGTTGGCACATTTACACATAGCTTCTGTATTTAGATGAAAACTTTGGGTTTTTATATACTGTTTCAAAACCTTGAAATTTTTCCTTGCTTCTTTCCACTGTGTTTAACTGATATTTTCACTTGTGTTACTTCTTTTTGAGTTGCTTTAGTATTTCTACAACCTTGTAGTATTTCTGAAACGCTGAAATTTTTCAGACACACCTAAAAGAAAAGCTAATGTTTTTGTTCCCTTTCAATCTGCAACATTTTAACATGCATTTTCTCTGTATTAATTCCTAGTTATTTCCAAATTTCAAATGATCTAGATTTTCACATATGTGAATTCTGTTTTAAAAGAAAAAGTAGGTGGTATCACCCAAAAGGCAGATGAGGAGGTCCCCAGCCTCCAACTCTTGAGGAATATCAACAATTTGGCAGCTATCCACAAATAAAAACAGCTCTGCAAGAGTCCAGGGACCAATTCAAGAAGCTTCAGCAGCACAGGGGAACAAAAAACCCGAAAATAACCACAGCAAAAGGGAAAACAGCTTTGTTTTTGCCTTTATCAGCTCATTCTCAGGATGGCACTGCTAAGACCCAGGAAGGAACTGCCCAGATTGAAAGAGTTGCCCTTGCAAGAAAGGGAGCCCAGGGTGAGTGACCAACTTTCCCAGGCTTTGCGAACACTTCAAGAAGGACCCATTTCAATTTCACTCCCTTCATAGACCAGCAAAGCTGGAAGGTACAGAAAAGGCAAAAAGCAGGGACTATCAATGTCCGCTACACAGCACAGCAACCTGGATCCCAGTGGCCTGCTCTGCAGGGGACCAAGGCGACTTGGCCACTGAAGAATCCAATGGCCAGCAAAGATGCCATGGACCTTATGCTGCTTTCACTGGGTTCTGCCCCTTAGCATTCATGTTCATGGATGCCAGCCACCTGAGTCCCTCCCTGCTCCATCCCACCTCTGTCTCAGAGCTGGGGATCCACACTGGCAGACAACTGAGGACTCTGCGACCCCCATGGCAGTATCTGCGCCCCTTTAACCTCACTCTTGTCACTGGACTCCATGGCTACCATGGAGAAGGTCCTGAAGCACCAGCCTGCATGCTGACAGCCAGGGCCCCGCAGCTGCTAGAGACACTGGCCCTCACTGGCACTGGCCCCAAACACTACACCTAATACCTGTTAGTATTTGCCAGGCAAGTCCAGCTGGTCCACACGTCTGAGCATGTGCATACCACAGCCCTGACCACCAGCATCACCACCAGCCCTAGTCCATAGACACTGGGCTTGGAGGCAGCTGAGGGCTCACACACTCTTTGTAACCTCTTGAGACTCTCACAGACTCACCAAAATGATGACAGAATTTTTGATGTTGTGAACCTCGGTGTCCTGACCCAACAACAGTTAAGCCTCCCTAGACCTGGAGCCCCAACACACCACTGCACGTGGCACCCTACAGCACTAGACCCCAGGTCACAGCATCCTCCAGTGTGCCCCCACCTGCACGAGAAGGTATTTCTCTTCAGAAGTCAGTACAGAAAGTCTAGAAGAGATGAGAGCTTCTTCAGATGCACAGACACAGAGATGCAAGGCTCTGATGCAAGGCTACAGAGATCACAAAGAAACAAGAAAATATGACATCACCAAAGGAAGACAGTTAAACTTTCAGTGACTGACCCCAAAGAAATGGACATCCATGGACTGACCCACAAAGAAAAACAAAAAGAAAAAATAATCAAAAGAAATGAAGTAAGCTTAGAGAACATACAGGACACCACTGAGAGAGACATTCTAGGTACCACTGGGGTCCCAGAAAGAAAGGACAGGAAAATGTGAACTGTATCTGTATATCTATCTCTATATATACATATATAGATATCTACAGTGAAGTACAACTCAGCCACAAAAAAAGAAGGAAATCCTATCATTTGTGACATCATGGATGGACCTGAAGGGTATAATACTCAATGAAATATGTCAAACAGAAAAAAAACAAATACTGTTTGAGGTCATTTATACATGGAATCTAAGTACAGTACATTGAACTCATAGACACAGAGAGCAGAACACTGATTGTCAGGGGCTGAGGGGGGCAGAAATGGGAAGATGCTAGTCACAGAGCACCATCTTCCCCTAAGTTCTGGGCGAGCTACTGCACCCCACCATGATGATATTTAACAATACTTTGTTGTGTGCTTAAAAGTTACTAAAAGAGTAGAGCCTTCATGTTTTTACCATCTGTAATGTGAGATTAAGAATGCTTATCTAACCCAATTTGGTAAACATTTTGTAATATATATGTGTATTACAACATCACCTTGTACACTTTAAACTTACATGATGTTATATATCAATCATATTTCAGTAAAGCTGGGAACAACAAACTAGAGGGTTTTTTTTTTTCCAGAACACTTTATCTCAAGGTACATTATTCTGTTCTCAAGTGGAATAAAAGAACAGCATTAAATGAGCTATAAGAATATTGGAGTACAGCAGAAACTAATACAACATTGTGAAGCAACTATACCCCAATTTTTAAAATATAGAATAATTAGAGAACTTTTGAATGATTGCACTGAAGGTCTTTATAAAAGTGATTTCTGCTTAAAACCAGTAGCAGCAACAATATTGTACTCCCATGCAAAATGGAACAGATTTAAGTATTAAAGGAAGATGGCAGGTAATCTGGCTGGAGTTGACAGTGGGGGTGATTAGCATGCATGCTAGAAAATACACCTAATCCATCACACCCCGATTCCTTGTTGTAAAGGTTGAGTGCTCAAAAAAAGCACGGATCTCTCACAATTTCCATTCACTCCTCTGGAAGACTTTCTCCTTTATTGCATCCCTTCTCTCAGGCAATACGGGTAAGGCAGCATGCTAGAGCAGAAGGAACATTGGGTAGTGTACATTACACCTGTCTGTGCAACCTACCTCATTTAGCTTTCATTGCCTCCTTTAAATAAGGGGAATGGCACATATAATGTGTTAATTTTTTATGTGTTCCTGAACCATAAGTACCAGACACTGGGTATATTGCAATGAACAAGACAGTCCCTGCCCCTCATGGAGCATACATGCAAGTAAAAGAGATCAACATTTTTAAAAATTGCAAAATTGTATTGTCTAATAAACTTCAGAGACTATAACACAGTGATGCTACTTCTATACTGGGAAAACTAGATATAGTTTTCACAAATAAATGATACTTTACCTAGAATCTAGTTTAGAATTAGATAGGGATCAGGAGTAGGAGTAATGTGGGAGACAAAAAAAATATGCATATTTTATGCATAGCAAGTATTATGTGTAATGGTCAGAGACAAGAAGCTAGTAGCCACTTTCCCAAGAATCACAGTCCTTTCTACTTCTAAATTCTCTTAGGTCTTATAGATACAGCTCTAGTTTCACGGTGGTTTTTCTAAAACTTACCCCTAAAAATCTCTCACATGTATTATATCAATAACCTCAGATATGCACATGACACCACCCTTACGGCAGAAAGCGAAGAAGAGCTAAAGAGGCTCTTGATGAAAGTGAAAAAGAAGAATGACAAAGTTGGCTTAAAACTCAACATTCAGAAAACTAAGATCATGGCATCTGGTCCCATCACTGTTTGGCAAATAGATGGGGAAACAGTGGAAACAGTGACAGACTTTATTTTCTTAGGCTCCAAAATCACTGCAGATGGTGACTGTAGCCATGAAATTAAAAGACACTTGCTTCTTGGAAGAGAAGTTATGACCAACCTAGACAGCATATTAAAAAGCAGAGACACTACTTTGCCAACAAAGATCCGTCTAGTCAAAGCTATAGTTTTTCCAGTGGTCATGTACAGATGTGAGAATTGGACTATAAAGAAAGGTGAGTGCCGAAGAATTGATGCTTTTGAACTGCGGTGTTGGAGAAGACTCTTGAGAGTTCCTTGGACTGCAAAGAGATACAACCAGTTCATCCTAAAGGAAATGAGTCCTGAATATTCATTGGAAGGACTGATGCTGAAGCTGAAACTCCAATACTTTGGCCACCTGATTCGAAGAACTGACTCATTTCAAAAGACCTTGATGCTGGGAAAGATTGAAGGCAGGAGGAAAAGGGAATGACAGAGGATGAGATGGTTAGATGGCATCACCATATCAATGGACATGAGTTTGAATAAACTCCAGGAGTTGGCGATGGACAGGGAAGCCTGGCATGCTGCAGTCCATGGGGTCACAAAGAGTCAGACACAACAGAATGACTGAACTGAACTAAATTGAACTTATATTGACCTTTCTCCTTCCTGAAATCCTATTGACATTTATCACTGATATTTTTAACATTTAGTCAGCTTTTCTTTGCCGTGGCAAATCATTTTACATGTGTCCATCTTGTCTTCCTACTGACATTTTTAAGCTCAGCATAAATAGGACTGTGTTTTGTGCTGCTTTGGTGCATATCACAATGTGTAATCACAGTGCTAGGCACCCAGCATTCATTAAGAAAATTCTGGTTGAATTCTTTGTTTTCCTTTCGTCTTAAATGCAGGCTTCCTGTCATAGCACTGAGGCCAAGAATAATTCACGGGCTGAAATGTTGGTGCAAGTAATAGGAGTAAATGTCTTATAAAGTTTTTGGACCCCGTCATTCTTCACCTGGATTTAGGAAATGAAGAGAGTCCTGACGATACCACCAATTTCCTCCTGCAGTGTTTCTAGAGGAACTCTTCTGTTACCCTTAAGCATCTCTGACTGATGACATTAACATCTGAGCTCCTGAAGAAAACTAATCTCAAGATACCACGGAAGGTTCTGCTAAAATTGCCAAGAATAACAATGGTTTTTATTTGGGTAGTACTCTCCTTTCAGGGTATTCAGAACCTAAATGTATAACAACTCTGTCATGCATAAATCCTTTCTCTCTGCTAGAATAGAGTACTAACTGAGAGATGAAGAAACCTATAAATAAAGAATGTAAATCATTTCTTTAGATCTTAAAAGGAAACCAGCTGACTGTCAAAGAAGGAAAGATGTACTAAAATCCACAGTGTCAAATAAACTGTATCATAATGTTTTATTTCCCTCTTATTTTTGTTTCAGGTGGAGACAGCCAACACTGATGGCCCAGAGATTAGCAGGACTGAGCCTTTTTGTTTTGTTTTAAAATATTTATTTATTTACTTATTTAGGCTGTGCCGGGTCTTAGTTATGGCACACAAGATCTTCGATCTTTGTTGTATGCATGTGGGATCTCTTCCCCTGACCAGGGATTGAACCTGGTTCAGTGCAGGCCAGCTGCATTGGGAGTGCAGAATCTTAGCTGCTAGACCATCAAGGAAGTCCCAAGACTGAGTTTCAATCTGAGTCTCTTTGCTCTCGGCCTATAGGCAAACACTTCTGTGAAGTATTTTCATGTCCCTATATAGAACAAAGATCTGATGAAGCATATTGTGAAATAAAAATGTGAAGCCCAAATGTATCTAACATTTCACAGTTTAAGTATTCTTCCCTCTATGGTTACATCAGTGTGCTACAAATGCACGTACATGCGAAATGTACTAAATAATTTGTAGCACCATGTACTTTTATACAGAAATTATTTCCCAACCGTCCCCAGTTTACTCTGCTTTACATTGAGATTTTTGTAATCAAATTTGTAATAAAAAGGTGAATGATTGTTTTGAAAACAGATGAAAGTTGATATAGTATTTTATTGATACTTTATTACTATAAAAGTCATGGTAATCTATAAGCTCAGTGTCCCTAGGCTCTTGACAAAACTCTCTAGAAACTTTCGGATGTGACAAAGATCACCCAAGTTGGATTCAACATGGCTAAGAAAAAGAAAAAGGGAAATAGTCCTTGAGGACTCAGATGCCTGAGAAAGATTTAAGGAGTTTTTATACTTTGATAGAGCTTTTAAGAAATGTTTATCTATTTTTCTTTGCTCTGGCCACATACTGAGAGGGCTTGCAAACTGTTTATTTAAGAGTAATTTTTTTAGAGTGAAGTAGCTCCTGATTTCTAAACAGTCCCCATGGTTGTTATGTTAAAAAAAAAAAAAAAAGAGGAAGAAGAAGAAGAAAAGAAAAAGAAGAAATAACTCTTTCAGAGAAGTAGGAAGCTTTCAAAATCTACTTAATGGAGTCATTTATAAAATAATGTTTTCCCTTTCTCTCCAAGAATCAGTGGTTTTGCTGCCTGCTGATGGCTTTCCTATCTAGAATCTGCTCATCTTCCACAATTCGAAAAACTGAAATGTAGAAAAGTGCTCTGCACAGGTGGCAAATTTAAAATTATTTACTGTGTTTGAAATGGGGGACGTTTTAATACTTTATCTCCTCCCACATTCATCTTTGGGTCTACTCAGCTGCATTAATTTAATAAAGCTAAGAGCAGATCAAATCAATGTTTGATTTGAATTTATAGAAGGGACTACATGATCAGGACTGGGGTCTCTCTCTCTCTGTGTCTCTCTGACACACTCTGTCTGTCTCATTCTTTGAGAATAGTTTTGAGGTGATCAGCTAGACAGTTTATTGGAAAGTAGTAGTTAATCGTTTCCATTATCTAGAAATAACTAAAGGCATATCCCTGAAGTAGATTATATCAAAATTTATTGATGGGGGAAAAGAATATCAGAGTATGCAAAAGGGAAATAAAGGAGTATATTTCCATTAAAAATTTAGAAATATCAAGTTTTTTTAATTAATCCTCTTTTGTGGATCTGCAGATCAGAACTTGGCTGATATGTGAAAGCATAAACAACTTTTTTAAAAAAGATAATATTTTTAAGTAAAGCAAAACTTAAATATAAGAATGTACATGGATTATAAGTACACAGTTCAAAGAATTTTTACAAAGTGACACAACTGTGAAAGCAATACAGGTTATGAAACAGCATTAAGCCCTCTTCCCCTCCTCCCCAGCTTCAGTCTCTGCCTCACTCCAAAGCTATGTCTTAATTTCTAACACCATAGGTTAGTTTTGTTTATTGTTCCCTTTCTTAAAAGTGGAATTTTGCATAGTATTCCTTCATACCTGGCTTCTTTCACTCCACATTTTCTTTGGGAAATGCTTCCATGTTGCTGTGAATGGTTCTAGTTCATTGTTCATGGTTGTATAGCATTCTGTGTGATTATAGCATAGTTTATCCATCATCCTGTGCAGGAACATTTGAGTAGTTTTTTATTTGGGGTTAACACTAACAGTTCTTTAGTGATTATTTTAATATATTTATGGTGAATATATGTCCACATTTCTCCTGGGCAATGAAATTGCTGTGTCACAGGATATACTTAGTAAATATTTCCATTTATTTTCCAAGTTCGTCCTAAATACAGTGTATGTGAATTTCAGTTGTTCTATCTCTGAACCAACATAGGATACATTTCTTTTTTAATATTTGCCATTCTGATTGACATTTTTCTGGTAGCTAATAAAACTGGGCATCTTTTCATATGTATGCTGACTATTTAATACTCATTTGTGAAGTGTCTTTTCAAATTTTTGCCTCATGTTTCCATTTTGATGGTCTATCTTTTATTGAATCTTTTAGCTATTCAATGTGTAGACATAAAACCTCTTCTAACGTTTTCTTGCTTGCGTCAGGTTCTCCAATTAATGCATTCCAATTAATGTAACAGGACAATTTATCAAGTTTGTCCTGTTACAGGGAATCCCCTGGTGGTCCAGTGGGTAGGACTTCATGCTTTCACTGCAGGGGGCATCGGTTCCCCTGTTGAGGAACTAAGATCCCACAAGTTGCATAGTGTGGCCCCCCAAAAATTGCCCTGTTACAAATAAGATTTTCATGTCCTATTTAAGAACTATTTATCCCAGGGGGCAAAAGTTATATCTATTTAAATACTAATTATATGTCTCAAAATATAGAAAAAAATAAGTAGTCTATATAGTACTATATATCCATTGTTTAAGTTTAGCATCTATAAAATTTGGTCAGGGCAATGTGCGCTGAAAGAAGTCACATGTCTATAGAACTATGAATTAAATATAATTTCCTCTAGGGCTTAACCTCCCAGAATGTTGTAAAGTTCAGTGTCAGTCCTTTTAGTTTTGTCTCATCCCCTGCCTAGAATCGTATCTGAATTCTGAGTTTAAGTGGTGCCAGGGAAAGAATAAAAGCAACAAAGCCTGTGTCCACAGGGGCACCATTCTAGCATGCCAGGCCCACCTCTCTGTCCTCAGGTATAGATGCTCAAGAATGAAACTCTCATCCTCTCTCTTTAAGACATCAATCTCTGCTACTTTGCTTCTGGTCTCTCTCCCATCTCAGGAAAAGTTAAAAGTATCTCATATCTAGGTAAAAACATGCTAAGTTGCTTCAGTCATGTTCGACTCTGTACAACCCCATGGACTGCAGTCCACCAGGCTCCTCTGTCCATAAGAGTCTCCAGGCAAAAGCACTGGAGTGGGTTGCCATGTCGTCCTCCAGGGGATCCTCCCGACCCAGGGATTGAACCTGCGTCTGTTACGTCTAATCTGTATTGGCAGGCAGGTTTTTCACCAGTAGCACCACCCGGGAAGCCCATGTCGTATCTAGCTGGCTTCTACGTCTGCTAGTCCAAGGGCTTCCCTTCATATCCATGTACTCAAGACAAGGCAGCAACCAGCTCCTTCAACAGATGTTAAGACACTGGTTGAAGAGAGGGTGACTTTCTTCCAGAGTGATACTTAAGAATAAAAATGGTAACACAAATCTATCTTTTTTGTAATATATGCCATTATAAAAAAAAAATTCAAACTATGAAAGGATTGTAAAATCGCCTTTAGGAATAAAATGAACAATGGTATTCAGTTATTCACAAGAAAATATTTCAAATCTAAAGGTTTTTTTAATCCTTGCAAAAGAAACAATATCTATTAATAATATCATAAAGTTAATAATGAGTAAAATACATAATGTATACTTATAGATGCAGATATAGGTAGGAGATAGATGAAATGTAAAGCTTAAAATTGGATTTCCTTCCACATCCCCAACCACAGATATCACCTTTGAGCAAAACTAATTTTACTGGTTAATAAAATCTTTTCAGAGTATTTTTATTTGTTCTTTAAACAATTGTCAGACAAATACTGAATTAGAAAGTATAATGGTACCTTGATTTTCATTTTTAAAAATTTAACTTCTATCAGTATGTCTCAAATTAAAAATAGCTAGACATTCTCAACACTACAGGGTGAGATAAAGGAAGGCCTGATCTTTCGATTCTTTATTACACGACTAGTCAGAGAGAAGCTGGAGTCATGATCACTATCACCTTCTAAGGAGAAGTGCAGTTCCACAAGAGCCTCTGGTCTCAGTGGCTGGCATCTTCCATTATCCTTGTTCTCAATTACTCACAGCTTTAACTTCCAGGATTCTTGTTTGAAGAGCTCTGGGTTTTCCTTCCGTCCACCTGTGGCTCAGGTAATTTTTATCTCCTCTCCCTTTTCAACAATTAATTGCAGAAACATTTCATCACCTTATTTTTGTATTTAATCTGGCTGTGTCGGGTCTTAGTTGTGGCACTCGGGGTCTTCAGTCTTTGCTGCAGCCTGCGAGATCCTTAGTTGTGGATCGTGGGGTTTAGTTCCCCAACCAGGGATTGAACCCAGGTGCCCTGTATTGGGAGCGCAGAATCTTAGCCACTGGACCATCAGGGAAGTCTCTTCATTAGCTTATTTTAAACATAATGTTATTTTCTAGAAGAACCTGGACTTTGAAAACTTAACTTGATAAGTTGAATTTCATTTGATAGAACTTATAAGACATTGGATAAAAATGAAAATTCAGCAAATATGCAGAGAAGATAACATATTTTTTAAATGCTGTTTCCAGCATAAAGCCATGATATTCTTCGATGCATCCCTTTTCTTAACTCATTTGTTACTTTTGACAAACAGTAAGCATCTTTCAACTACAGTTAATATTCAGCTTCTCACTGAAGAAAAATTCAAAATAAATACTCTCTCTGTTTTAGATTTGTTCCTGAGCAACCACTAGCTAGCCACTAACACAGAAAAGATGGCATATATTTTGGTGACTTGTTTGTATTTGATAAGTCATTTTTCTTCTTCTGCAGTTCCCAAGCCTCTGACCTTTCTTTATCCTCACTCTACTCCCTCATCATGACAGACAGGGCAAATAGGACTCTGTGCTGGGAACAGAAAGGACATGGAGGGGTTTTTAAAGGTTATCTCCACCTCCCTCTGTGTTTTAAACAACTCGACCTTAAACGCTGGATTTTAAAATACACACCCATCCACATGCACACACATACATATACACACATGCAGGATTATGTTGCTTAAAAAGGCTAAAAATGTAGTGTGAATTGTGATTATTTCTTCCAGTAATTTGCAGAAGTATATCAACACACTCTCATTGTTCTAGAGAACTTGATGCATCGCCCTGTTGAATTTCCAGGACCTGGCTCCTTCTAGTCTGGTCTGCCAGAGTATTTTACATTTCTAGCTCCCAGCTCCACTTCTGAAAATGCATGTATTCCCTCCTCAAGAATCACCGCAAGCCCTGAAAGCACCAACTCAGTGGTTTAATTACTGATCACCTGTTACTAAGACGGTTACCATGTCCATATTCATTTATAAATTTGCTTTTCTCTTTTGAAAATTGCATCCATTTTCCTGAGATCTTGATGATGCTATGCAGCAACCCCACACTTTTTTTGGTTGTTGTTGTTTCTTGGCAGAGTTATGGTTGCTGGATTCTAATGATCAGTTTCAGTAACTGTCTGGTAAAAATAAATTCACACTGCAAAAATAAAATGAAAGAAAGACAGGAAGGGAGGGAGGGGAAAGTAAAAGAAAAGACAAAAAAGTAAAGGTATGGTGGCTGTTTCTACACATTGATTAAAGGTATGAAATAATCCTTTTCTTCTCCTAAATATATGCCATAGCAGTAAAACAATTAACTTCTGTACATGTGTTCGCACCAATGTAAGCCTTCCTAGACTCCTACCTTTGCCCTAATCAAGAATCAAGTATATGCCTAAAAATGGGAAAGGAAGTATAACTAAAATAAAAATATCTTCAAACAAATAGTGTTAGAGTACAATATGATGAGCAAACTGGCTGTTTCAAAGCCAAGTAATATGAGGACTAATTCCATAAAATCATAGTTAAAATATTTTTAAAGATGAAAATTAAAGAGAATAAATCAGCACAAGAATGTCTACTGACAACACGGAGCATGTAAAATATTAACATCCTCAGTACACACAAAGCAACAAACTGATTCACCACCAACACTTTTTTGAAACACACATGGACATAGCAGAGGAAAAAGAAATCAGAAAAATAATAAAGTCTTGTATTAAGCTTTAAAATAGGAATAAACAGTGAACTTGCAAATTACTGTCTTACAAATCAGACATTAATACTTTTTGAAATAATAGAACACACATTAACAGGATATTTGTGAACATTTTGAGAACAATGGAATCCTGAATGGCATACAAGGTGGGTGATAAAAAAAAAAACTCAGCCTGTAAAAAAATAACAAGCTCTTACATAAAGGGGAAGGCACTCATTTACTGAGAAAAATAAACATATAAATGAAAAATAATCTTGGATGTTTCCAAAGCACTTTCCCCCCAGGAATTCAAAGCATACTCTTTAATGTGTTCAATGACTCCATAGCTTTGTGAAGGAGAGTTCTGTTGTTTTTATTTATTTGTTTGTTTTGAATTCTGTCATTCTGTCTACAGAAAATACTAAGTATGCCTGGGATATCTGATATCTACATAATGTTTCAGCAATTTTTTTAAGTTGTATTTTTAATAAAAAATGTCATTTCATTGTCCTCAAGTAATTTTATGTATACTTTTCTACTTTTGGAACTTGAGGGCTTTTTTTCCCCTGTTGTCTAAACGAATGGTTATTTTTTTTCATTAACTTTTTAAAATTAATTTTTATTGGAGTATAGTTACTTTACAATGTTGTGTTAGTTTCTACCACACAGCAAAATGAATTAGCTATACAGCTACAGTCCACAGGGTCACAAAGAGTCGGACACGACTGAACGACCAACAGTTTCATTTGTTTTTCATACATATATCTACTCTTTCATATATTTATTGGTCCATAGGGAAGAGTTAGCTTCCCAGGTAGTCAGTAAAAGAATCTGCCTGCTAGTGTAGGCAAACGCAAGAGATGCGAGTTTGATCCCTAGGTTGGGAAGATCCCCTTGAGTAGGAAATGGCAACCCACTCCAGTATTCTTGCTGGGAAAAATCCCATGGAGAGGAGTCTGCTGGGCTACAATCCATGGAGTCATGAAGAGTAGGACATGAGTGAGCACACACAGGGAAGAGTCATTCTTTCTTCTAAATATTTAGGTTCCTTCCATTCAAAATGCCTCTTTTAGGAAGTCACTGGGATCATCCTGATTCATGAAATCTACTCCTCACCTCAGTTCCCCTTGACCTTCTTTTGTGTTGTACATTTATGGCACAGAGCACTTTATTTAATTTGACACTAAGTACACCATAAAATAAAAACTAGATAGGAAAGTTTAATGAATGACATAGTAGAATTTGCTGTGACTGAAAAAAAAAAAGAGAGAGAGAGAGATCATTGATTCCTCGTGAATCATAAGACTTTTCAGTGAAATTATTATTCACTAACTCATTTAATGACACATTGTAAGAAGACTGAACTCACATGGAACGCTGCATGCTGGTCCCAAGGAAGACCCTGAAAATCATGGAGATAATTCTTCACATGACAACTGTAGTGCTATCGGGGTTGAATGGAAAGGGAGGCATTTGATCAGCAGTTAGCTGATAAATGGAGACAGAAAGCAGCCTGACAGAATCAATCCCCTCGTGTCCTAGCCCACACCCGCACATTCGTCTCAGACTCGCCCTGCCTGCAGCTCAAGAGAGGCCCAACTCCCTCAACCTTTGCTACTGACTTAATCCATTTCTTCTCCAGGACTTTGATCCATTGGCTCTCTTTCACCCATACGATTTAAGTTCTCCCTTTTTACAGACTTCATTGGACTCGTCAGTAGAAATGCTCTTGAAAGAATTATCTACATGTGTCTTTGTCGTTTCCTCTTTACTTGTCTTTACCCCAGAACATTAGGATTTTAAACAGTCTGGTGAGGGTCACTAGTGCCTCTCAATTGATAATCCAGTAAACACTTCTCAGTTCTTATCTTCCTTAGGTTTCTTGTAGCATTTTTGTGGGGTTTTTTTGTTTGTTTTTAACTGGAGGAAAATTGCTTTACAGTGTTGCGTTGGTTTCTGCCATACAACAACTCAAATCAGTCAAAATTATAAAATATCCCCTCCTCCTGGATCTTCTCTCCTCTCCCCATCCAACCCCTCTAGAGTAAATATTTACTAAAATATACAGAAAATTTCATATATAGGAAATTGCACAAATTACAATATACAGTGAAAGGGTTTTTTACAAAGTGAAAACTACAACTGCCTTCCTTCTTTCCCTCCTCTCCTCTTCTTCTTCCTCTTCCGCCTTCCTATTTGCCTTCTTTTCTCCTTTCTCTCTCTCTTAATTCTCTCCCTTGGGGTTTCCCTTCTTACTTCTATCTTTTCTTCTTATTTCTTCTTATATAAGTTCAATCTTATTCTTTGTTTTCAGCTTCTATTGTTGTTCTCTTTCCATATTCTTACCAGCTAGGTATTTACATCCAGATTCTATCCTTGGACCTTTTTCATCAAAACCTAACTACCCTTCAGAGGATCTTATCAATCCCCATAACTCTAATAGTTACCCAAGCACCAAAGACATCAAATCCTGTCAGCAGTTCTCCCAACCCCACAGTCGTATAATCCAACTATCTTTTCAACTTCATACTTCATAAATATCTCAGACTTAACACCATCAAACTAACAGCTTAATTCTCTGGCTTCTAGAAGAAGATAGCTTGTGCTGAAGTCCTGGCATTGCTGCTTACTAAAGGTAACCTTCAATGGTCACTTAACATCAGTGTTTTTTCCTCTTTATTATGAAAACACAATGAATTAGTTTGCTGTGGCTGACGCAACAAATTATGACAAACTTCATACCTTTAAATTTAAATGACAAACTTCATACCTTTAAATGACAGAAATCACAGATCAAGAGGCCAGAAGTCTGAAGTCAGTATCACTGGAACAAAATCAAGATGTCAACGTGGCTTCACGTCTTCCAGAACCTCTAGGGGAGGATCTGTTCACTGCTCCTTTCAGCTTTTGCTGGCTGCTGACATTCCGTTACTAGTGACCACATCACTCCAATCTCCATGGTCACACTGCCTCCTTCTTCTGTGTCAATGTCCTCTGCTTTAGGATTACAAGGACACGTGCTGTGGCATTCAGGACACAGCAGGCTAATGCAGAATGATGTCCTCTTCTCAGAATCCTAAATTAACCATTTCTCCAAAGAATCTTTTTCAAAATAAGGTCACATTAATAGGTTTAAGAGATTAAGGTGTGGTCTTCTGTGGGGGCAGAGTTCTGAGGCCAGCAGACTCTTCATGATGACTATAAAGCTGAGTTCAGGGCTTCCCGCGTAGCTCAGTCAGTAAAGAGTCTGACTGCAATACAGGAGACCTGGGTTCAATCCCTAGGTTAGGAAGATCCCCTGGAGAAGGAAATGGTAACCCACTCCACTATTCTTGCCTGGAGAATCCCATGGACAGAGGAGCCTGGCAGGCTAAAGTCTATAGGGTCAAAAGAATCAGACATGACTGAGCAATTAAGTGTGCATTATGTATATTTGGGGCCATTATTCAGCCTAATATAGATGACAGTATCTACTTCATGCAGTTGTCATATAGTTAAAATGGATAACTCCAAATATAAAACTTGGAACAAGATCTGAATAAACACACACTCTTAGTTATTTTTATTGTTCTCAAAAGCTTCCTCTTCTCAGACTCCCTTTCTCAAGAAAAACTACCCTGTGACCATGTTCTATCAATCCCATCTCCTTAATATCCCATTAACTTGGTCTCACCCTTATCATGTTTTGCCTGCCACTCCATCTCATATTCAAGTCCCATCTCACACTGCACCCAGAGTGCTCAGTCAGTTCAGTCACCCAGCGGTGTCAGACTCTTTGGGACACCATGGACTGCAGCATGCCAGGCTTCCCTGTTCTTCACCAACTCCCAGAGCTTACTCAAATTCATTTCCATTGAGTCGGTGATACCATCTAACCATCTATCTAATCCTCTGTCATCCCCTTCTCCTCCTGCCTTCAATCTTTCGCAGCATCAGGGTCTTTTCCAATGAGTCGGTTCTTCTCATTAGGTGGCCAAAGTATTGCAGCTTCAGCTTCAACATCAGCCTTTCCAATGAATACTCAGGACTGATTTCCTTGAGGATTGAATGCTTGAATCTCCTTGCAGTCCAAGGGATTCTTAAGAGTCTTCACCACCACCACAGTTCAAAAGCATTAATTCTTTGGTGCTCAGCTTTCTTTATTATCCAACTCTCACATCCATACATGACTACTGACTAGATGGATCTTTGTTGACAAAGTAATGTCTCTGCTTTTCAATATGCTGTCTAGGTTGGTCATAGTTTTTTCTCCAAGGAGGAAGTGTCTTTTAATTTCATGGCTGCAGTCACCATCTGCAGGGATTTTGGAGCCCAAAAAATAAAGTCTCTCACTATTTCCCTATCTATTTGCCATGAAGTGATGGAACCACATGCCATGATCTTAGTTTTCTGAATGTGGATTTTTAAGTGAGCCTTTTCACTCTCCTCTTTCACTTTCCTCAAGAGCCTCTTTAGTTCTTCTTCGCTTTCTGCCATAAGGATGGTGCCATCTGCATATCTGAGGTTACTGATATTTCTCCCAGCGATCTTGATTCCAGTGTGTGCTTCATCCAGACCAGCATTCTGTATGATGTATCTGCATATAAGTTAAATAAGCAGGGTGACAGTATACAGCCTTGATGTACTCCTTTCCCAATTTGGACCCAGTCCACTGCTCCATGTCCGGTTCTACCTGTTGCTTCTTGACCTGCATACAGACTTCTCAGGAGGCAGGTAAGGTGGTCTAGTATTCCCATCTCTTTCAGAATTTTCCAGTTTGTTGTGAGCCACACAATCATAGGCTTTGGCGTAGTCAATAAAGCAGAAATACATGTTTTTCTGGAACTCTCTTGCTTTTTCGATGATCCAGCAGATATTGGCAATCTGATATCTGGTTCCTCCGCCTTTTCTAAATCCAATTTGAACATCTGGAGGCTCACAGTTCACATACTGTTGAAGCCTGGCTTGGAGAGTTTTGAAAGTAAAGACTGGTCATTGTTTTCAACTTAGCACCTTTTTTTTAATCTTCTCTTTGGTCTGTTGTAGCTCCACCCAATTTTGTCATGGCTCCCACACCATCATGCCCCAACCTTTCTTGACTGAAACCAGAATTCAAGCCTTGACTTTCATGTCATGTTACCCAAGAAGTTTGCTCCTCTCTTCCTTCACCATATCCAGAGGATTCTTCTAACAGGCATATTGATATTTATTCCTTCTACAAACTAGTATATGCTTAAGATTGAGAACACAAAGGTAATTGGGAAGAACAAATCTGACTCAGTATTAGATCTATTTCTTTTACTTTAACCTTTGTATTCTACTGCCTTTGCTTGGAGTTAAGAATGTTGCCTATAGCATGAAATATGCAGGATAGTCCATCCTCAAAGCTCTGATCTTTATGGGTATAAGGCTTGTCCATTCATACAGGGATAAAAAGTTGCAGAACAGAGAATAACATGTATCTTGGAGGTTTACAGGAACATCATGACCTGAACCTACATGGACAGCTGGAAGAACAGAGGACTCCACACCAAGAAGTTTGCAACAACCAACCACATCCTTCCCTCACCTTGCCTTTAAAAATGTTTTTCCTGAAACCCTCTAGGGAGTTCAGGATTTAAAGGCATGAGCCACCCATTCTCCCCTCGTGGCCCTGCAATAAACCTTTCTCTGATCCAGACTCTGCCAATTCAACTTCTTTGGCCTCACTCTGTGTCAGATACTCACACTTGCATTTTGGTAACACAAAGAGAATGAGACAGAGTAAAACAGGTGAAGCAACAATTATGGTAGGTTTGTAAAATGGTCCTTCAAATGTACACTCACTTTCTAATCCTTGCAAATCTATAATTATTGCCATCAATGATGAAAAATGTGACTGGCATCCAGAGCTGCTAAAAGAATAAATTTAGATTATTTTAAAACCACTAAGGTTGTGGTAATTACTGTAACCCTGTAACAGTAACCCCAAGACATTAGTGCCACAATGCAGGAAGTCAGCATGCAGCCCTACATCCTCTAAGACACAAAGGGAGGCAAAAAAGAATGAAATGTTCAGGAAACTACAAACATTTTGGTACTTCTGAAATCTTATGTCAGGAGTATCTACAAAAGAAGCTGAAGATAAGCCACTGACACTTCTAAAATAGTATTCTATGTCATGGTCCATGCACAGGTTAGAAAAGAATTTCTATGAGACAGAATGAGAGTTTATTACAGAGGGAGATACTGTTAGAACAGCGGGCCAGCTTAAGGGAGAACCAACCTTGAACAGGGTTTCTTAGTCCACTTACATACCCAGGGTACAAGGAGTGGGATAGGGGTCTTGTGGGTCATTTGCTGATTGCATGAGGCATGTACACTGGGTAGGGGAAGAGTAAGGCAAATACCTTCTCCCTATGGCGTAGGAGGTAGACAGGTTATACTGCTCAGGAGGACCTGAAATCTGTTAATAGTTACAACATGGGGGAAGGAAGGACGATACGGGTCTGGTTTTTCCATTCCTGCATTCCAAGACCCTCCTTGGTTTTATCTGTTCTTTTGTCCTTAGGTCACCACATTCTATTTAAAATGTATGGTGGCTGTGCTGCAGTGGGACAAGATGGTTTACAAGGAGACCACTTAGAAAGTTGCAAGGATGAAGAGGAGACAGATTAAAGACCTTTTAGTAGATACAATCAGTAGGACTTACTGACTACTTAGCTGTGTTGGAAGAAGGATAGAAAGAGAAGAAGAAGGAAACTCAAGTTTCCAGCTTCTGTGACTGCTTCGCTCGGGGTGAGGAATTACAGGAACTGCAGGTGAAAATACATAACATGGTTGAATATGTAAGTCTGAAATTCAAGGTATAAGTCTAACCTGACGATGTAGATTTGAGAGCTCCAGAATTTATAACACATTATTGAAAGTGAAAGTGTTAGTCACTCAGTCATGTCTGACTCTTTGCAACTTCATGGATCGTAGCCCATCAGGCTCCTCTGTCCATGAAAAGGCAAGAACACTGGAGTGGATAGCCATTCCCTTTTTCAGGGGATCTTTCCAACTCAGAGATCAAACTCAGGTCTCCCACCTTGTAGGCAGATTCTTTACTGTCTGAGCCACAGGGAAGCCCAATAACCTCTTTTTCTACAAAGAGAAGTTCTACTGAGTAATGTTTTACTCAAAATAGATCAAATTTTGCATAATAAAAATGCCAATATGCAAACAAATATATTAATTCACTTATTAAACCTACATTGGAAGTCTTCTGTATCTTCTGCTAAGGACTGAGAATGTGAAGAGTGATAAGACATAGACCCTTTCCTTGGAGAAAGATAAAGGCATTAAAATACAAAACACATTATTACATGTATGTGTTACTATTATGAAATTCCAGGCCTTCAAAACCAAATGAGCTGCTGTCTTTGTTAAAAATGCATGTTTCTGTGATAACCAGCCTTCACTAAAAACTTAAACAGCAACTTCCAACTCTTTCCTCTTTCTAAATGCACAGAAGAGTAAAATTCAAACAGATTTTGTTTAGAATAAATCACCAAAGTTAATTTTATTACATTCTACTTATGAATAAAAACAGGATGGTCCTAGCTACTTTTTACTATATTTAACTGGAATTCCCTACAAGATTTTTCAAATTATATTTTTTAACTGTGTCATCCAAAAGGTTTTGTGGGGGAAGTAAGCAAAAACACAAATTGATGTCTATTTCCTCTCATTTTCCATGTGTTTCCTTTGGTTAAATAAATACTCTAAAAATATAAAATGCTTCATGTGTTAGAAAAACTCCCTGAAAGGCACATATATTGTTCGCACTCAATTACTTCACCAGCAGATTTATAATAGTGGCAGTGGGGTTGATAAATCCTGCCTCAACCCAAAAAAACTACTTGTCAGACTATAATTTGATTGTACAATGCAACATCATAAAAGCAAATTGATAAGAATTTTAAGTCAGCAAATATGAGTTTCCCCCACGGTGGACAGGCACACCCACTTCATGTCACCCTTTCTACCCCTGAAATTTTCCACAGGAAGCAACCTGAGGTGGCCATTTGAATGGCAGAGATTTTCAAGCATTGTCTTGCTTCCAGGGACATGTAAACCCTCTTATTGCAATGGATTAACAAGAGAGCCTTAAATGGGAAAAAATATAGTAATCTGTCATAAAGTGTTCGCCTTAATTGCCAGCAGTTTATTTCAGTGACTGGTTTTGAGTTCCATTTGCACATCATACTGAGAGTAAGTGCTGCCATCTGAGGTTTTTTTGAAGTCAGGGAGTGATTTACAGGACCTCAGAGTCCATCTACAGAGCACCTCTAAAGATGAGATTGCTGTAATCTTAGGTGTAATCAAGTAGATTTCATCCATCGTGATAAAAATCTGTATCCAACACATCAATGGAAATAGCATATATAACATCCCATAGAAGCAAAGCTCTATTTAGCAAGTTGGCTTGAGTATGTGCTACTAGGTGACAGATATCAAAGGAACTTTTTATCTGGGTGACAGGTAGCTGTTTATCTGTGGTACCTCTAGGATGCTAGGATTCATTAAATCCAGTCATTTGGCTGGACCACAGGCATCTTCCAGACATCTTCTAGCAGATCTGGAGCTGTTATGTCCTTATCGCCTATCAAACTGAACCTAGAGACCTATCGTCCAGGAAGAACGAGCAGGGTGAGGGGCTACATCCTGGCTCATTTAATAGCCACGTATTAATTCGTTTAGAAGCATTTATTGGGTACTTTGAGAGAGTCAACTATTGTGACAGGTCTGGGAACACAAATACATTTACTGCATAAAAGTTAATTACAGCCTTGCAGTGGGAAGAGGTGGGGGAAGGGGAGAGTAGGGGAAGGAAAGATTAGGGAGAGAGAGAAGAAATGCCCCACAACACACAGGGGATAAAATCCATGTCTTAGAAAAATACCCGTGTTGATTATATTTATTTTTACAGGTGCTAGTAAAATAACAGGGAAAAAGGTAAGTAATCTCAATTCTTTCATTTAATGAAGACCTTACATTATTTTTAAGAGAACACTCATCTACTTTAAAAAATATATTTTATAGTCAGTTCTTCATGTTTTAAATATCTTGATTCAGCTTTAAATTTTCTAAAAAGAAAAAAAGAAGAAGAAAAGAAAATAGGAACTTCCCAGGTGGTCCAGTGGCCAAGATGCTATGGTCCCAATGCAGGGGGCCAGAGTCTGATCCCTGGTCAGGGAACTAGATCCCACGTGCCTCAACAAAGACTCGGCACAGCCAAATAAATAAATATTTTTTGAAAAATACATAATACAAACCAAATGTTTTTGTGTTCTTAAAGAAAGCTAATTAATCAATTAATATACAATAATGGTGATAACATTTATTAAGTGCTGGCCAGTAGGCTGAGCTCTTGTATATTTTCTCCCTTTGTTCCTGTAGCAAGCTTATGGGCAGATAGTATGTTACTTAAATTATATGGGTCAGGAAAGTGAGTCTCAGAAGGGTTATTGACTTGGGGCTGCTAGATGAAACCAAAATCTGCTTGACTCCAAAATCATGCTAGTTATCACTGGACCATAACATCTTTCCAGAGCTGGGTAACACTACCTGTGAAAATCTTGAATCTAAAGAAAGTCCTGAAGTCTCATTGTGACCTAGGATTTCAGAGCCAGAAGTGACCTTTAGTGAAAGTTAAATAATATAGATAAGTGAAAGTGAAAGTCGCTCAGTTGTGTCTGACTCTGCGACCCCATGGACTGTATAGTCCAATTGGACTACATACACAATCACTTGCTCAAACTAGAAATAAGGGACTTTTCCCCATTTTGTTCTCTTCCATCTAACCTGTCACCAATCTTGCTAATTTGACCTACAGAATATTTTCCAGTTATCCAGTCACTGCCTATGCCTTCATCTTCATGGTCACTGCCTTAGTCAAGGATGATCCTGTCATCTTCAACCTGAACTACTCTCACAGCCATTTAACTTTCTCCTTAAATCCTCCCCTCACTCTCCCTAGCTCTACTAGTCAGAGTGGTCTCTGGGCCAACATCAGTGTCACCCAGGTTCTTGTTAGGAATGTAGAACCTCAGACTCTCAAGCTCACTCCAGACACACAGAACCAGAATCTACATTGCCAGGTCTCCAGGGGATACCTCCGCACATTGCAGTAGAGTGAGCTGTAAAGTCTGTTTTGTAATTTGCTAGGGACGGGAGTAAGGTGGATGGGGCAGGGGTGCAATCACTGACTTTATTGAAATTGGTTAAGAACAAACCAGTGTGAGAAAAGCTGGCCTGCAGAAGCTTTGGAGCCAGAAGACTCAATTTAACCTTTTTATTCAAACGATTAATTCTTCCCCTTATGATACTGTCTTTTATTTGAGGCACCCATCTTTCCCTGGGAAAAGCTGTCCAGATGTATGTAGCTCTATCCTTAATTACTATTTTCTTCAGCGGCTTTTGCTCTTTTTCTTCTCTTCCTTTTTTTTACATCATCACTATCAAAGTGTGGGGCCTCATTGTCAGGGCAACTGGTCCTGGGATTTTCACAATTTTCCTAACACTGTAACTTCACTGGCTTCCATTTGTTCTCACTATTGAAAGAATGAACATCACTCTACAGGGTAAGTTTTGTCCATGTCTCTATAAGTTTTCACTGCTCTTCTGGCTAAGTAGTTACACTAACTCTTCTCTCCACTGGTCAACCTTGTTTCCTTACCTCCTCCTCTGACTTCTAATGGAGTCCTTCTCTGAATTTCTCCTCTGACATTCTATTTTAAAATATATTTGGATCATCACACTTCCCTGCTTCCAGTTCTTCCATTGCATTGCACTGTGCTTACATTTTAAAAAGTGTAACTTGGCTTCTCATAAACTTTGCAGGAATTCATCCTCACCTACTTGCTGCTGGCTCTCCTCCGTCACTTACTATCTCTGAAAACAAAGATCTCTTTCTGTTCCTGAAACTCACCAACATACATACTCCTCTGTCCCCATCCTCTACCTTCTCTATGTTTGTGCCTAACTTTTGTCCTCTTCATATTTCTGTTTAAGAGGCAGCTTTTCTCTCAGTGGGCTTCTCTTGTGGCTCAGCTGTAAAGAATCTGCCTACAGTGCAGGAGACCTGGGTTTGATCCCTAGGTTGGAAAGATCTCTTGGAGAAGGGAAAGGCTACCCACTCCAGTATTTTGGCCTGGAGAATTCCTTGGACTTATAGTCCATTGAGTCACAAAGAGTCAGACATGACTGAGAGACTTTCACTTTCACTTTCCTCTCACTCTGCTATCCTTTCAGAGAGGACGCTGAAGGTAACACAGTAGGTAATCATCTCTAAGCCTGTATGTATTAGTTTGCTTAGCCTTGAGATCCTATAAAAATATAGTCTGCTTCTACTTTGTTTATCATTATGACCTGCCATGTAGAATGTAATCTATCACTTCATTATAATCTATCTACCCATCTATTGTTTCTAAGGAAAGGATCCAATCCAGTTTCTTCAATGGACAGATGAGAAAACTGAAGCCCAGAAGGGTTAAGCTGACTGGATAAAAGGCCATAGTTTGGGGCATGGCAGGGCCAGATTTTCTGGCTCTCAAAGCAATGCTTTCCATTACACCCCACTGCATGTATGCAGACTCAGCAATCTAAGACAAGTCCTGATAATTGGAAATGACTTGGGAGATGTCAGCTTTGATCACATAACCCAGCTAACCCTTCTGAAGTGATCACGGATGCTGGGCTCCACTGGCCAGCAAAGCCAGCAGTGTGAAAACGGCTGTATTTCATTGACTGAGGCCAGGAAGTCTGAGATAAATAAAGAAGGAATGCTTTGCACTGACTCATGAATCCACTCCAGCAAAGCTGGTGGAAGTGAAAGCAATAGTGGTAAACCAAAATCTGACTCACCAGCCACCAAGTCTGATTCCTCCTGCTGGGGAGTATCTGCTCTCAGGCTCCCCTGGCCGGCTTCTCAGCAAATCAAGAGACGCAGCATCCCACCCCGTCAGCCTCCATCGGCCTTCACGGGTGATGGCTGTGGGTGAGGTGCCGTGAGGAATGTGTCTCTCCCTCCCTCCACATTCAGGAGAGGCATATCCAACAATGCAAATGGGGATGAAGAGAACATTTTTTTCCTAAGAACAAAAGAAAAAAACAGTGTTTAAACACCAAACTGGTAGACGCACTTAATCTTACTTATAGATTTGTTCGTCAAATTAAGAAAATGTCTTTGTCCTAATAGCATGGATTGGGTCAGGTCAACATAGGTCTATTTCTCCAAGAACCTGCAACAACAGCAAAAAATCAAATAGAATAAGAAAGGCAATGTGCTCGGGAATTAGAATGCCAACACCACCACTAAGTACTAAAAATGAGGAAAATATTTATCTTAAAAGGACCCAGTTTACAATCTTAAGAGCCAGCATAGAACAATGAAGACAGTGTTTGAAGACTTTCAGCAAAAATATGTAAAATGTCAGTATAAAACCAGTTACTTTTTTCACCTAGGACAGTGGTAACCAAGCTTTTTGGCACCAGGGACCAGTTTCATGGAAGAGAAAACAAGTTTTCTGAGGATCCAGGCCAGGAAGTGGGGGAAACAGTTTCAGGACAATTCAAGCACATTACATGTATTGTGCACTTTATTTCTATTATTATTACATCAGCTCCAGATCAGATCATCAGTCATTAGATCCCAGAGGCTGGGGACCCCTGACCTAGGACATCTCCTGTGTTTCCTGCCGAGGACTATGATCTTGAGGGTGGGTTGGCCTGGGTCTAACCTGGCATGCAATAGGCATAGTGGTTAGATGGCTGCAGCTGTGAGAGCCAGTACTCTGCAGTGGAGAACAGGAAAACTGGAAATGACACCCACTGCCTGGGTGCACCTCTACCATTCATCTTGCGTTGCTGAAAACACTCTGCTCCATTGAATCAGGCAACCACCCTTGCTCTAAACCAAAAGTATATGTGGTTGGCACGTCCTTCTCAGCAGTGATAAGGATGGTTGCTTGTGCCATGGGATTGGCCATTCACAAACTGAACGTGTTCCGGAGGTGTCCCTGTGCTGAACAGGCCGTGTAATGAGGGTTAATTGTGAGGTTAATAGAATGATAAACTTCACCGTCCTTAGCAGCTGCAGATAAAACTACAGCACAACCACTCACATGTGGAACTCATTTAGGGGCTGCCTCAACCTGGGCACCTATAAGAGCTAGTAATAGGAAGCACGTAATTGCATGTGTGGTATAAACAGCTTTTTAATGATAGCTCCAAAAAGCACTTCTTCCTGCTACATGATGCAGAGCATTCATGATTGGCCTGTATGTGATTTCTGAGTAATTAAAACAAGATTAGGGGCTTCCCTGCTGGCTCAGTGGTAAAGAATCGCCTGCCAAGATGGGAGACACGGTTCGATCCCTGGACTGGGAAGACTCTACATGCCAAGGAGCAGCTAACCCCTTGCGCCACAACTATTGAACCTGTGCCCCAGAGCCCAGGAGTCACAACTACTGAAGCCTCCACACCCTAGAGCCTGTGGTAAGAGAGGCCACTGCAGTGAGAAGCCCACACACTGCAACGAGACAGAAGCCCCTGCTCACTGCAACCAGAGAAAAGACCGAACAGCAATGAAAACCCAGCACAGCCAACAATAAATAACATTTTAAAATTTAAAATAAAACCAGATTAGGAAGAATATTGCAGCCAACCATGCTCTTCCATAATAAACCCAAACGAGGATTAATTAACCTTCCTGTTCACCAAGTGTTCACTGAGTGCTTAGTGCTCTGTGTGTGTGTCCACATGTGTGTATGTGTACATTTGTGTGTGTGTGTCATTGGTGAGGGACGGCTAGACAGCTCTTGAAAACTCCCTGTTAGATGTATATATACTGCTCTGTCTCAGTTTGAAAGTTGACACCATCAATAGAGGTCACTCATTCTGAGCATCTGCGCAGACCCAGGCAAGAATAGTAGTTTTCACTACAAAGGATGAAAGTAAAGCAAGCAATAGAGATTGTTTAGATTTCTTTTTTATGAATGTGAAAAGCCAAGAAATAAACCATAGAGAGGATAAATAGCTTCCCTTGGCACTTTCCTGACTGTTAGCTTCAGGTTGGTAAGTAGGTGGGATGGGAAGAGTAGCCATGGACAAGGCTTTCCCAGGGGCTGCATAGTGTGCTTGTTTACTTCTACAGATGATGCGTGTGGGAGAGACACGATGAAGGATGTGGCTGAGTTTTCAGAGGTAACTGAACATTTTGTACAAACAGCAAGCCGGTAGCATTTGTTCCACCAAGGAGAAGATGCCACGTTGTGGTCAAAACCCAGTGAACTCGGTGGAGAGATACAAATTCCACTTCCAGTGGAATCCACTCCCTACTCCCATGTCAATTGGACAAATCACTGGAATTCTCTAGAATTTGGTTCAGCTATTAATAAGATTATTCTTTAGACTGACTACATGATACAAATTTTCAAGAAAATGAATTAATTTGCTTCACTGCAGACCACAAAATTTTGAGACAAAGGAATTACATCTCTTTATTAAAACTCCAGTACTTTGGCCACCTCATGTGAAGAGTTGACTCATTGGAAAAGACTCTGATGCTGGAAGGGATTGGGGGCAGGAGGAGAAGGGGACGACAGAGGATGAGATGGCTGGATGGCATCACTGACTCGACGGATGTGAGTCTGAGTGAACTCCGGGAGTTGGTGATTGACAGGGAGGCCTGGCGTGCTGTGATTCATGGGGTCGCAAAGAGTCGGACACGACTGAGCGACTGATCTGATCTGATCTGATCTGATTAAAACTCTATGAAAAAAAGATAACCCTTTCTTTGAGGATTTATTGGTTAAATGTGTTTAAGTCAAATAAATTATTTTATTATATGCCTTATTCAGACATTTTTTAAAGCAATTATTTTGAATGAGCATGTGCAATTTTACAAAAGCTAAAGCCTATCTTTTTCAACCACATTCAATAAACACCTTAACTTCCAAATTGAATCTCCATTCCCTGTGTTGATTTTGTTTTAAATCTTACAATATTGTCTGGAAATACTAAATAATTTTTGAACTTCTATGCTCCAACCCATTTATGACATTCTTTGCCATACACACATAAATTTATTGACTTATCTGTTAATTCAACAAGTTTGCTTTTGTTTTTTCACACACTGTATGCTTGGAACTGTTCCAGGAGCTGAGTGACTCAGAAAAGAACAAAATCAAGTTTCTGTTCTTCTTAAGCTTACATTCTGCTCAGGGGTGGATAGGTTGGGAAAGATTATATACATAATTATATGTATAATCATTATATATATATGTTTATACATATGTCACATGTGTGCTTAGTCAATCAGTCATGTCCAACTACTTGTGACCCTATGGACTGTAGCCCACCAGGCTCCTCTGTCCATGGGGACTCTCCGGGCCAGAATACTGAAGTGGGTTGCCATGCCCTCCTCCAGGGGACCTTCCCAACCCAGGGATCAAACCCAGATCTCCCACATTGCAGGCGGTTTCTTTACCATCTGAGCCACCAGGGAAAGAAAAGAAAGAAAGAAAGTGAAGTCACTCAGTCGTGTCCGACTCTTTGCAACCCCATGGACTGTAGCTTAACAGGCTTCTCCATCCATGGGATTTTCCAGGCAAGAGTACTGGAGTGGGTTGCCATTTCCTTCTCCAGAGGATCTTCCCGACCCAGGGACTGAACCCAGGTCTCCCACATTGTAGGCAGATGCTTTACCATCTGAGCCACCAGGGAAGCCCTGGTGATTATGTATATTATATTATCATTATATGTATGTTTATATATCTCATATGTATGTATATTTACATACATATCTGTATATGGGTGTCTAAGTGTGTATGTATGTATGTATCTATGTAATTACCTATCAACCTAACTTCTGATTTGTAGCTACTGGTAGGACTCTGAAATTTTAAAAAGTTTCCCCTTTTTGGTTAAAAAAAAAAATTAAGGTGTTCTTCTGGGTTGACTTATAACAGAGCTGGAGAACAGGGCTTTGTCAGCAGAGCAGGAAGAGCCCTCGGTCCTGGCTTGCCTCCTACTCCAGGCTGCCCATCTGTCAGGCACAACTAAGACCACCATACATGCTGGTGTTGCTGAAAATGATGTGCGGGAAAGCGCTGTTCAATATGGGGTGGTGAGGGAAGGACTCTTGGATAAGGTGACATTTAGACAGAGACCTGTGGGAGGAGGGCGCAGACCCTGCAGATCTCTGGAAGAAGCACATTCTAGGCTGAGGTAGGTGTGTTCTCAGAAGAGCAAGGGAGCCAGGGTCCCACTGAGTGAGTCCCAGGGAGTCTGGGTCCCACTGAGTGAGAGGCAGCAGAGAATTCAAGTCATGAAGAGAACTTCTGTTTTGGGAAATGGAAAGCCACTGACAGATTTGGGGCAGAGAAATGATACAGTCCCACTTATTTTAAGAGGATCCCTCTGAGCAATTGCATGAAGGACAGACTGGGTTGGGGGAGGGCAGGTGGAAGTAGGGAGGTCAGTGCAGAATTTACCACACTAGTGTGAGTGAGAGGTAATGGTTTAGATAAACATAATACTGGAGGAGATGATGATAAGCAGTCCTAATGTAAATATATTCTGAGGAAAAGAAAGAGGGGAGTCAAGAAAGTTCATCACTTTGGAAGAATCAACTGAATGAATAGAGTTGCCACTGATGGAGATGAGGAACACTTGAGGTATCGAGTAGGTCTTGTGGGGGAAACCAAGAGTTTGGTTTTGATTGTATGAGGTTGAGTTGCCTCTGTGGACACTCATGTGGAGATATTAAACAGGCAATAACATCTCGAGTTCAGAGGAAAGGCTGGAGCCAGAGAGTACAGTAACAGCCTCGTGTTGTTACTACTTAGGGACATTAAGTCTTCCGGCTGGCTCTCAGTGACCTAATTCTGGAAAATTTTGCTATCTGGATTCACACACATTTAGGGGCTTGAAAAAAACTCCTTAGGTAACTGATTCTCTCAACTTGTTTAGAGAACGTGGAGGCTCTAAAAAGTTATTTTGCCTTCTTCTCATTAAAAAGTACGACTCTTCTATCAGGGGTGCAAGTCACACTGTGAGGTAACGATGAAAAGTGTGTTCTCCTTTAAAAAGTATTCCAGGACCTTCAGAGAGAGAGTATTCCATTCTTCCAGGAATATGTTAACCTCCAAAAGGTCTGCACGTGAAAGACAAAGTGTGGCACAGCCTGTTCTCCCTTCTCCCACCGCCCATGCATATCCATCTTTGGTGTATGCCCTGACAGCCATTATAATCATGTCTGCTTTCTCCTCTGATCTCCTACGTTACCTGGTCTGTAAGCTTATACTAATGCATTTCTGACTGTCCCATGACCTCTGTTTGATTGGATATGCTCCATACTACACTTGCCATTTTCAGAAGCTGACCTCTCGGCCTCAGTTTCCTCATCTGTAAGGAAGTTGAAAGCCTAGCATGGATGCTATGACATGAACCTACAACATGCAACCTTGCAGCTGTGTTATTGATGTCCTAACATTAGTGAAAAGTATTCTACGTGTTACTGCTCAACAAATGGTAGATATAATTCATGAATATGTACATATCATTATTTTTACTCCTTCCGTATTTTTATGCATTTGTCTTTTTTGCCCATCTTTATGATGACGTATCATGTAATAGGATGCAAGAACTCTCATGTTGTGAGAAGAATTAAAAATGAATAAATAAAAGAGAGACTTTTGAGGTAATTATATATTACCCTGAAAGAATAAAGCGTATTCTTTTGAAATGGCAACTTACATGGAAAATTTTGGAAGACTCATCAATTTGGAAATAGATAGGGAAACAGTGGAAACAGTGTCAGACTTTATTTTTTTAGGCTCCAAAATCACTGCAGATGGTGAATGCAGCCATGAAGTTAAAAGACGCTTACTCCTTGGAAGGAAAGTTATGACCAACCTAGATAGCATATTCAAAAGCAGAGACATTACTTTGCCAACAAAGGTCCGTCTAGTCAAGACTATGGTTTTTCCAGGAGTCATGTATGGATGTGAGAGTTGGACTGTGAAGAAAGCTGAGCGCCAAAGAATTGATGCTTTTGAACTGTGGTGCTGGAAAATACTCTTGCGAGTCCCTTGGACTGCAAGGAGATCCAACCAGTCCATTCTGAAGGAGATCAGTCCTGGATGTTCATTGGAAGGACTGATGCTGAGGCTGAAACTCCAATACTTTGGCCACCTCATGCAAAGAGTTGACTCACCCTGATGCTGGGAGGGATTGGGGGCAGGAGAAGAAGGGGACGACAGAGGATGAGATGGCTGGATGGCATCACTGACTTGATGCACATGAGTTTGGGTGAACTTCGGGAGTTGGTGATGGACATGGAGGCCTGGCGTGCTGCAATTTATGGGGTCACAAAGAGTCAGACACGACTGAGCAACTGAATTGAACTGATGCTGTATCCAAAACAAAAAGACTACTACTACAATTTTCAAAAGCAGTAGTAATCTAACAAGTAAAAACATTCAAAGAAATTAACCCTCTTAAGGCTTTTGCGTAAACAGTAGCTAAACTCACATTTTAAAAATGTGTTAGTCAAAATACATAATGGTAAACTACAGGTAGTTAAAATATAAATCTTGTGAAATTAAAAAGAAAAAATTGGAAGCAAAAAATTATTTTCACTAAATGACTCAGAAGGAAAAGCTACATTAGTAAGTGAACTTTTCTTGCTGAAATAAGAAAGACATGGCAATTCAAATAAATTTTCTCTTATAGTATATCAAGACACTTAGGCTGACCTTCAAAGAAAGCCAGACTTGAAATAACCTGAGCCCAACTACGTTTTCATCAGAGCTATGCTGCTCTATTACCTTAACCATCATTCATCGTCTAAGTCAAACAGTTTATAGAGCGAGAACATGAATTCTAGCCCTGAGTCCAGACTACTATCAATGAGTTTGGAGGTTTACATTCTGTTCGTGTGAGGTCACTGTTTGCTGTCACTAGTGATCAATGACCCAGCCCTGGGCTGTCTTACTGACTTTAGCAAATTTCCTAGTTTTAACAGTTTACTCACAAATCTTAGAAAATGATTTTCTACTGAAATTCACCAAATTACATTTTGGTGATTTTTAAAATAGCAAACTATTTTCAAACACAGTAGTAATCTAAATTGCCATCCAAACAGTTGGTATTTTAGAAAGAGTGATTGATGAAACAGATGGGAAAGGATTATTTCTATAAATAAACAGAGACTTAAAACCTTTTAGCAAGATCATTCATATCACCCCGTTTAATCTCTTATGGCAATTGTTCTAGTCTTTTGGCAATTTGACAATCTCTTCCAGTGACTGTGAAGGTATTATTTTCTTCCCCACAAAGAACTGGGAGTACCATGGTTAATATTTTACTGAATTGTGGGAAAGTAGTAGGTTTTTCTCAGTCCCAAAGGGTACTGACATTTTAACCCACTTATCTCTGATTTATTCAAGTTCTTGACAGTGCCAAAAGAAGGATGCATTTTGCCTGAAGGATCTATAGTTAAGGCAATTTGACATATGCTTTTCTTCTCTCTGAAGGGGGTGGTTCCAGCTATACAATTGCCATTTCATGGTGCAGCAGTCACAAGATTATTTCTTAGATGGTGAAGTTTTGTGCCACCACCGAATTTTGAAGATCTATTAAAACAGCAAAATTATTTTTAAGTGATTTTAAATTACATTCCATTTGGGAAAGCACTCAAAATTTCAACCTAAAATTATAACCAGAAATTATCCAAAAGTTGAACTGGGGGACATGTCCAATGATACATGATAGGGTAAATATAGTAGCTAAGATGCTTATTAGAGAGTAACCTATTTCATCAATACATTTCTCATATTGATTTTCTTCTTTAGCTGCTACCTATAAGATGGGACAGTCACAAAGAATTTTCTTATCATTTTTTAAAAGAAAATTCATGATTATGTAATGTACATAAATTTGTAAATTTATGATTTACATGATTAAGCTGGGTACCCCTTAGTTAAAAGATAATTGAATCCTCCTCTCTGGCTCTCCTATCTGGTCACCAGAGTAGCATCCCAGGAGAGCAAGTTCTCGCATGTGGTCTTTAGGAAGAGTGATGGATTTTGTCTTCAAATAGGCATCACAGATATTCTCGTAAATATGTATGGTCAAACTGTTGCATGAGCTGGCCAAAAAGGTCACTCGGGTTTTTCCATACAAGCATACAGGAAAACCAGAACAAACTTTTTGGCCAACCCAGCGCTATGCAGTTCAACTTCCTGTGCATTTCCTAGAGTTACAACACATACTCTTCACAGTTTGAGGCAGCTGTCTGATAAATGTGAGTTCTAGGTTAGAAAAAGATGGGACAGAGAGTTTAAAGGGGCTGGATAAATCCATCACTGATGCTGGAAAAACAGCTCAGACACCATGCCTTCTTGACAAGAGAATCACACATTACTAATTATGTAAATAAAAAGACCAGTCTATGGCAATTTTAGTCTCTAAGTTTTAATGGGGAGGGGGAGGGATATTTTGAAAGTTCTTAATGATGTTTTTTAGCCTTAGGTGCAGAATAAATGGAACATGCTAAGAGTTCAAGTAAAATGGATTCTTTTTGGATCTGTTTTTTAATTTGATTTATAATAAAGAGAAATGCAAATACAATGCTGTGTCTGCATTTTGTTTACCATCCTCAGGATCCTAGGGAATATTGCATAAATGAATCATTTTTCTTTAGAATTGTATTATTAAAATGAAGAGACTGCATTTCATATATATATATATATATATATATATATATATTTACTCTAGGTATTTAAGTAAACGTTGCACCTCTGTGTATCTACCTTCTGATACTGTCAACTAATTCAACTAATTTTAATACGGACCTTTGATCACATCATAGTGGTAATCTTTTTGTCATTTTATAAGCCACATAATTATTACATGATTATAATTTTTTAAATAGAAAGCAATCATATTGCTCAAAATATTCATAAAGTGCTACTTTAAAATGTAGATTTAGCTGTTTTAAAAATAAAATTATTTCTGAAAGAATGAGCAATTTCTAATTCTGCTGAGAAATACTGCAAAAAGAATTTCTGGGAATATCGTAAGTAATAGCAATATTACTATAATGGCAAAAACCCTCTAGATGATAAAAGAGAAAAAAATTCATTTGATGTAAAATTCCACTACTTTTGTGGAAAACTAAGTTACATTCCTGTCTATCACTCTTCGTTTCTGCTGTAAGAGTTCCCTGATACAGATGTGAAACCTAGAATTTTTCAAAGAGCAACATCCAGGACCCTAACAAACACAGAGCAGTATGACTGAGGTACTTCTAGAATCCGCTGAAGCATCAGTCTCAATCCCTGCCTCGTGTTAAGTGTGGCATGCCTGCTTTCTCTCTTCCCACTTGCCTGGAGTGAGTCCCAAGACCTTCGGTTTCTTCAGAATAACAAATGTTTCCGAGATGCCAGTCTCTTCAGCAACTGAAATCCAAAGTTCTTCTCCCCCTGTACCCCCACATGCCAACAAGTGGTAATGAGTTTGGGTTTGCATGGCTTTGGTTGTGTTGCAGCAGGTGTGGGTGGGGAGTAAGAGGGAAGGAATGAGTTCCATGTAGCTCTATGTCATGGAAAATGTCCAGGGAACTGCACAGACAGGCTAGCCATGAAGAAAGTTGAGGTGTTTCCTGTCTTACAGAGGTGGGCTCCTCTGGTTCTCCATTCTCTTTCTCCACCTTATTTATGATTAAAATATAAATACTGAGTGTGGTTTTTTATTCCCCCACCGTCAACACCAATTCTCAAAAAAAAAAAAAATTGTATCCTTTTTGGATAAACTAGGAAAGTTAGAGTTTCCGATCATTATATATGACTGCCCCTTTTCCTTTTCCTGCCATTTCTTCATCACAATTTCACAATTTTTTTCATAGAACTCGTAAATGTTTTTCATAGAGCTCTCAAATGTTTTATTTTTTTTAATATCTTTTTTTTTGCCAAAATGTAACAGCAGAGCACATCCAAAGAATCTATCTCAATCCCTAAAACACGTAATAATTTTCCATATAGCAGAGAAAACTGTCCATTCAACACTTCTTTGAGTGAGTTGTGAGAGGAAATATGAGAGAAAGATTAGAAAGAAAGGGTTCAGATTTATTTCTATATCATCTATTTGACTTCTCAGCTAAAATAGAATTTCAGTTCAGTTCAGTCATTCAGTCATGTCTGACTCTTTGTGACCGCATGAATCACAGCACGCCAGGCCTCCCTGTCCATCACCAACTCCTGGAGTTGACTCACACTCATGTCCATCGAGTCAGTGATGCCAACCAGCCATCTCATCCTCTGTCGTCCCCTTCTCCTCCTGCCCCGAGTCCCTCCCAGCATCAGAGTCTTTTCCAATGAGTCAACTCTGCCTGAGGTGGCCAAAGTACTGGAGTTTCAGCTTTAGCATCATTCCTTCCAAAGAAATCCCAGGGCTGATCTCCTTCAGAATGGACTGGTTGGATCTCCTTGCAGTCCAAGGGATTCTCAAGAGTCTTCTCCAACACCACAGTTCAAAAGCATCAATTCTTCAGTGCTCAGCTTTCTTCACAGTCCAACTCTCACATCCGTACATCACCACAGGAAAAACCATAGCCTTGACTAGACGGACCTTTGTTGGCAAAGTAATGTCTCTGCTTTTGAATATGCTATCTAGGTTGGTCATAACTTTCCTTCCAAGGAGTAAGCGTCTTTTAATTTCATGGCTGCAGTCACCATCTGCAGTGATTTTGGAGCCCAGAAAAATAAAGTCTGACACTGTTTCCCCATCTATTTCCCATGAAGTGATGGGACCAGATGCCATGATCTTCGTCTTCTGAATGTTGAGCTTTAAGCCAACTTTTTCACTCTCCACTTTCACTTTCATCAAGAGGCTTTTGAGTTCCTCTTCAATTTCTGCCATAAGGGTGGTGTCATCTGCATATCTGAGGTTATTGATATTTCTCCTGGCAATCTAGAGAAGAAAACTGTCCATTCAACACTTCTTTGAGTGAGTTGTGAGAGGAAATATGAGAGGAAGATTAGAAAGAAAGGGTTCAGATGTATTTCTATATCATCTATTTGACTTCTCAGCTAAAATAGAATTTAAGACACTATAAGTCAAGTTATAGTTGAAAGAAAGAGTATTGATTTTTTTTTAATTGGGTTGGCCAAAAGGTTCATTTGGGTCCATATCTTACAGAAAAACATGAGTGAAATTTTTGGCCGACATGAACGAACTTTTTGGCCAACCTAATATATTTATTTAGTTTCTTTTAAACTGGATTTTTCACTTTTATTTTCTATAGGCGGAAAAAAGTACTTTTTAACAATTCATACTCATGGAAGAAGATCAATATGGAATTTTCCATTTCCTTACTACTACAGTAAATGTTAGGCCTCTAACACTGGTGAATCATAGTCATTTAATTAATACACTTGGGGAAATATTTTCTCATATTTTCTAGTAGTTTTACATTTTAGAATAAAAAAGAGTTTAGTCCTTTAAAATGTTTTATACTTGATAAGTCTTCTTTTTTTCAATTTTATTTTCCAGTTCAGGAATGTAAAACAGCTCAGTAGGAAATATAATAAGTATTTGACTGTGGATAACTGGCCTTGATTTCTATATTAGCCACTAGGGAAAGGGAGTGTGATAACCTTCTAGATGTTATTTTAGCACATCACACACCTACCCCATAATCTACATACTCTAATTGCTAGTGTCTGCACCAGAGCTTGTTGTAATAAATGTTTCCAAGTGTCAGGATCAAGGTTCTTTTTAAAAGGCTCCTAATTGCAACATCTAATGAATACATTTAAAGGAAAGGGAGGAACAATGCTTGTGAGGAGTAATAGAAAGCTGAAACTGGATGAAAGCCTAGACGATTACACAGGTGCCCCTGCGAGTTGATGAGAGAGCCAGGGCCAGAGCAACAAGATACATCTTGACCCTACAAGAAACTATTCACTAGAACTGTACACGTCCATATCATTACTAAACATTAATAGCTGCTAGGTGCTGGGCAATGTTCTTGTCACTGGCAATCAGAAATGAAAACACGGGGCTTTCCTGATGGCCCAGTGTTAGGACTCCATGCTTTTCACTGCTGAGGGCACAGGTTCAATCCCTGATGGGGGAACTAAGATCCCATAGGCCATATGGTGTGGCAAAAAAATAAATTAATTCAATAAATTAAAAATAAAGTGAAAACACATAACAATCTCTCAGGAATGTCAAGAAAATGAGATACAAAATCCAAGAGAGAAGGGACAAGTCAAATCAGTGAGTGACGTGGAGACTCTTGAGTGGGATGAGGCCAAGAAGCATGCATGGGGCTCGAAATACAGAGGTGACCTAGAGAAGCAGCTTTAGTGCTGTGCTCAGAAGGGAATGTCACAAGTGTGTAGGCTGAAGAAAGTTTGGGAAACTCTCCCAAAATAAAAACATGAGAGAAACTAATCAGAAAATGGACCACAGGTATAAATAGACGGGTTTACAGAAAATGAAACTCAAAATACTTATGGAAAAATAAAACATGACTCAATCTCAGTAATCAAGGACCCAAAAACAAGAAGATACCACATTATTTCCATTAGAAGTGATGCTTGGGGTGGAGGGGTGTCTAACAACAACAACACATGTTGGGAGAATATAAAGAGAGAAATTCCCAACTGTGCCAGGGGGAGTGTAAATTACTGCAATTTGGAAAAGAATTTGGCACCATACTGAGAATTTAAAATATGCCTGTGCTATGACCCAGAAATTTCTCTGCTAGCTGTCTTCCCTAGAGAAATTCTTGCACATATACACCTATACACATGCATCAAGTTCACTGAAGCATTGCAACAACACACACTGAACAGCAGTCTCTGAGAGAAGAGATTTTTAAATCATCCTGCCATTGCCTGATTCTGGTCTCAGACATAGCAAGGCAGAAACTTTAGCTCTTTTACTAATTTTTTGCATTTTGGATTCATTTCTTTGCTGTGGAGATATTTCTCTTATATTTAAGTGTGCCTATGTCCTTTTGGTTTTCTATTTTTATATTTTATTCATCGTGGCTGTTTTCATCTCTACCTAGAAGCACCAAAACTATATTTCAAATATATAGCTTCACTCAAAAATTGGGGAAGCATCTCTGTGGACTAGAAATGGAAGAAAAACACAGCAGTAAGTGGAGGTCGAAGGTGAAGATTTACTGGACGGTAGGTCTAGTAATGGGAAGACATAGCCCAGAATTCCATTTTTGTGTAGTGAGCGACTTTGAGCATGTCTCATATATCCTGTGTGGCCGAAACCTGACTCATCGACAAAATTAGGATTCCAAAGAGCATCCCACCAAGAAATGGAGGCAGAAAGCATAGCTCGGGCTGAACCAGCAAAGACTTTCTCGCTGGTGGTAAAACGAAAGGGAAACCCACACATACACACGCACTACACATGCACAGTCTACAGTAATAAGGCTGTGTACAGGGACTCACAAGTGAAGGAAAAAACAGCACCTTTGGGAACTGTCAAACCCTTTGCTAAGCTGACCGTCAAAAGTTTAATGGGCACCGATGGCTGACTTTCAATTAAAATGGGCATTAAGTATGGTTTTGTTTTTTTCTGAGAGCTTTAGTCAACTTGGGCTGCCACAACAGAGTATCACAGACATAACGGATTGAGCAAAGAAATTTATTTTTCACACTCTGGAGGCTGGGAAGCTCTGGTGAGGGATCTCTTCCCAATTTAGAAACAGTGGTCTTAAGAGAGACAGTTCTCCAGTGTCTCTATGAATGAAAGCACTAGTCCCCTCAGCAGAGGGCCCTGCTCTCATGAGTTCATCTAACCCTAGTCACTTCCCCCCAAAAATCCCATCTCCAAAGACCATCACACTGGGGATTAGGACATCACATAAGGATTCTGAGGGAACACAAATAGTTCATAACACTGAGTTTGATTTTATTTTATATCCCAAATCTACCAGATACTAGAAAGTAAATTTCAAACAATTTTGAGTAATCTCTGCCCACTAACAGTATATCCCTCATCGTTCTATATTCTGGGTCTAAATTCCAAGGGCTGACATAATATTATACCAGGACTTGAGAGAGGTGAGTGTACAGGGACATCAATATTTGTTCTCTCTCCAGATGACATCTTTGAAATGTCTTTATTCTCATTTCTTAAACAACAAACATCTGGCCCCAAACCCAATAAGACCAGCAGAAGCCCAGTGGAGAAAACAGACTTCTACCCTCAATAGGCTATGTTAGGTATTCCAGCATTCCTGTGCCTCCCACCCCATGGAGTGGGTGGAGACTGCATGGGCAGCCTAGACTTCTACCCTCACCCAGCAGTAACAAGACAATCCTTACCCTCCTGATGGATTGGTATATGGGGAGACCCATGGGAGAGTCAAGTCAGTCACCATTCCCAGTAGTACTGAAGCCACGCTCCCCCCATGGTGTCAGTGGGGACCACATGGGGAGCTGGAATTCAACCCTACCTACAAGATCATGTAGCAAGGGAGTACCCACAGAAGTATTTCAAAGAGGTCATGGTTGAGGAGGACATACCTAGCCACAATTTGATACAAAAAACATTGAAAAAGTGAGTCAATCTTGATGGGCGTGAGTCACAAATAAAGATTCCAGAGTCAAGTGGTAATAGAAGGCAAGAAGGTAGCATGTGACTGCCTAAAGAATTTGGGTAAAAGTGAAAAAAGAAAAGAGGTAGAACTAAGGTTGCATGTGCATGCTAAGTCACTTCAGTGTGTCTGACTCTTTTTGAGGCTATGAACTGCCAGGCTCCTCTGCCCATGGGGTTCTCCAAGCAAGAATACTGGAATAGATTGCTATGCCCTCCTCCAGGGGATATTTCTGACTCAGGGACTGAACCCATCTCTCCTGCGGTTTCCACATTGCAGGTGGATTCTTTGCCGCTTAGCCAAATGTACTTCCTGTAGAACTAAGGTTAGCTAGGTTCAGTAACAGAGATACAGGACCATGGGATGAATGGAGTGTCTTCCTTTCCCAATGCGTAGGAGCCCAGGAACACACTCCCTGGTGCCAACAACTTCTGGGTGCTGAGACAATTCTGGTACATTGATCTGTATCCTCAACTTGTCCCTGAATAGAAGGTGTTATTTAATATGTGCTACCATCTCTTTCATTTATCTCCCCCCACCTCCTCATGGTGGGGGGTAGGGGAAGTAGATTTTAATAAAACTTAAAACAAAGGCTAGAAAGAAATTATTAATGCTAATTCTGTTCAAAAGCTAGAGAAAATCCTTTTTAAAAATTCTGGATGCTAATATAGTAAATTTATTTTTGTTGATGTTCAGTCACTCAGTTGTGTCTGACTCTCTGTGACCCCATGGACTGCAACACATCAGGCTTCCCTGTCCATCACCAACTCCTGGAGCTTGCTCAAACTCATGTCCATCGAGTCAGTGATGCCATCCAGCCATCTCATCCTCTGTCATCCCCTTCTCCTCCTGCCTTCAATCTTTCCCAGTATCAGGGTCTTTTCCAATGAGTCAGGTCTTCACATCAGGTGGCCAAAGTATTGGAGCTTCAGCATTGGTCCTTCCAATGAATATTCAGGATTGATTTCTTTTAAGATTAACTGGTTTATCTCCTCACTGTCCAAGGGAATCTGAAGAGTCTTCTCCAACAGTTCAAAAGCATCAGCAGCCTTCTTTAATTATCACCTGAAGGATTTTATGTTTCTTCGAATTTGTTAAGACTTTTCCTGCAATGAAGCATTCTCTTTTTCATTTTTTTCCAGCTTTACTGAGGTATAACTGAGGACTAAAATAACATATTTAAAGTGTACAACATGATGATATATGTACACATTGTGAACAGTGAAGCATTCTTGACTAAGATTAAATAAATGGAGTGATCAGTTGGACTTAAATCCTTTTTAGCCTCATCTGTATGTTTTAAATACCTCCACTCCACCTGTTCAATAAGGTCTGTTTTTATAACTGAGGATTTCTCATGACTCTAAAATGTTATCTACCAAAAGTTCCTCAATACAAAAATTTTCAAAAAGCTAATGCGTCTTATTACCAGGTATTTAGACTCAGCTTAAATTCTTTAAATATAACCACTTTAAATTGACCTTGTCTTTTAATGAGCAGAATAAATAAAGTGTCATATAAATCTCCACTGAGTGTCACAAAGTTTGAGACTTGAATTGAATATTGTACAGCTAATTATGGGTTTCACTGGTAGCTCAGCTTGTAAAGAATTTGCCTGCAATGCAGGAGACCCCAGTTCCATTCCTGGGTTGGGAAGTTCGCCTGGAGAAGAGATGGGTTACCCACTCCAGTGTTCTTGGGCTTTTCTGGTGGCTCAGACAGTAAAGAATCTGCCTGCAATGCAGGGGACTTGGGTTCAATCCCTGGGTTGGAAAGATCCCCTGGAGGAGGGCATGGCAACCCACTCCAGTGTTCTTGCCTGGAAAATCCCCATGGACACAGGAGCCTGGCAGGCTACAGTCCATGGGGTCACAAATAGCTGGACTCAACTGAGCAACTAAACACAAGCAGCACAGCACAGCTAATTATAGTAATCAGTTTCAGGATATCCATAGTCTTTAAATGAAATGAGGAATCTACACTCTTTCCTTGTGACTAATCTAGAATTTGAAGCTAGACACCCAGGGGTAAATAGGAACCATTTCCTACTGAGCTTCTTCATATTAATGAGTGAAGAGGTTAAAGGATTGATTATGCTTCTCTTACAGGAAATGAACCAATGAGAATTAGTAGGATCCCAAGCATGTGGAGAAATACCAATAGAGGAAAAAAAAAATAGAGCAATATATTTGCACTATCTACCAGGGATTTGAAATCTCAGACAGGTAAGGAAGACGCATGAAAAAACATGATGGCTACTGCAGGATGGTTAGCTCTCAGTAAAGCACGATTTATTGTCTGTTTTACATCAAAATGGATTTCCTCTGGAAGAAAAGTACCCTCTTGCTTTCTGGAGTATCGTATGTAAGAGAAACATTTTAATTTCAACTCCCTCAGTGACAGTGACCCCTCTGCCCTCTCCATTTTATAAATTATTGACAAAGCGTCAGGAAGATTCCAATTGTGCAACAGCTAATTGGCCCCTCTGGTCATTTCTCAACAGCCCTGAAAAGTTCATTGGTTTTAGATAAAGACTTTCCCGGAGTTGCAGGCTCAGGCATTCCGAGAGTTTGAATAAGTTTGTGTTCTTTATTTGCTTTTTAAATACAACATTTTGAGGCCAAGGCTTGGCAAAGAGCTATGAGGTTGGGATATTTGCTTGCTAAGGAAAAAATGAGAACTCGAATTGGTATTTTAAATGAAATTAAATTTGAAATGTATATTGTAAAGCAAAAATAGGCTTTAGCTGATTTTAAAATAAGGGAAAAAATGAATGTTGATATAAAATGAATGTTGATGAAGCTATTATGAGGAAAGATTTAAAGGTAACAATATTTAAATAAAATATCATCATCCTCAAGCACTTCTTAAAGTGTATTTTAGAAGCCTTAAACTGGTATCAAGAATTTGACTTTCAGTATGCATTTTTTTCTATCTATGTAAAAAAAGAAAAAGGTTTTTTGCTCTGAGGTGGTTTAATGTAAGATGAAAATGCTTACAACTTACATTTGAAATGAAATATTTTCCAGTCTCTTACTGGAATTTTATTTTGGTTGAGAATTGCAATGACAAATCAACCCTTCTCCTCCTAGCTCTCCACTACCTGTGACCCCTGAACTGTATGAAGTACATCCCTGAACCTGTGGAATGAAAATGGGTGTTTCAGTCCACTTACTAGACTCAAAGTCATCCACATCTATGACTAAAACTGAAATGCGATTCTTTGCCAGCTTTCATTTCCATATACATTGTTTTTCCACTGTAGTGCTGTTAATAAATTGTGTTCTTTGCATGTGTGTGTGTGTGTGTGTACAAAGATGAGTAGAAAAGATTGAAGCAATTTCCCCGTTTCTTACCTCTGCAAATTTCCTTTTTTAAGAATATTACATCAGTTGTTTTTAACAATAAGGTCTCCGAAGCTATATCAAGTACTTTATCATAGGAGAATATGTTCAAGAATTTTCTGCTTATCTCAATATAAGATTTACTCTGGGATGTAACTATTTTTTTCTATTTTATCATCTTTAAACCTTTTATTTCCCTCACCTGCTAAAGTTTCTATTAACTGATAGGTAATTCATGCAGATGGAAAGAAACACAAAGGGAAATATAGGCGGAAAAGAAAAATTTAAAAGAGGGAAAAACAAAATGAGAAGAAACAGCATATTTGAAAATTTAATAAAATTAGATTTCCAAATTCAGGTCCACAACATTTTAAAAGATTAATGTTTCTCAAACATTCTCCCAGGCAGTATATTCTCAAAGTAATCCTTTTCAGAAAAGAAGAAAATGAAAGGAGTAAATTTTATATTACTCCAACCCTACTTCAAATGAAGACTTTTTTTGAAACTCTAAATAAGAGTAGAAACACATCTGAAATTATGTTCAGAATGTATATCAAGGAAAATCAAACAGAGGCATTACTCATAGTCTAAGAGTTAAAAATCGATGTATTTAGGAAACATTCTCATCTAGACAATTATCCATTCTCATCTAGACCTCAAACTGTCATTTGGGAATCCTCCCACCATTCTAAGCTATACTACACATTACACAGTGCAATGTTATACACAGAACACAGCTTATTATTCTTCATTTCTCTGCTATCTGTTGCATACATTCAGCACATACAAAGGACACTGGTATTTCTATCCTTTCTGGAGTTTTGAACTATAAATACTGAAAGCAGACATTTATACTTCTTATTTACCTTAGCATTTCAAACCTTCCCAAAATTATGGACATATTTCCACATTTTCAGTACAAATCAACTTCTCAGTGTTCTGTTTGTTCACTAAATGAGGAATTTTGCTTTGCACTTGGTGTGGCCCAAAATGTCACAGGTTACCACATTTCCAGAAATTACCCCTTATCCTCATTATAAAATCTGGTGGTAGAAGGTTTGTTTTTTTTTGTGCTCTAGTTTTTATAATCATCCATAGCCAAAGCTCATAAATATTGATTCTATGTGCCTGTTATCTATTGTCCTCAAAAGTTGTTTAGTTAGAAAGGAAGACCATCCAGAAGAGGAACTGAAGTAGACTACCACACTTCTCTGCACATCAGCAGGTAGAACTCAGCCGTGCTCTCCTGGTAGTCAATACACACTGTTATATACCTAATGAACTACTGCCTCAATGCAAGCAGGGCTCACATTAACACCATCCAAACTTTATTTTGGTCTGCACTTAGTTATACAATTTTCAATACTGGAAAATCCTATGATTCACAAAACATCAAATGACTAAATATTGTTGCTACATTACTTTGCAAACAAAGTTGTGCGGTCATTACCAGCCAGAAAGTAGGGAAGTAAAAACATAAATTTAACAAATCACTTGTCTCAAGATGGGCTCAATAAAGCACAGAAATGGTATGGACCAAACAGAAGCACAAGATATTAAGAAGAGGTGGCAAAAATACACAGAAGAACTGTACAAAAAAGATCTTCATGACCCAGATAATCACGATGGTGTGATCACTCACCTAGAGCCAGACATCCTGGAATGTGAAGTCAAGTGGGCCTTAGAAAGCATCACTATGAACAAAGCTAGTGGAGGTGATGGAATTCCAGTTGAGCTATTCCAGATCCTGAAAGACGATGCTGTGAAAGGGCTGCACTCAATATGCCAGCACATTTGGAAAACTCAGCAGTGGCCACAGGACTGGAAAAGGTCAGTTTTCATTCCAATCCCAAAGAAAGGCAATGCCAAAGAATGCTCAAACTACCACACAATTGCACTCATCTCACACGCTAGTAAAGTAATGCTCAAAATTCTCCAAGCCAGGCTTCAGCAATACATGAACAGTGAACTTCCTGATGTTCAAGCTGGTTTTAGAAAAGGCAGAGGAACCAGAGATCAAATTGCCAACATCTGCTGGATCATGGAAAAAGCAAGAGAGTTCCAGAAAAACATATATTTCTGCTTTATTGACTATGCCAAAGCCTTTGATTGTGTGGATCACAATAAACTGTGGGAAATTCTGAAAGAGATGGTAATACCAGACCACCTGATCTGCCTCTTGAGAAATTTGTATGCAGGTCAGGAAGCAACAGTTAGAACTGGACATGAAACAACAGACTGGTTCCGAATAGGAAAAGGAGTACATCAAGGCTGTATATTGTCACTCTGCTTATTTAACTTCTATGCAGAGTACATCATGAGAAACGCTGGACTGGAAGAAACACAAGCTGGAATCAAGATTGCCGGGAGAAATATCAATAACCTCATGTCACACGAGTGTATGTTCCTCGGTTCTTTGTCTCGTCACAACAAAGATTTGGAGCAACGGACATTAAAGCCCTCGGCACATTACAGCTCTCGGGTCTTGGACAAACCGTGTTACAGCTCTTAGGCAAATCAGTGTTACAGCTCCATCTTATTTATAAGATAGCAGCAGAATCCAAGACTCGAAGAGAAGAGAGTGGAGGAGTGCATGGGGAGGGAGAAAGAGAGAGAGAGAGAAAGAGAGAGAGCGCGAGAGCGAGAGAGTGAGAGCGAGAGCGAGAGCGAGAGAGAGCGAGAGAGAGTGCCCGCATGCACGTGGGAGAGAGAGTCCGAGAGAAAGCGCTTTGGCTCTTCCTTTTATATGTTTTTTCCTCCACCTGGGCCTGCCCTATACAAATTGGGCTTAGCCAGGAGTGCTGTTTGTTCTGTTTGTTCTGCCTGAAGTCTTCACTCTGGTCCTCGGACCTTCCTAGTCTTTTAGCCACCGCCATTTTGGACTCCTTTTCCCTATTCTACCTACCTAACATTCCCCCCTCAAGAGATGGGAGGCCCAATTCTTTGGGAATAGGGGTGTCGAGGTCTCTCTCTCCCGCGTGCATGGGCGCTCTCTCTCTCTCTCTTTCTCTCTCTCTCTTTCTCCCTCCCCACGCACTTCTCCAGTCTCTTCTCTTCAGGTCTTGGATTCTCCTCCTATCTTATAAATAAAATAGAGCTGTAACACTGATTTGCCTAAGAGCTGTAGCACGGTTTGTCCAAGACCTGAGAGCTGTGACGCGCCGAGGGCTTTAATGTCCATTGCTCCAAATCTTTGTTGTGACGAGACAAAGAACTGAGGAACATACACTCGCGTGACACTCAGATATGCAGATGACACCACCCTTATGGCAGAAATTGAAGAGGAACTCAAAAGCCTCTTGATGAAAGTGAAAGTGGAGAGTGAAAAAGTTGGCTTAAAGCTCAACATTCAGAAAACGAAGATTATGGCATCCGGTCCCATCACTTCATGGGAAATAGATGGGGAAACAGTGGAAACAGTGTCAGACTTTATTTTTCTGGGCTCCAAAATCACTGCAGATGGTGATTGCAGCTATGAAAT
>NW_011495023.1:10018714-10032655 GCF_000754665.1 Bison bison bison
TCCTGTGGTCATGTATGGATGTGAGAGTTGGACTGTGAAGAAAGCTGAGCGCCGAAGAATTGATGCTTTTGAACTGTGGTGATGTTGCAGAAGACTCTTGAGAGTCCCTTGGACTGCAAGGAAATCCAACCAGTCCATTCTGAAGGAGATCAGCCCTGGGATTTATTTGGAAAGAATGATGCTAAAGCTGAAACTCCAGTACTTTGGCCACCTCATGCGAAGAGTTGACTCATTGGAAAAGACTCTGATGCTGGGAGGGATTGGGGGCAGGAGGAGAAGGGGACGACAGAGGATGAGATGGCTGGATAGCATCACTGACTCGATGGACGTGAGTCTCAGTGAACTCCAGGAGTTGGTGATGGACAGGGAGGCCTGGCGTGCTGCAATTCATGGGGTCGCAAAGAGTCAGACACGACTGCGCAACTGATCTGATCTGATCTGATCTGTCTCAACTTGCATGAGCACTGATAACTATAAATCAGAGTGTCACTACAGAAGAACTTCAATGCATCTCTATCCTCTAGAAGCTGTGAGAGTACATGATAAACTGGAAAAAAACGCAAATTCACAAAGACAGTATTTTTCCATCTCTGTCTGCAGTAGAAGGAGAAATTTGAACCAGTGCTACTTCTTTGTGCAATACCAATACCTGGATATCAATTCTAATGCTGTACTCCAATAGAACAATCCCTGACTCCTTGAAGCTAGTTAATTTGGTGGGGGCGTGGGGGGCAGTGGGGGAGGCATGCTGGGCATGAAGTATCTCAGTTCCCCGACCAGAGATCAAACCCATGTCCCCCGAAGTGAAAGCATTAAGTCTTAACCACTAGACCACCAGGGAAGTACCAAAAATCACCATAACTCTATTATATTTTATTTGATAACTAGATATGATATTTTGCTAATTTAATCAGAAAAGCTGAATTTTTTAAAAAGCATGAACTCATAATGGTCCTCAAAAGAAGAGAAAATGTTCATAGAAATTGTTCACAAACTGTTGTAATTTAGAAGAGTAGATACAATACAAACACAAATTGTAGTATTCATTAAATGAGTATTTATTTCTTCTGTAAATTAAACATGTTTATAAATGCTTTTAGTTAGTGAATGAATTATTAGTGTGAATGCATATTAAGTGAATGCATTATTCACTATTAAACAATTCCTAGAACTGAGTTTAATGAAGTTTTTTTTTTCTCTTATGTCACAGTTCAAATCTAGTTTCACTCACATTCCATTAATTAGAACACAACCAGCTGACCACAACTCACCATAAGAAAAATGAGAAATATAATTCAGCTTTGCACCGCAGAAGAGACTGGAAATAGTGCCTGAATAATTAACAAAGACCTATGCTAATGAAACAATATATTTCTACCTCTGTAAACAAGGTAAAAAAGCATTCAGGGACTTTTGAGTAACCTAAATAGTTCCAGAAAAACAAGTACTGACCCCTAAAAGGAAGGTTTAGCAAAACTTTTTAGTAGAGGGTGAAATTTTAGCCTTTAAAGGCCATATGGTCTCTGTTGAAACTACTCAGCTTTATTGCTAGCATGTCAATGGAAGCGGGGAAAAAAAAAATGTAAGACCAGTGAGTTTCAATTTTATTTGAGGACCTTACTGAGGACTATAGCCTGGGAGACAGCCTCTTAGTTCTGAGGACCTGTTCTAAAGAAGTACAAGGAAGAGCCAGCATTTATATTAATTGTCTGGCTACAGAAATACATATGGCCAAGCATGTATCTTGGTAAAAGATTACTGCTAATCACAAAACACAGATATCTCCAATTAACGATTTTGATGATTTTCTACATATGAGAAAAGGCAAGAACCCAAAATTATTAAAATTCTTCCTTCCATATGCATCTTAACTATCTAGGGCCTGCATATCCAAAACACAGAACACTTCCTCTTGCTTTTCTCCATCCTGAATTCCCCACCATCAAGGGGGACTGCATGGGTTTCAGCTTAACCTTCTGTATAAACAGATGATGAGTGAGACTCTCTGTTCTCTTTGTTTACATATGCAAAAGTAGCCATAAACAATACCTAAATGAATGGGTGTGGCTGCATTCCAATAAAACTTTATTTATAAAAACAGGTATCAAGCCTAGGATAGGTTGCTAACACTCACCCTAACTGAAAGATGACTGATCAACAATGATTGACACACACATTAATTAGTTACAAAGAGAGTTCCAGTGCTAATTAGCACTAGTCTTCACACATAATAAATAAATAGGAAGCTCATTTAACAATGTTCTAAGAAAACCAATTAGCCAAATGTCTTAAAATGCAGAGATAACTTCGTCTCCTAGGAGAAAAATTATCTAGCTAGATCTAATAACAATAATTAAGCTTTTTCTTAAATATAGTTTTACTAGTGGCAATAGAGCATGTCCATATAATTACAAAAAAACAGATAATGATAAAAGTATATTACCTAGGGGTGAATAGTGGGTTGACTGAAACCAAAGCTAGGATGTTAAATATGAATGCATGGATGTTAAATATTGTTGATTTGGAACAATTTAGATGTAACAATAAATTAGAAGTTTAACATGATGCTCAGTGATATGGATATAAATAACTCTGACATGCCTGTCAGGACCTGTGCCTTGAAAAGAAATAACTGATTAATAACCCAAATTTTGAGAACTGCCATGTCCAGGACAATGCTTGCTTTTCATTTTATTCCAATAAAACTATTAAGACCACAGGAAGATAAAGTTGAACAGGAATAAAAACAATGGTGATGGAGATGCAAATTAGATTAGTGGCATTTATAAATAATATTTGTAAGTAATATTTTAGACTGTCACTGTAAATATTACAATCAGTTTTATAATTACTTCTTTTAAGATGCTAAAGCTGTTAAGAGAGCATATATTGGAATTATGATTTTAATTAAACTAAGTGATTATGTTTTTTTTCCAATAAATGTGTAAAAATCAGGGAAATTTAAATTTTTTAAATCCATAAAGATTTATGATATTTTTTAGTAATGTGTAACTATTTAAAGGAATTGATTCACTTTTTAAATGGTAGTTGACTGACAAATTAGTAATACTGGGTGTTCTACAAAGTTCAAATGTTTTCCTGTATTATTTTTATGAAAATCTTTTAACAATTAAATAAGCTATTAACAAACTGCAACACACACACAAAAACTCTATGGTGAAGTAAATGTATAACATCCTTCATAAAGAAAAGATCAAAAACTTTAAATTGTATCATCAGCAATTAAATATTTTTAAAACCACTCCTCACTAATAACACTTTTCCATCTATAGTTTATGCGATGAGCCCTGCAGATGATTTATCTTTACTTTAGCATTTTCTTTTTTTTTTTTTTTACTTTAGCATTTTCTAAGCCTTCCATTTAAGTACTCAGTATACTGGGTGATCACTTAAGCACCTGACTTCAACTAAATCAACAAGTAATACCCAGAGCATTTCACGGGGTTGGAGGGGGCTTGAGAACTAATTTCCTGTTCTTCATTTCTAAACTTGATGATAGGTTTGAGGCAACAATGAAAAGATATTTCCTGTTGAGACGGGAGATAGATAGGACCCAGTCTGAATACCCGGAGGCTGTCCCCTGCGCACAGATACTCCAAGATGAGAAGCAAGAGGGAAGTTGAGCTCTGCCCAGATAAGAGATAAAAGACTACATATTGAGGAATCACAGGGGGTTAAAAAAAAAAAAAAAAGACTACATATTTCACCTTCTTGAAGTCAAGGAGACCTTCCTGACTGCACGTGGGCAGAAAGAGTCCTTGAAGGTCAGAAAGGGAGAGGGCGCTGCTCAAATTATTACCTAAAGGAAAAAAATTATTTGTAGCTGATTAATTCTATATAGTGCACCTCTTATCATGGAGTAAAATCAATATAGGGAGAATACCATAGCTTTTATAAAAAATAAGTTTGCTTTAGTTTATGAACTATATTTCTGTATCAATGTAAATGTCTGTAGATATACACATCACTCGAACCTTCCACCTAAAACATTTTCAAATACTGACTGAAGCTAAGAAATGGCATAAGAAAATTCCTGATCTCTATTCAGTTCTCTATACCAGTGCATATCAGACATCTTATTTTGTGCAGGCATTTTAAAATCTCATATGCTGAGATGACCAGGTTTTGGTCAACTGGAGATGTTCATGCCAAGTTGACATCATGATTTTCTGTGATACAGAGAAAATTGTTTTTAGAGAGAAACCTGATCCAAGGCAATTTTCTAATTCTCTGCTCTGTTCTTAACAATCCCCAGCACTACAAATAAACAGCCTTTATACCAGGACCCACACATGAATTGGTGATTGTTTTCTTCTAACACTATTTGCTTGGGCTTCCCAGGTGGCTGAGTGGTAAGAACACAGCTGACAATGCAGGAGATGCAGGTTTGATCCTTGGATTGGAAAGATCCCCTGGAGAAGGAACTAGCAATCCACATCAATATTCTTGCCTGGAAAATCCCATGGACAGAGGAATCTGATGGGCTACAGTTCATGGGGCCACAAAAAGAGTTCAACATGACTCAGAGACTGAACAACAACAACCCTATTTGTTTAAGGTTTTCATGGGAGGCATGGCTATTTAAAGGTTATTAAATTATTTAACTTCAAATAGTTAACCACTAATTTTTACATTGTAGTGACAAACACAGCCTTTTCAGCATTAGAGATATTTTTTTTAAGCCTCATTCAAGTATTTCAGTGTCATAAATTCAGAGACTACTAAACTGTAGTGTTGGAATCACATAAGGAGGATGAGCCTTGGGTCCTCTCTAACTGTTCTTAATTTTAGAAGCTTAAGAAGGTCTTTGTTACAGGGTTTTCTTCAGTGGCTTATTTCCTGCAAATGGGCCCCAACATCTTTATAACTGCAACTTTATAAGTTGCAGTTCCTGTGCTTAACACAAATAAGGAGAAAACCCTAATAAGGAAATGCAAGATGTTTTCCATTAAGATTTTTAAAAGACATGAAGCATTTCAAAGAATTATGCAAATAGATCAAGCTGTGTGCCATTTAGCACATTTTATTATCTCACAGATTAGTGCAATTTAGTGCTTGAGCAGTGAAAGCCTCTGTCAGTTGTTGAAAGCATGAGGCATCTGTAGTCAGAATGCTGACATTAGCAGCCTACAAAATGTGGACAACTGTAACCATAAATTAGAGAAATTACCAAGGAGATCCTTCCAGAGTAAGGCAAAGAGTTGATGAAATACAGATGCCTCCAGAGTTCCCTCATATGTGCATAATTTCATAGCTGCACATTCTGATATTTTGAAGATTTTATTCCCATTCCTTTAGGGACTAAAACTTTTAATACTTCCTTGGTCAATAAGTGGGGATGGTGGTAAAAGATATAAATCATCCCAGACATAGTATTAAAAACTTATCCTTGCTCATTTTAATCAATAGCTCCATGCTTGCAAAAGGTAAAATCAAAATATTAGGTATAAACTGGCAGAAGAATAAATGATAGGGAAGAATAAATGATAGTTTCTTTGCAAATACATGAGATATATCCTACACCTCTTCAATTGTAACAATGAGTTATAATATTCAAAATGTGAAGGAGAGCTGAAGTCAATTTATTTAGTTGGCTTAGTATTTCCAGAATCCAGTGACCAGGCCAGGGGTGAGGGGTGAACTTTGTGCACACTTCCAAATGATCCTCACCTTTGGGAGGTTTACGCTCTGCTGCTGTGAATCATTTTTGAACAAAGGGTTCTTCATTTTCCTTTTTCAGTGGCCCCCGAAATACACAGTTGGCTCTATTGCTAGGGGAAGCACACTGAAACTGCCCACCCTGGCCAGGCCCTTTAGTAACCATTCACATGAGTTGTTTTATGACAGGAGATCCTGGTAAGGAATATGGAACTAATAAGCCACCACCAACCAGCAAGGTTCGGGAAAGGTCAAAAGGAGACACTGCGTGTCTGTCCACTTCCCAGAATCCCTCTCGCTAGCATCCATTTTGGCTGAGCGATGCATGCACCACCAGGAAAGACTTTGAATTAGAATGAGTGGCCAAAGACCACCTGGAAACTAATCCCATCACCATAAAACCCAAGACTGCAAGCCACATGGCAGAGCAGTTCTCCTGGGTTCCCTTACCCTACTGCTCTCCACCCGGGTGCCCTTTCTCAATAAAATCTCTTGCTTTGTCAGCACGTGTCTCCTTGGACAATTCTTTTCCGAGTGTTAGACAAGAACCTGTTCCTGGGGCCCTGAAGGAGGGCCTCCTCCTTCCTACAACACTATCAGTGGAGCTCCAGGTCCTGAGGATGCTATGGAAGCCTATTTCAGAGGCCACTCCTGGATTTGAGAGCAGGGGAAAACAGAGCTGAAGAAAAATGAGCTGACATTCAGTTTGTGTGTGTGTTTGTTTTTTAATCTTCAGAGAGTCACAATTTCTTGTATAGGGCAGGAAGCTGAGAATTGTTATAAAGAACTGTTTATAAGAGGGAGGAAATTTATCAAGATTCAGCAGTCTGACCATTATGAACAGAAAAAAAAAAAAAAAACTGGATGACAAGCCTGTTGAGGGAACCAGCGACTGCTTTTTCTTGGGGTCCACTAATAATTCTGACTGAGGCTCTGGCCTTGGACCAGGAAGACGCTGCTGCTGAGGAACCAGCAGAGCTGTTGGTGGTTGTGGAGATTTTTAGAAAAACAGGAGACTCAAGGTCCTCAGCACATAACTAACCTTCCCTCCCAACACTTACTCAAGTCTGAAGCTCAAGGGGCTGGAGAATGAAGAGTTAACAAACGCCTCTGTAAATCAGTGTATCATTCCTCAAAGCCTAAAGATGCAGAAGAAATGAAGATTCACTAGGTGGAGGGTCAGCTCAACGTTCACTAGATGATGGAAAGGCCTGTGAGTGACCCCTGCTGGGACAGACCTGACAGAAGGGCTTGTAGACCTGCTTCTGCCTCTGTTAGACCCTGAGTTCACAGCCAAGTGTACTCTGCACTAATGCTTGGACAGCTCAGGTTTGAATATTTCCCCTCTCCCTTGAGACAATTGCTTTCCAGCCTCCCCATCCTTCCTAAAGGAGAATGACCTATGTGCCAGCATGACAAAGGTCCAGAAATGCATAGAAGCTTCATTGTGAGCTCCAATCTTTTAAGGGACTCAATGGTCAACTCCAAGTGAGGAGAGGGGGTGTGCAAAAAGCAGGAAGTCATTACAATAATCAATCACTACCTGGGCTTTGGGCTCATTTACCACTAATTTGATGGAAAGATTTATTATCTTCACAATTTACACTTCTGAAAAATCACTGAATCTTGACATCAATCTCTGTGTTTTATCACAGAGGATAGGTAGCAAACCAATAGTTTATTTTTGCAAATTTGTACCTTACAGCTAAAAAAAATATAGTCTTACTTTAAATGAAGGCAACATTAAGTCAAGAAATGGCATTTTTCTCCACTCTGTGACTACAACACAATGATTCAATACTTCCTCTGCCCACTTTTGTCTTTCATAGTCATAAGGTTGTTTTCCTGTAATAAGCATTTCAGTGGGAATTAAGACCACCATTTTCTTCAAGAAGTATGATTTCACTAAGTAAGAACTGACTTGAAGTTTATAACTTCCAAGTTTGGAAATTCTTTGATATTTCATTTTCCTTTATCAGAATAGAGACAGATATTTGTTGCTGCTGTTTTTTTTGTTTGTTTGTTTGTTTATTGATCCTAAACTAAAAAGAACCCCAAATTTATTCACTTACTCCTCTTTCAGCAATATGACTTCTTCCAATTGTTAGATTTCACTTGATATTTTTAACACAAAAATCTTGTTATAGAAGTATTTTTTAAAGTATCAAAAAAGTTAAGAAAAGCAGAGAAAGTTAAAAAGTTTAGAGATAATTCCATCCAAAATTAGTACCAATAGTATTTTGGTATATTTTCATTTAAAATGCATTTAGGGGGGTGGTCCTAAGATGGCAGAGGAATAGGATGGGGAGACCACTTTCTCCCCCACAAATTCATCAAAAGAACATTTGAACGCTGAGAAAAATCCACAAAACAACTTCTGAATGCTGGCAGAGGACACCAGACACCCAGAAAAGCAGCCCATTGTCTTCGAAAGGAGGTAGGAAAAAATATAAAACATAAAAACAGAGACAAAAGAGGTAGGGATGGAGCTCCCCTCTGGGAAAGGAGTCTTAAAAAAGAGAGAAGTTTCCAAACACCAGGAAACACTCACTGCCGAGTCTGTGGCAAGCCTTGGAACCACAGAGGGCAACATAACCGGGAGGAAAAATAAATAAATAATTAAAAACCACAGATTACATGCCCAACAGTAACTCCCCAAGCAGAGAAGCAGCGCAGACGCCTGCATTCGCCACTAGCAAGCGGTGGCTGGGCAGGGAGGCGGGGCTGCATTTCTTAGAGTAAGGACCGGGCCTGAATGCCCCAAGGGCAATCTGAGGGAACTAACTTGGGATAGCAAACCAGACTGTGGGATAACTACCATGTGAAAAGCCATAACCTAAGACACCATCAGGTCTGCTCACAGAACAAAGGACTGAGCAGAGCTAGACGGCTGCAGGCTGGGGCAGGCGAGGGGAGCCAGAGCCGGAAGGGGACAATCACTGCCCCAGAGAGGCATTATCTACCAAACTGTAAGCAGGCTTCGTTGCTAACCAAGATTTCTTGGGATTCTGGACGGTCAACATCCAGCTGAGAAGGTGCGCCAGTTGTACACCCAGATAACCGAGCGGCAGGGACGGGGGAGGTGATAAGTCGCAGTGACCGCGCTCACCAAACACCTGGTCACCTGAGCTGCTCTGATCTGGGAAGGGCACAAAACGCAGGCCCAACTGAGTCTGCGCCTCTGAGGACTACCGGAATGCCTGAACCTGAGCAGCTTAGACCTGAGAGGTGCATGCAGCCCAGGGCCAACCTCAGACAGTCCCTGGCAGAGCAACCTAGAGCCTAAGCTGTGCAGACAGGGAAAGGATACATGCCTTGAGTGGGGCAAACCCATTGTGGTCAAGACACTGCGAGCACACGACAGTGTTATTTGTTTGCAGCGCCCCTCCCTCCCACAGCACAACTGAACAAATGAGCCTAAAAAAGTGTCCACCACGGCCCCCTTGTGTCAGGGTGGAAATTAGACACTGAAGAGACCAGAAAACAAAAGAAGCTAAAACAGAGGGACCCTCCTTGGAAATGACAGGTGCAATAGATTAAAACCCTGTAGATATTACCCACTACATAGGAAGGGGCCTATAGATCTTGAGAAATATAAGCCAGATCAAGGAACTATCCAAAAATGAACTGACCCCACACTGCCCACAACAACACCAGAGAAAGTCCTAGATATATTTTTACTATCATTCTTTAATTCTTTTTTAATTTTTAAGTCCTCTATTACTCCTTTCATTTTCATTTTAATAACCTACTATTTTAAAAAAAGAGAGACCCTATTTTTTAAAGCAAACTGCATATATATAAATGTTACACTTATTGTGACTTTGGCTTTTTTTTCTCTATTTTTCTTTAATATTATATTTTTGAAAACCCAACCTCTACTCTAGATTTTTAATCTTTGCTTTTTGGTATTTTTTATCAATTTTGTACTTTTAAGAACCCAATATTCAGTACCCATTTTTACTTCGGAGTGAAATTACTGGCTTGACTGCTCTCTCCCCCTTTGGGCTCTCCTTTTTCTCCACCAGGTCGCCTCTATCTCCTCCCTCCCCCTTCTCTTCTCTACCCAACTCTGTGAATCTCTTTGTGTGTTCCAGACGGTGGAGAACACTCAAGGAACTGATTACTGGCTGGATCTCTCTCTCCTTTTGATTCCCCCTTTATCCTCCTGGCCATCTCTGTCTCCTTCCTCCCTCTTCTCTTCTTTGTATAACTCCATGAACATCTCTGAGCGGTCCAGATGTGGAGCGCACATAAGGAAGTGATTACTGGCTAGCTTGCTCTCTCCTCTTTTGATTCCACCTCATCTCATCCTGGTCACCTCTATCTCCCTCCTCCCTCTTCTCTTCTTTATGTAACTCTGTGAACCTCTCTGGGTGTCCCTCACTGTGGAGAAACTTTTCATCTTTAACCAGGATGTTTTATCAATGGTGCTGTATACATGGAGAAGTCTTAAGACTACTGTAAAAATAAGACTGTAAACCAGAAGCAGGAGGCAATTCCAAATCCTGAGAACACCAGAGAAATCCTGACTCCAGGGAACATTAATTGGCAAGTACTTATCAAACACCTCCATACCTACACTGAAACCAAGCACCACCCAAGAGCCAACAAGTTCCAGAGCAAGGCATACCACACAAATTCTCCAGCAACACAGGAACATAGCCCTGAGCTTCAATATACAGTCTGCCCAAAGTCACTCCAAACCCATTGACATCTCATAACTCATTACTGGACACTTCATTACACTGCAGAGAGAAGAAGTCCAGCCCCACCCACCAAAACACCAAGCTTCCCTAACCAGGAAACCTTGATAAGCCACCTGTACAACCCCACCCACAGTGAGGAAACTCCACAATAAAGAGAACTCCACAAACTGCCAGAATACAGAAAGGCAACCGCAAACACAGTAATATAAACAGGATGAAGAGACAGAAGAATACTCAGCAGGTAAAGGAACAGGATAAACGCCCACCAAACCAAACAAAAGAGGAAGAGATAGAGAATCTACCTGATAAAGAATTCTGAATAATGATAGTGAAAATGATCCAAAATCTTGAAAACAAAATGCGATCACAGATAAATACCCTGGAGACAAGGATTGAGAAGATGCAAGAAAGGTTTAACAAGGACATAGAAGAAATTAAAAAAGAATCAATATATAATGAATAATACAATAAATGAGATCAAAAACACTCTGGAGGGAACAAATAGAATAATGGAGACAGAAGATAGGATTAGTGAAATAGGAGATAGAATGGTAGAGATAAATGAATCAGAGAGGAAAAAAGGAAAATGAATTAAAAGAAATGAGGACAATCTCAGAGACCTCTGGGACAATGTTAAATGCCCCAACAGTCGAGTCATAGGAGTCCCAGAAGAAGAAGACAAAAAGAAAGACCATGAGAAAATACTTGAGGAGATAATAGTTGAAAACTTCCCTAAAATGGGGAAGGAAATAATCACCCAAGTCCAAGAAACCCAGAGGGTCCCAAACAGGATAAACCCAAGGCAAAACACCTCAAGACACATACTAATCAAATTAACAAAGATCAAACACAAAGAACAAATATTAAAAGCAGCAAGGGGAAAACAAAAAATAACACACAAGGAGATTCCCATAAGGATAACAGCTGATCTTTCAATAGAAACTCTTCAGGCCATGAGGGAATGGCAGAAAATACTTAAAGTGATGAAAGAAAATAACCCATAGCCCAGATTACCCAGCAAGGATCTCATTCAAATATGAAGGAGAAATCAAAAGCTTTACAGACAAGTAAAAGCTGAGAGAATTCAGCTCCACCAAACCAGCTCTCCAACAAACGCTAAAGGATTTTCTCTAGACAGGAAACACAAAAAGGGTGTATAAACTCGAACCCAAAACAATAAATTAAATGGCAATGGGATCATATTTATCAATAATTACCTTAAACTTAAATGTGTTGAATGCCCCAACCAAAAGACAAAGACTGGCTGAATGGACACAAAAACAAGACCCCTATATATATTGTCTACAAGAGACCCACCTCAAAACCAGGGACACATACAGACTGAAAGTGAAGGGCTGGAAAAAGATATTCCACGCAAATAGAGACCAAAAGAAAGCAGGAGTAGCAATACTCACATAAGATAAAATAGACTTTAAAACAAAGGCTGTGAAAAGAGACAAAAAAGGACACTACATAATGATTAAAGGATCAATCCAAGAAGATATAACAATTATAGATATGTATGCACTCAACATAGGAGCACCGCAATATGTAGGACAAATGCTAACAAGCATGAAAGGGGAAATTTAAAAAAAACACAATAACAGTAGGAGACTTTAATACCCCACTCACACCTATGGCTAGATCAACTAAATAGAAAATTAACAAGGAAACACAAACTTTAAATGATACAATAGACCAATTAGACCTAACTGATATCTATAGGACATTTCACCCCAAAACAATGAATTTCACCTTTTTCTTAAGCACACATGGAACCTTCTCCAGGATAGATCACATCCTGGGCCATAAATCTAGCCTTGGTAAATCCAAAAAAAATGAAATCATTCCAAGCATCTTTTCTGACCACAATGCAGTAAGATTAGATTTCAATCACAGGAGAAAACATATTAAAAATTCCAACATATGGAGGCTGAACAACACACTGCTGAATAACCAACAAATCATAGAAGAAATCAAAATATGCATAGAAATGAATGAAAATGTAAACATAACAACCCAAAACCTGTAGGACACTGTAAAAGCAGTGCTAAAGGGAAGGTTCATAGCAATACAGGCATACCTCAAGAAATAAGAAAAAAGTCAAATAAACAACCTAACTCTACACCTAAAGCAACTAGAAAAGGAAGAAATGAAGAACCCCAGGGTTAGTAGAAGGAAAGAAATCTTAAAAATTAGGACAGAAATAAATGCAAAAGAAACAAAACAGACCATAGCAAAAATCAACAAAGCCAAAAGCTGGTTCTTTGAGAAGATATATAAATTGACAAAACATTATCCAGACTCATCAAGAAACAAAGGAAGAAAAATCAAATCAATAAAATTAGAAATGAAAATGGAGAGATCACAACAGACAACACAGAAATACAAAGGATCATAAGAGACTACTATCAGCAATTATATGCCAATAAAATGGACAACATGGAAGAAATGGACAAATTCTTAGAAAAGTACAACTTTCCAAAACTCGACCAGGAAGAAATAGAAAATCTTAATAGATCCATCATAAGCACAGAAATTGAAACTGTAATCAGAAATCTTCCAGCAAACAAAAGCCCAGGTCAAGATGGCTTCACAGCTGAATTCTACCAAAAATGTAGAGAAGAGCTAACACCTATCCTACTCAAACTCTTCCAGAAAATTTCAGAGGAGGGTAAACTTCCAAACTCATTCTATGAGGCCACCATCACCCTAATACCAAAACCTGACAAAGATGCCACAAAAAAAGAAAACTACAGGCCAATATCACTAATGAACATAGATGCAAAAATCCTTAACAAAATTCTAGCAATCAGAATCCAACAACACATTAAAAAGATCATACATCATGACCAAGTGGACTTTATCCCAGGAATACAAGGATTCTTCAATATCCACAAATCAATCAATGTAATACACCACATTAACAAATTGAAAAATAAAAGCCATATGATTATCTCAGTAGATGCAGAGAAAGCCTTTGACAAAATTCAATACCCATTTATGATAAAAACTCTCCAGAAAGCAGGAATAGAAGGAACATACCTCAACATAATAAAAGCTATATATGACAAACCCACAGCAAACATCATCCTTAATGGTGAAAAATTGAAAGCATTTCCCCTAAAGTCAGGAACAACACAAGGGTGCCCACTTTCACCACTACTATTCAACATAGTTTTGGAAGTTTTGGCCACAGCAATCAGAGCAGAAAAAGAAATAAAAGGAATCCATATTGGAAAAGAAGAAAAACTCTCACTGTTTACAGATGACATGATCCTCTACACAGAAGACCCTAAAGACTCCACCAGAAAATTACTAGAGCTAATCAATGAATATCAGATTCAGTCAACACCAAAATCAGATTGATTATATTCTTTGCAGCCAAAGATGTTGAAGCTCTATACAGTCAACAAAAACAAGACCAGGAACTGACTGTGGCTCAGATCATGAACTCCTTATTGCCAAATTCAGACTGAAATTGAAGAAAGTAGGGAAAACCACTAGACCATTCAGGTATGACCTAAATCAAATCCCTTATGATTATACAGCT
>NW_011495023.1:10032755-10048990 GCF_000754665.1 Bison bison bison
GAAATATATTTAAGGGCCTATGTCTGATAGATAGAGTGCCTGATGAGCTATGGACTGAGGTTTGTGACATTATACAGGAGACAGGGATCAAGACCATCCCCATGGAAAAGAAATGCAAAAAAGCAAAATGGCTGTCTGGGGAGGCCTTACAAATAGCTGTGAAAAGAAGAGAAGTGAAAAGCAAAGGAGAAAAGGAAAGATATAAGCATCTGAACGCAGAGTTCCAAAGAATAGCAAAAAGAGATAAGAAAGCCTTCCTCAGCAATCAATGCAAAGAAATAGAGGAAAACAACAGAATGGGAAAGACTAGAGATCTCTTCAAGAAAATTAGAGATACCAAGGGATCATTTCACGCAAAGATAGAAACAATAAAGGACAGAAATGGTATGGACCTAACAGAAGCAGAAGATATTAAGAAGAGGTGGCAAGAAGACACAGAAGAACTGTACAAAAAGGATCTTCACGACCCAGATAATCACGATGGTGTGATCACTGACCTAGAGCCAGACATCTTGGAATGTGAAGTCAAGTGGGCCTTAGAAAGCATCACTACGAACAAAGCTAGTGGAGGTCATGGAATTCCAGTTGAGCTATTTTAAATCCTGAAAGATGATGCTGTGAAAGTGCTGCATTCAATATGCCAGCAAATTTGGAAAACTCAGCAGTGGCCACAGGACTGGAAAAGGTCAGTTTTCATTCCAATCCCAAAGAAAGGCAATGCCAAAGAATGCTTAAACTACTGCACAATTGCATTCATCTCATACACTAGTAAAGTAATGCTTACAATTCTCCAAGCCAGGCTTCAGCAATACGTGAACCGCGAACTTCCAGATGTTCAATCTGGTTTTAGAAAAGGCAGAGGAACCAGAGACTAAATTGCCAACATCCGCTGGATCATGGAAAAAGCAAGAGAGTTCCAGAAAAACAACTATTTCTGCTTTATTCACTATGCCAAAGCCTTTGACTATGTGGATCACAATAAACTGTGGAAAATTATTCAAGAGATGGGAATACCAGACCACCTGATCTGCCTCTTGAGAAACCTGTATGCAGGTCAGGAAGCAACAGTTAGAACTGGACATGGAACAACAGACTGGTTCCAAATAGGAAAAGGAGTATGTCAAGGCTGTATATTGTCACCCTGCTTATTTAACTTCTATGCAGAGTACATCATGAGAAACGCTGGGCTGGAAGATGCACAAGCTGGAATTAAGATTCCTGGGAGAAACATCAATAACCTCAGATATGCAGATGACACCACCCTTGTGGCAGAAAGTGAAGAGGAACTAAAAAGCCTCTTGATGAAAGTGAAAGAGGAGAGTGAAAAAGTTAGCTTAAAGCTCAACATTCAGAAAACGAAGATCTTGGCATCTGGTCCCATCACTTCATGGGAAATAGATGGAGAAACAGTGGAAACAGTGTCAGACTTTATGTTTCTGGGCTCCAAAATTACTGCAGATGGTGACTGCAGCCATGAAATTGAAAGACGCTCACTCCTTGGAAGGAAAGTTATGACCAACCTAGATAACATATTCAAAAGCAGAGAGATTACTTTGCCAACATAGGTTCGTCTAGTCAAGGCTATGGTTTTTCCAGTGGTCATGTATGGATGTGAGAGTTGGGCTGTGAAGAAAGCTGAGTGCCAAAGAATTGAAGCTTTTGAACTGTGGTGTTGGAGAAGACTCTTGAGAGTCCCTTGGACTGCAAGGAGATCCAACCAGTCCATTCTGAAGGAGATCAGTCCTGGGATTTCTTTGGAAAGAATGATGCTAAAGCTGAAACTCCAGTACTTTGACCACCTCATGTGAAGAGTTGACTCATTGGAAAAGACTCTGATGCTGGGAGGGATTGGGGGCAGGAGGAGAAGGGGACGACAGAGGATGAGATGGCTGGATAGCATCACTGACTCGATGGACGTGAGTCTGAGTGATCTCTGGGAGTTGGTGATGGACTGGGAGGCCTGGTGTGCTGAGATTCATGGAGTCTCAAAGAGTCGGACACAACTGAGCTACTGAACTGAACTGAACTGAATCAATGAATATAGTAAAGTTGCAGGATATAAAATCAACACACAGAAATCCCTTGCACTCCTATACACTAATAATGAGAAAATAGAAAGAGAAATTAAGGAAATGATTCCATTCACCATTGCAACAAAAAGAATAAAATACTTAGGAATATACCTACCTAAAGCAACTAAAGACCTATATATAGAAAACTATAAAACACTGGTGAAAGAAATCAAAGAGGACACTAATAGATGGAGAAATAATCCATGTTCGTGGATTGGAAGAATCAATATCGTGAAAATGAGTATACTACCCAAAGCAATCTATTGATTCAATGTGATCCCTATCAAGCTACCAATGGTATTTTTCACAGAGCTAAAACAAATAATTTCACAATTTGTATGGAAATACAAAAAACCTTGAGTAGCCAAAGCAATCTTGAGAAAGAAGAATGGAACTGGAGGAATCAACCTGCCTGACTTCAGGCTCTAGTACAAAGCCACAGTCATCAAGACTGCATGGTACTGGCACAAAGACAGAAATATAGATCAATGAAACAAAATAGAAAGCCCAGAGAGAAATCCACGCACCTATGGACAACTTATCTTTGACAAAGGAGGCAAGAATATACAATGGAGAAAAGACGGTCTCTTTAACAAGTGGTGCTGGGAAAACTGGTCAACCACTTGTAAAAGAATGAAACTAGAACACTTTCTAACACCATACACAAAAATAAACTCAAAATGGATTAAAGATATAAACATAAGACCAGAAACTATAAAACTCCTAGAGGAAAACATAGGCAAAACACCCCCCTACATAAATCACATCAGGATCCTCTATGACCCACCTCCCAGAATATTGGAAATAAAAGCAAAAATAAACAAATGGGACCTAACTAAAATTAAAAGCTTCTGCACAACAAAGGAAACTATAAGCAAGGTGAAAAGACAGCCTTCAGAATGGAAGAAATTAATTGCAGATGAAGCAACTGACAAAGAATTAATCTCAAAAAAATACAAGCAACCCCTGCAGCTCAATTCCAGAAAAATAAACGACCCACTCATAAAATGGGCCAAAGAATAAACAGACATTTCTCCAAAGAAGACATACAGATGGCTAACAAACACATGAAAAGATGCTCAACATCACTCATTATCAGAGAAATGCAAATCAAAACCACAATGAGGTACCATTTCACGCCAGTCAGAATGGCTGCCATCCAAAAGTCTACAAGCAATAAATGCTGGAGAGGGTGTGGAGAAAAGGGAACCCTCTTACACTGTTGTTGGGAATGCAAACTAGTTCAGCCACTATGGAGAAAAGTGAGATTTCTTTAAAAACTGGAAATAGAACTGCCATATGACCCAGCAATCCCACTGCTGGGCATACACACTGAGGAAACCAGAATTGAAAGAGACACGTGTACCCCAGTGTTTATCGCAGCACTGTTTATAATAGCCTGGACATGGAAGCAACCTAGATGTCCATCAGCAGACAAATGGATCAGAAAGCTGTGGTACATATACACAATGGAGTATTACTCAGTCATTAAAAAGAATACATTTGAATCAGTTCTAATGAGGTGGATGAAACTGGAGCCTATATTATAGAGTGAAGTAAGCCAGAAAGAAAAACACCAATACAGTATACTAACGCATATATATGGAATTTAGAAAGATGGTAACGATAACCCTGTATGCGAAACAGCAAAAGAGACACAGATGTATAGAACAGTCTTATGGACTCTGTGGGAGAGGGCGAGGGTGGGATGATTTGGGAGAATGGCATTGAAACCAATATAATATGTGAAACGAATCACCAGTCCAGGTTTGATGCATAATACAGGATGCCGGGGCTGGGGCACTGGCATGACCCAGAGGGATGGTAGGGGGAGGGAGATGGAAGAGGGATTCAGGATGGGGAACACATGTACACCCATGGCGGATTCATGTTGATGTATGGCAAAACCAATACAATATTGTAAAGTAATTAGTCTCCAATTAAAATAAATAAATTTATATTAAAAAATAAAAATAAAAAAATAAAATGCATTTAGTATGATTTAATTGGATTTCTATGCTATTTTCTATCTGTGTCAATAAGTCATTTTTCTAAAATGTAAGTTTAATGTGTAAATCATATTCTTATATAGTTGCTACAGTTAACAAGTTACCTTGTTATGGGGCATTTAGATTATTTACAGCTATTTAGTATCCTAAATAACACTGAAGAAATGACCTATTACTCATTTAATCTGAATTCATTTGTGCATGATGATGTCAAGAATGTGGAATAAAACTGATACGCTTCAAGTCTCAAATTTTCCTTTAGAGATGATCTTCAGTTTGAGTTAGAGGAAGGTCTTTTCCTGGTTGATTATGTAGAACTCAGAAATTTCTTACTTATGTGTTTTATAAAACCCAAAGCAAGATGGAGTTGTGGCAAGTAAACATGTTTATTAAATGTGAAATCAGCCTGAAAGAAACATTTTCCAAATAATCAGGCAGGCTACCCTTGATTCTCTGTCTGAATATTAGGGGAGAAGGAAGGGGGATGGGAATAAAAGAAAATTTCAGAAGGAGAATGAGTTATTTGGTATACGTCTCCAAAAATTAACAAGTAGCAGAAAAGATAAATTCCTTTATTATAAAAATACTTTTTATGAATTTCTCTGTGACATTTTTGTTGTTTTTTAGTCTCTAAGTCATGTCTGACTCTTTGTAACCCCATGGACTGTAGTATGCCAGGATTCCTTGTCCATCACCATCTCCTGGAGTTTGCTCAAACTCATGTCCATTGAGTCAACAATGCCATCCAACCATCTCATTCTCTATCACCCACTTCTTCTCCTGCCCTCAATCTTTCCCAGAATCAGGGTCTTTTCTAATGACTTGGCTCTTCACATCAGGTGGCCCAAGTATTGGAGCTTCAGCTTCAGCATCAGTCCTTCCAATGAATATTCAGGATTGATTTCCTTTAGGATTGACTGGTTTGATCTCTTGCTGTCCAAGGGACTCTCAAGAGTCTTCTCCAGCACCACAACTCAAAAGAATCAATTCTTTGGTGTTCAACCTTCTTTATGGTCCAACTGTCACATCCATGCATGACTACTGGAAAAAACATAGCTTTGGCTATACAGACCAGACCTTTGGTCAGCCAAGTGATGTCTCTGCTTTTTAATATACTGCCTAGGTTTGTCATAGCTTTTATTCCAAGGAGTTAGCGTCTTTTAATTTCATGGCTGCAGTCACCATCTGCAATGATTTTGGAGCCCAAGAAAATAAAGTCTCTCAACTGTTTCCATTGTTTCCCCATCTATTTACCATGAAGTAATGAGACTGGATGCCATGATCTTAGTTTTTGGAAAGTTGAGTTTTAAGTCAGTTTTTTCACTCTCCTCTTTCACCTTTATCAAAAGGACACTGGGGGTAAGGAATAGCACATTTCTTTATTTTTCTATTTCTAATCATATCTGATTTAAACACACCATTTCCGAAAGTGAGAGAGAAATTCTTCAATTCAATATTAGTTCATTTACACTTATAACTTAATTCTGAAAGTTTATACATCACTCCTCCCCAAACTGGGAAAACTCCATTTTAAATCAGTCTTCATCTCTGGTATAGCTTTTGTTCCATATATTCATGGCCTCACTGTGGAGCACTTGTCTTTACAATATTGTGCACTGTTTATGCTGGTCCAGGACTCCTAAGTCCTTTCCCACCCTTGTCTACAACGGGAAAAAAAAAAATTCACATAGTCATAGAGTGGTTCTACTTTTTCAATCCACATTTTGAGCTGAGAATTGTGGAATTTAAGCCAGTCATTTTCTTTTGTAATGCTACAAAGGACTGGATTTCAGCGAGGAGATCCTTAGAGAAATTAAAGTTATATACAATCATTATTTGACCAAGTTGGAACTATTGAAGATGGAAATATTTAGTTGGAGATGAGGCTCTGCCAGTTCACAGCATGCAGAAATGAATGCTGGTCATGACATCATCACCAGTTAGGCTGTGGTCACCAGTTAGGCAGAGCCCATTGAAGGAAAGATTCAGGGCCAAGTGACATGAAAGTATATAATTTGAGCTGGTCATTCATGACTTCCTCTTGACTATGAAAGCAATCACCTAGCATTCAGAATTCAATTATGTATTTAGAGAAATTAAATACCATATATTTTCTTTCTTGCTAAATCCTTCTTTGCTTTTCTCTTGATATGGATGTGGCTCACTGCTTCTATTGAACATATCACAAAACTTAGTTCAGTCCCTCTCCTGGCTTTCTTTATAAAAGTTGCAAATTGTAGAAATGAACAAATACCCTAGTTTTAGCTTACTTCCCTGGTCTTTTATTAAAAGTCACAAATCCTTTTAACTTCCAAAAAACCATACAGGATGATATTTTTTATGTTTGCTATGTCTCCTACAAAGAAGAAAATATCTAGTGAATTGGATGTTAGAGCCAATTACCTAAAGGATTAAATCCCTTTTATTGAAATCTCTGTGCGTGTGGGTGGCATGGTAAATCCCTTAACAGACCTGACACCTACACCTTGGTCTAGAACATTTTTCCCTCCACCTGCCTCTTTGGCTTCTGTTTAGCAGGTGTGGGTGGTTTGTGGTTGAGTAAAAATAAGAATGATCCGCAGGAGCCCCTCACATTTGACACTGAATCTGTCGCTTGAATCACCCTTACATTATAAACTTGACTACCAACCAAAATTTTCAGGGAGAGAATATTCCCATTTGCTTTGCTTATAAGGGTTCCTAATAATAATAATAACCAGAAGCTTGATAAAACAAGAGTTAATTTCTCCATTTCCATTGGTATTCTAGTGTGTGTGTACAGGTAATATAAGTTTGTGTTGCTTTATTAGTAATTGTCTTACCCAATGTGATGACTCTGTTGTGTTTCTTTGTTGATGATAAACATTACATCCATACAAATACATTGATACCCAGTAAGAATTCTAGGTTTTCAAGTTGGATTTAGGCTTTATTTTTGAAACTTTGAATTAAAATTATATCATCTTTTCAAAATATTAATCTTAAAACATTTAAGTACCATTAGTAAGTAAGAAAGTGTAAAACGAAGTGTCTTTATGAATCACAAATTTTTATTTTACTTTAATATTTCTTAAATTAAAAACAGTATTCCTCCCACATTTATTCATATTTTACTAAAAACTCATTTTCGAATGGACAATGGGAGGCCAGTCTTGAATAGGATATAACCTCTTATCTCATCATTCTATTAGATATATCATGAAATAAACTTATGGGAAATGACTAATACATTTAAAAAATAGTATTTCTTCCATAAGGCATTTTATTATGTTTTAAGGTTTCAAAAAAAGTTTCATAAAAAGTTGTGAAGAGGTAACAGTTTACTTAATTTGTAATCCTGTATAGTATAATCTTTATATTTCATGCTTTTGTTGGCATTGATTTTTAAAACTATGTTTTAAAATTTTATTAAATTTTATAAAATTTAACTTGAAGTGGTAAATAAATAATATCTTCATTAAAATTAGTCAAAAAATGGAAATAAGAAGTGTAATAAATTGAGAAAATAGAAAAATAAGGCACCTTGAACACAATATGAGAAATCAAAGTTACACCCTACAAATAAAAACAATGACTCTGAGGTTGTTAAACTATTTTATAATATGCTGTAAACGAGACACTCTCAGCATATGCAAAGGTTTTAATCAGAATACTAAACATATAGCTATGATTATGAATATATTAAAAGAAAGAATAACGTTTTCATCAAGTAAATGTACAATTTGCAGCTAGAATAATCAAGAGTTATGAAAAGAAGACATACAGGAAAAAACAATGAAGGGAAAAAGGTGAACATACTGCAAATTAAACTAAGTTCAAGGGACTTTTTTATAAACAATAAAAATGAAAGTCATCAATGTATCTGAGTTCGGATTCATTTTTATTGCTTATGCTCAGTTCTGCTTCACACTCTGAGTCCTCAAGTATTTCTTCAGTTTTGGAAATGTTGATGCATAATGTAAAGTATGAAGTTAGTGTAGGATTGGCTAATTTTTCTTGCTTAAATATTCTCTATGATCAGAAGAGAAACTCATCCAGGTAGACCCTTAGTAAACATGTTGAATGGATGAAACTTTTCTTTTTTTCTTTGTGAAATTGTTTTTATTTGTACTGGGCTACTGGAGATGGGTTGGGAAATATCTGCAGGGTATACCCCAGCAGGGAAAGGTCCATTCTACTCTTCCTGGGATAATGTTTACAGCTTTTTCTTTTTCTTGGAGCTGGTGCTTTTGCTGGAATAAGCTTCTTTAGGTCCTCCTAGGAGAAGAATTTTCCCTTTTTCGGGGGGAGGTGGGGAAACATGTTGTTTCCTGACTCTCAGGGTTACTAACTGGTTCCTATTTAGGGAGACTTCCTCCTCTTGGGAAGACTTCCACTGCCAGCTGCCACTTCAAGACCATTACAAACCAGCCCCTGACTGGAAAAATATATATTTTTTTTTCTTGGGTTTGGAGGAGGCAGATGGGTCTTTCATTCCATTCTCCTGAGGAGACTCCTGGGACTTTGGCTTTTACTTCTTTTTGGTGAAGTTTCTGTTTAAATACACTTCTCCTTCATTCTCTCTGTCCTCCTTTTGAAGCTTCTATTAACTTGTTAGAAGGGGTCTTAAGGGCTTCCCTGATAGCTCAGATTGTAAAGAATCTGCCTGCAATGTAACAGATCCTGGTTCAATTCCTGGGTTGGCAAGATCTGCTGGAGAAGGGATAGATGGGCTACCCACTTCAGTATTCTTGGGCTTCCCTTGTGGCTCAGCTGGTAAAGAATCTGCCTGCAATTTGGGAGGCCTGGGTTCAATCCCTGGGTTGGGAAGATCCCCTGGAGAAGGGAAAGACCACCCACTCCAGTATTCTGGCCTGGAGAATTCCATGGACTGTATAGTCCATGGAGTGGCAAAGAGTCAGACACGACTGAGAGACTTTCACTTTCACAGAAGCTGTCTTAACTGGTCATTTTGATCTTTCAGTCTCTTTATCTGGATAAATTCCCTACTATTATCATTGAGTTTCCTAACTCTCTTCAATTGTATTTCTTCTTATTTTTATGCTTCTTTTCTTATATACTTTTTATTTCTAAAGCTGTTATTTATATCTGACTGTACTTTGTTCTTTTTTATGTACTATTATTTCAAATTCCACTGCTCTTTTTCATGGGTTGCATTCTTTTTAAAAAAATCTCATTGAGAATTCTTAATACACTCACTTTAAAGTCAAAATATATACTGCCGTAGTATATATTGGGCTTCCCTGGTGGCTCAGATGGTAAAGAATCTGCCTACAATGCAGGAGACCCAGGTTTGATCCCTGTGTTGCCTGGAGAATCCCATGGACAGAAGAGTGTGGCAGGCTACAGTTCATGGGGTTGCACAGCGTCAGACATGACTGAGCAACTAACACTCACTTTCATAGCATTTTTAATCTTTATGGTGAATTCAACTCCAGAATGCTTGTATATATTAAGTATTTTATTACTTCTCACAGTTAATTTTCCTCACACATTTTATAATTTTTTTGCTCACTCATCTTGAATGAGAAGTACTGTACTCATTCTCAGTCATAATGTTTCAAACAGAATTCATCATCTTTCTCCACTACCTCGACTCTCCACTACCGTATACAGTGTGAAGTTTCTCTTGGCTGTTTTTTGTGGATCCTTTAACCAGGGACCCTTGTCAAAAACCATGTATCACTGACTCTTCCAACTACTGTATCTCCTTTCCAACATATTGTCCAGCTATCAATTTTTAACATTTTGCCATTTCTGTTCTTCCCATCTCTATGTAACACCCTTGAGATCAGACTTCTATATGCAACCTCAAATTTCAGTCCACACTAGCTGTCAACACTGCTCAAATTGCTATTGCATTCCCAGAACATAAATTTACTTCACATGCAAATTTGAGTTACATGAATTTTACATGTATACAAAATGCATACAAAATTTACAAGGAAAAGTCAGTTATATGCTTTTAACAAAATAATTCATAACAGAGGTAAAATGAGATGATGATATATACTAGGATAACATTTTTCCTCCAAAGCAATTTCCATTCCTTCTGGAACCCTCCTATACTGTTGGTGGGAATGTAAATTTGTGCATCTACTATGGAAAACAGTTTAGAGGTTCCTCAAAAAATTAAGACAGTTGCCATATGATCCAACAATCCCACTCCTCGGCAAATATCCAGACAAAACTCTAATTCAAAAAGATACACACATCCCTATGTTCATAGAGATACTATTCACAATAGCCAGGACATGTAAATAACCTAAATGTCCATCAACAGATGAACAGATAAAGAAGAGGTGGTACATATATACAATGGAATACTACTACTCAGAGATAAAAAAGAATGAAATAATGTCATTATTTGCAGCTACATGGATGGGTCTGAAGATTATCATACTATGTGAAGTAAGAAAAACAAATACTACATGATATCACTTATATGTGAAATCTAAAAGTTTGACACAAACTTATCTATAAAACAGAAACAGATTCACAGACATGGATGGATTGGGAGTTTGGGATTAGCAGATGCAAACTTTATATATAGGATGGATAGACAACATGGTCCTGCACATGGAACTGTATTCAATATCATGTGATAAATCATAATGGAAAAGAATATGAAAAGGACTGCATGTATAGATATAGATATATATACACATATATATAACTGAATGACTTTACTGTATACAGAAGAAATCAATTATACTTCAATAAAATTTCTTAAAAAATTCCCTCCTTCCTAGCCTGCTTCAGAGCTCTCCAATCACAAATCATGAATGAAAATTTTAGTTCCTTATCATCAGATCTCTTTATAAAGGAGAAGATGAAAAAGTCTTCAGACTATGACGCCAGCCTTACACCTGAGGAAGGGGAGAGGGAAGGAAGAGACATGGATTTCACACAAAATGACCCAAAATACATGGACAGCAATAAACCATCAGTATTGTTTGATTTCCATAATAATGTTGATCAATTATTTGATTATCTTCCTGTGTCAAATTCATATTGCCTATATTGCCATGAAATGCAATTACACAAGCTATACACTCTTCCACTCTAAAGGGGGAATTTATACATGGAACAGGAAACTTGAACAAGAAAAACTACCCTCCAGTTCCCTTTCAAATTCTAGATACCAAAACTCTATTGTGAAAAATGATGTAATAGTCCTATTTCACTTCACTCTTCATATAGACACATATGCATGGAAGTGAAACTCTTAGCTGTATCTTGTGTTCTGACAGTAGCCTTCTGACTAGAGATTTCTACCTTTCAGAAAAAATGTCTTCAAACACCATGATTAACTCTTGGGTTGATGAACCAGAACCATGGCAAATGGAGACCAACTTTTGTGACTTAAGCAAGATGAAACTATTTCGTCTCTGTTTTTTGTGTTTCTCTGTCTTGTTTTTGGCTGCACTGACCAGTATGTGGAATCTTAGTGACCTGACCAAAGATTGATCTGCATCCCATGCACTGGATGCGTGGAGTCTTGACCCCTAGACCGCTAGTGAAGTTCCAAAATCCTTTTCTCTTTGATAATTCAGATGATGTATGTATTGCCTATTTCAGGGGGCTCTTATGCAACATAAGTTACCCCCAATACACCGGTATTATTTCAAATCAAATTGTATAATTTTGGCTCCCCAGGTAGTTCAGTAGGTAAAGAATATGCCTGCAATGCAGGAGACTGCCTGTAATGCAGGAGACCCCGGGTTCCATCCCTGGGTCGATAAGATCCCCTGGAAGAGGAAATGGCAACCCACTTCAATATTCTTACCTGGGAAATCCCATGGACAGAGGAGGGTACAGTCCATGGGGTCACAAAGAGTTGGACACGACTGAGTGACTAAACCACTGCTCTTTATTAGGATGAGATTTTATAATTCTCAAAGCATTTCTAGGAACATGTTCCTCACAGGAACCCTGAATCAACCTTGTGAAACAATCATAGGTGGGTTTATTACCCCCATTTTTCAATTGAGTAAGTGGAGTACAAAAGCTGTTCAATTTTTTGAGCTGGATTTGGTCTACTATTTGATGCAACCAAGCTTTGAGTCCTTGTACATTTCCCTATCAATTCTGCAAAGAAATTAATGATTATAACATGAAAAATAATTTTTCTCTTTGCTTTAAAACAGAAAACAATGGGAATTACATGTAATATGTGTGGAGTACCTACATATTACTTTGATGGGACAAACACTTTCCCAGACCTCATTCCAAGAACTAAAGATAAACAATTAAATGTTTTTTAAAAAAATTACATTACAGTGCTTTGGGAGGGGAAAGAAAGAATGTTGCAGGATAATATTTTCATATTTTACCTAATCAACCTACATTATAGGACATATTTTAAACAATGGATAAAGTCTCTGTCTCTTACAGTCCAAAAACAGTGAGCCAAACCAGAATTTTTCAATGATATCTGAGATAAATATTACTAAATACAACCCCTTGGATATGATTATTTTCTTACCTAGTTTATTGAAAGTGTCTGCTTATAGTTTTCTACTGACCCTACCTACCACCTTTTAATTAAATAAGCTGATAAAATTTCATCTTCGTGCAGAATTTCCTTTGCTTGGCCTTGCTGCTTTGTTCTGCTGCATATCACCTGTCTTGGTTTTCTATTGTATGGGTGTTTACACGGGGATGTGCTGTAACTCAAGAATAAGCATAAGGTGCTTTCATTGTTAGAAATCAAATTGGTTTAACCTGTGATTGGGGTAAAAGAAGCCCCAGCTTTCTGAAGACTGTACTCCCTGCTGAAAATTGCTAGGTTGCTCTTTTTCTCTTTTTTCCCTGTCACCTTAACTGGGTTTGGAGGCCTTTACAAGTCCAGAGCATGACTACTTAGGCAACCACACAATTCACTAGTGTGAATTAATAGGCCAAATGTATTGAGCAGAACTGACCTTTGCTTTTATATATAATGCCATTATAATTGATGCAAACTTCTTTATCTAGGTTGCAGGTATTAGCTTACTTCATAGTTCTTTATTTCAATCAGCAGGGTGTTAATTTGATTTTTTTTTAAACTCCTGAATTCTGTCATTCTCATTACTGGTTTCCTAATGAAAATCGATGGATAAAATAAATGAAACCTAAATATCATAATCCTAAAACTCCTACTATTTTACAGTTCTATGGTCATTTGCTTTGGGCATTCATTGAACCATGTATGACTTGTAGAAAGATAATCAAGTTTTTTTTTTTTTTCTTTTTGCAACCGGTATTGAGTACAAAATACAAAAACAAATCACCAACTGTGTACATGCTCAGAGTAAGCATTCATCAAAAGACATACTATTCCTCAGAATGCTTCCCTAGTAAATTAGGCTTACGGAAACTATTTGTAGACAAAAAATATAAATAAAGTATAGAAATCTATTAAATTAACTGAATAGTAGTTAGCATTTCTGATAAAAATTTGGGTGTATTATGAAACTGATTATTTTATGTTTAAATAAGTTTAATTATTCCTATAATTTTCTTAGACAAATATTCTCAACAGCTTCACTTAAAAATTGGAGAACTGGAAGGGGGAAGAATGCTATTAATAATTGCTTCCTGAGAAGCATGTTTACAAAGTTCTCTGTTCTCCTTTCTTCAAAATAAATGTCTTAGCTTCCCATTTCAATTCTGGTCATTAGAATTACCTAAAGTTTTCACTAATAATATTATCAAAGTTCAAATGAAATTCAAGATAATAGAGATATCCTTAGCTGAAAAGAGTATGAGACTATGATTTTCAATCTTGCAGATTTAAAGGTAATAAAAATTACCCTGGACAAACAAACAGTAAAAGGAATATGATATCCATATATCCTATGTAATTCAGAGAACTTACTTTAAGTATATGAATATTTGTATGAAAGACATATTTATTGATCCAAAAGTTTCTTTAAATTGATAAATGTTGGCAAAACAATATCCTTTAGTCAGCTGACTAATATCAGTTTTCACCAATATCAGATCAAGAAAATGAAAAGGTTAATAGTAATTGTACACTCAGTATGTGTGCACAAATAAGAGTGATCTTTGGTCCTTTTAAGATATGCCACTTTAACACACAAATAAGTTATTTTGAGTATATAATATATTACATTTGGGGGGCATTTCAAATAATATTTATTGATTATATTAATAAAGTTATAATAACTGGTAACATCAAACTGTTATACACCACATACAGCTCCTTGGCCAAAATGAACAGAATTTTAGCTATAGATTTATAACTAGGACTAGTCATTCAGGCCAGACATTAACCAACTGATTGATAACAGAGATGGAGTAGGAAACAGCAGCCCACTCCAGTATTCTTGCCTGGGAAATCCCATGGACAGAGAAGCCTGGCATGTTCCATGGACTCTCAGAGTTGGACATGATTGAGTGACTGAGCACAGTTTCAGAAATGGGCTCCTTTCCCATTGCTTAATGCTATTTGGATGTCATTAGACTTACAGACTCTTTTATCAGAAAAGTCACACCCTACATTGCCAGAAATTCATTCATTAGGTAACAATTCTAGTTACCTAATGCTTAACTTTTTCTCATCAACAACTACTTACATTATTCCAAAGCTTAATCCTTTTGTTTCAGTCAGTTCAGTTCAGTTCACTCGCTCAGTCGTGTCAGACTCTTTGCAACCCCATGGACTGCAGCACGCCAGGCCACCCTGTCCATCTCCAACTCCCGGAGTTTACTCAAACTCATGTCCATTGAGTCAGTGATGTCATCCAACCATTTCAGCCTCTGTCATCCCCTTCTCCTCTGGCCTTCTATCAGCATCAGGGTCTTTTCAAATGAGTCAGTTCTTCCCATCAGGTGGTCAAAGTACTAGAGTTTCAGCTTCACCATCAGTCCTTCCAATGAATATTCAGGACTGATTTCCTTTAGGATGGACTGGTTGGATCTCCTTGTGGTCCAAGGGACCCTCAAGAGTCTTCTCCAACATCACAGTTCAAAAGCATCAATTCTTCAGCGCTCAGCTTTCTTTATAGTCCAACTCTCATACCCATACATGACTACTGGAAAAAACACAGCTTTGAGTAGACGGACTTTTGTTGGCAAACCAGGGGTGGCTAGGAGTAATTAGGGTGACCAAGGGGCAGCTTACTGATAAGCTCTGTGGGACATCTAGATAGAGCACGACCCCCCAAACCATACTGTCCACAGGCACCAGCCCTGGAAGTGGGCCTCAGACCCACAGTGCCCAGAGCCGACCTCCAGGCTACACGTGGCTCCACTGGGTCTTCAGGGCACTGCACCTCCTCGAGGAAGCAGCAGAGGCCCGGGAGCCCATAGTCCGTGTGCTCCTCCTTCTCCCGCCGTTTACCAGGTCCTCACCAGGATCTGGCTGGAGTGTGAATGCAAAAACGCCAAGAGGCAGCAACTCCCCTTGGTCAAGCGCAACGTGGGCGTCCTCAACGCAGGTCCGGACCGCAGCCCACACTGAGCCGACTCCAAGTTCAGACTTCCTCACTCAAGCTTCTTACGTTGAAAGACGCGGGGAATGAAACAGACTTGACATGAGATAACCCAGCTTCCTGCTCGGACCTGGGCTAGGACTCCGGAACCCAGTATTTCGGGCGTGTGAGGCATAGCAGGCACCATCTGGGTCCTGGAAGTTCACCTACTCTGGCCGAGGGCTTGGACCACTAGCTGATAGGGCTTCCGGTTCCAATTTGAGGCCTTGCCCCAGGTTTATGGAGAGGCGACATACTTCGTGTTGAGGTACGTTTTGACGACTGGCTGAGAAAGTCGTCTAAAAGGAATTTTGAGTTAAAGTTTTGAACACGGTGCACATGAAAAACCTTTCTGCTGAATCCTTCCAGGCAACTAGTCTAAACAACTTCTATAACTTTTGAGTTATGTTTGTTGGAAATTTTCAGCTGTTCCTAATGGTAAAGTTTTAAGTGGGAGGCAGATATTTTTGTCAACTATATATATTAATACATCTAACATATAGACATGCTGCTGCTAAGTCACTTCAGTTGTCCGACTCTGTTTCATCCCATAGACGTCAGCCCACGAGGCTCCCTGGTCCCTGGGATTCTCCAGGCAAGAACCCTGGAGTGGGTTGCCATTTCCTTCTCCAATGCAGGAAAGTGAAAAGTGAGAGTGAAGTCGCTCAGTCGTG
>NW_011495023.1:10049090-10052276 GCF_000754665.1 Bison bison bison
CCGACTCTTAGTGACCCCATGGACTACAGCCCACCAGGCTCCTCCGTCCATGGGATTTTCCAGGCAAGAGTACTGGAGTGGGTTGCCATTGCCTTCTCCAAACATATAGACATAATGTATGTCTAAAATGAAATGAGGTAATTTTAGAAAGAAGAATAACATTTTTTTTAAGTTCAAATTGATTCAAGTCTCTAATTGAAATTCATTTTTCAATAGCTCTTGCTGACTGAAAATTGATTCTATTTTTTTTTTTTTTCCATTTTTTTGTCCAAGTTGGCCTCTTGAAGCTTAGAGGATTACAAGAACTCAGTCTATTTGCCAAGTTATCTTTTAGTAAAATCATAGCCTTGTTTGGTCTTGAAATTGACCATACTCTAAAGCCCTCTAATTTTGAGATGGAAGAGAAGTGGAAAACTTGGTATAAACATGTATTTACCATTTTCAAGAACAAATAATTGTGTTGATTAAACCAGTAATCTTTATTTCTGCCCATTTTGAGAGGCACATTGCTTTCTCACTTTTTTTTTTTTTTTTGGTATTGATAAAGATGTGGAGAATTTACTCTTATTAGAAGTTGCCTAAGCTGATATCTTTTTCAGGAGTTTTTAACCTGTGGTTCAAGTACCCTGCAGGGGGATGGATGGATTGTTCATGGATGGGTTTTAGAAAATGGGGGAATTCCCTCAATTCTGTGGAAATGTCTTTGGTTTCTATGTTAGGTATAATTTTTTTCTGGGCAGAAGATCCATTGCTTTCACCAAAAAGACTTTATAGCCACCCAAAATTAAGAGTCTAGGTTTTTATGATACTATAGGTTGTGAATGAAGGGTGAATTTGGAGATGGAAACTTTTGTAGTTTTTGGTAACAATTGAACAAGATGGCAGCCCTGTAAAATTTAAACCTACTTATTAAATTTTAGAAACCTTGAATTTTTTTAAACAAGCTAATCTTCAGTCTCTTTTATTTCTGAATTTTACATAGTTAGGTCTAATTTGAATTAATATTTGTGAGTCAGTTTATGTATAACATGTTAAATTCATAAATGAAGTAGACAAGACTTATTCTAATAGTATCTATGCATGAAATGTCAAGTAGAAAATTTTAGCAAATATTTCACTGATTCACACCCAAAAGCTTCTCTAATCAAAATAAAGCAGTCAACAAAAACAACAAAATATTATCTGGCCCTAATATGAATTGGTTCTCTGTCCTCTTTCTACACATATGTGAATGTGTGTGCACGTGCCAACCATGCCCAGATTCCTAAATTTTTCTGTTGGAAAGCTTTTTATTATCCTTAAAGATTGATAACTGTCAAAGGTAGACAAAGCAATAGATAGGGAGGTAGGACTTTCTACCTGAGTCAGAAGGAGGACATGACTATGCCATCCAGGAGAGGAATTCAAGATCGGATGGTATAATCACCTGTGAGGGATCCAGGGTAGAATTTAAATTTTTAGAGGCCTTTTGTGTTGAATAGCAGGCCTTGCCCACTTCTGTCACTCACAGCTCCCCAGTTTACTTCCAACCTTATCTGAGAGGATATCTTCCATTAATGCAGGAAGTGTAATTTACAGTTTATTTAGCACTTGTTCTTTACACAGAGGCTTCCATTTAGAGTAACCATTGCAGTTAAGATTTGGATCTGGTCCCTCAAATAGCCTGAATAGGAGGACCTAGACAAGTAGATGCAAGATACTAGCAATTTCATACCAGTTTCCAAAATGATAACCTTTTGAACACTGTTCACCTCTGTCTGACTCAAACTGATGACTACCAGGTAAAAGGCAGGGGTTATCTCTGAGCAATTTGTGTGGACTTCCATAAATTGTTCTCTGGGCCAATGCAATTGAAACCTCTTCTCCAGCTGAAAATTATTCTCCGAGGACTTCCTTAGTGGTCCAGCAGTTAAGACACTGTGCTTCTACTGCAGGGGCTCAGGTTCAATCTCTGGTTGGGGGACTAAGATCCCACATACCATGGGATGTGGCCACAAAGTATAAAAAGAAGAAAAAAATCATATCCAAAGTCTTTTGTCTTTGTTGAACTGGAAGTTAGGAGGGCTTTATCAAGGAAAGTGCCCAAAGGCCAAGATGTAGGAGCTTAGAATCCAGTAAAAATTTAAAAGATTGGAAAGGTAATCTTGTGTCTTATAAAGGTAGCCATGTGTGTTCCCTGCCCAGTAAACTTTGAAGAACATCACTGTAACTGTGACTAGAAAAAGCCTTTGGAAGTGATCAAGTACAATGTATACATGTGTGTCCATATTTATTAATCCTTACTTATATAGGTGAACAGCTGTTTCTGCAAATGGGCTGAGGCTGAGGCTCCCACCCCAAAGGTGCTCTTCATGTTGATGAGACCTGGACAGAACCACAGTGATAATCTCAGAACCATCATGTAACCTCTTGACCTAGACCCAAGATGAAAATTTCCTTGACTTGACAAGCATCATTTTTATTGCAATAAAATCTTCCTGGTATAATAAATTTGAACGTATATAGTTTTCGTTCTGTTTTTCTCACAGCTATGAGACTTTCGCTTCTATTTCACGAAAACTTTACATTTCCTCTCAGTGGTTCGAATTAGAAAAATTGAACTTAAAAAAAAAAAGTGACACAGAAGAGAAAGTAAGGGATTCCTTCATTGCACTATTTAGATAGCAGGAAGGAAGCAGAAGTGCTTACTTATGTTTGGTAGTAAGAATTGCTGAGAGGTAGGTCATTGGAAAGACAGAGCCTGAGTACCATTCTCTACATACATTTATCATCTTCAGCACTGAGACCACTCAACCTTTTGCTTTGAGGAGGACTGAGAAACACCGACTAGATCTGTGGCAAGTTGAATAGGTGAAAGTGTTCTCCATACCACTAATCTAAAATGTCCTACCTATTGGGGCTATCATAGAATCCCTGAATTTTGATAAAATAAGTACATTTAAAATGTCAGTTAAATATGTAATTCAATTTTAAATCACAGCATTTTGCTATATGCATCATGATATTAAATGTTGCTGACTCAAATAAAATAAATAAGTAAATAAAAGTAGGTTCCATTCAGTTCAGTTCAGTCACTCAGTCATGTCTGACCCTTTGTGACCCCATGAACTGCAGTACGCCAGGCCTCCCTGTCCATCACCAACTCCCAGAGTCCACCCAAACTCATGTCCATTGTGTCGGTGATGC
>NW_011495023.1:10052376-10052935 GCF_000754665.1 Bison bison bison
ATGCCATCCAACCATCTCATCCTCTGTCATCCCCTTCTCTTCCTGCCTTCAATCTTTCCCAGCATCAGGGTCTTTTCAAATGAGTCAGCTCTCTGCATCAGGTAGCCAAAGTATTGGAGTTTCAGCTTCAACATCAGTCCCTCCAATGAACACCCAAGACTGATCTCCTTTAGGATGGACTGGTTGGATCTCCTTGCAGTCCAAGGGACTCTCAAGAGTCTTCTCCAACACCACACTTCAAAAGCATCAATTTTTTGGCACTCAGCTTTCTTCACAGTCCAACTCTCACATCCATACATGACCACTGGAAAAACCATAGCCTTGACTAGACAGACCTTGTTGGCAAAGTAATGTCTCTGCTTTTTAATATGCTGTCAATGTTGGTAATACCTTTTCTTCCAAGGAGCAAGTGTCTTTTAATTTCATGCCTACAGTCACCATCTGCAGTGGTTTTGGAGCCTAAGAAAATAAAGTCTGTCACTGTTTCCACTGTTTCCCCATCTATTTGCCATGAAATGATGGGACCAGATGCCATGATCTTTGTTTTCTGAATGCTGAG
>NW_011495023.1:10053035-10101764 GCF_000754665.1 Bison bison bison
TCTTTCACTTTCATCAAGAGGCTCTTCAGTTCTTCTTCACTTTCTGCCATAAGGGTGGTGTCATCTACATATCTGAGGTTATTGATGTTTCTCCCGGCAATAATTTTACATATTTAAATATTACAAGAATATGAGAATTTTAAGTTATATGCTGAAGTCTGGAGTATTTCAATTCAATTTAATAAACATTTATTGAGACTCCAGTAGGAGTCCTTCTCTAATGCAGTACTCCAGGTTTTAAGGATACAGTGTGGTCCATGCTCACACACAAAAAAAGATGTATAGGCAAATAAGGTGAAGACAAACAGAATTTTGCTTCAGATAAAATAACAGCACAGATAAAGGAATGGATGACCTTTCCAGGAGTCACTAAGATTAGAAAGGGCTTCTAGGAGTTAACAGGTCAGTTTGGGATGATAAGCAAAAATCTCCTGAATCAGGAGAAGACCTTGTGTGATGGAAAGCATAGTGTGTGCAAAGGAATACTCACATAAGGTAACATGTTTATTTTTAAGATAGCCAACTCATGGTAGATAAGTGGCAGATGATAAGGAACAAAAGTAGATTGAGAGGTTCATGAAAACCTGATATGTTTTCAATATGATTATTTTTAAAATATAATTATTTTTATAGAATAAACAAAGACTTGAGTGGAAATATAAAATCTTCAATTACTGTTAGAACTTCTCAGTGGAATTACAATGCATTTTTAATTAACTGAACTTGCTAGCAGCAGTTCTCTATGTGATAGCACTAGGTGAATGTTAAAGAGTGCAAAGAAATTGGGCAATGCATAAACAAAAGTACATTTATAGTCAGAAAACCAGGAGTGAAGTGTCTTAGCTTTCCCATACCTATTTCATATTAGCCACGGGATATGTTCAGCAGTGGCGATAGGACTGGAAAAGGTCAGTTTTCATTCCAATCCCAAAGAAAGGCAATGCCAAAGAATGTTCAGACTACTGCATAATTGCACTTATCTCACACGCTAGCAAAGTAATGCTCAAAATTCCCCAAGCCAGGCTTCAACAGTATGTGAACTGTGAACTTCCAGATGTTCAAGCTGGATTTAAAAAAGGCATGGGAACCAGAGATCAAATTTCCAACATCTGCTGGATCATCGAAAAAGCAAGAGAGTTCCAGAAAAACATCTACTTCTGCTTTATTGACTATGCCAAAGCCTTTGACTATGTGGATCACAACAAACTGTGGAAAATTCTTAAAGAGATGGAAATACCAGACCACCTTACCTGTCTCCTGAGAAATCTGTGCACAGTTTAGGAAGCAACAGTTAGAACTGGACATGGAACAATAGACTGGTTCCAAATAGGAAAAGGAGTACGTCAAGGCTGTATATTGTCACCCTGCTTATTTAACTTATATGCAAAGTACATCATGCGAAACGTTGGACTGGAAGAAGCACAAGCTGGAATGAAGATTGCCAGGAGAAATATCAATAACCTCAGATATTCAGATGACACCACCCTATGGCAGAAAGTGAAGAGAAACTAAAGAGCCTCTTGATGAAAGTGAAAGAAGAGAGTGAAACAGTTGGCTTAAAACTCAACACTCAGAAAACGAAGATTATGGCATCTGGTCCCATTATTTCATGGCAACTAGATGGGGAAACAGTGTAAATAGTGACAGACTTTATTTTCTTGGGCTCCAAAACCACTGCAGATGGTGATTGCAGCCATGAAATTAAAAGGCGCTTGCTCCTTGGAAGAAAAGTTATGACCAACCTAGACAGCATATTAAAAAGCAGAGACATTGCTTTACCAACAAAGGTCAGTCTTGTCAAAGCTTTGATTTCTCCAGTAGTCATGTATGGATGTGAGAGTTGGACTACAAAGAAAGCTGAGTGCCGAAGAATTGATGCTTTTGAACTGTGGTGTTGGAGAAGACTCTTGAGAGTCCCTTGGACAGCAAGGAGATCCAACCAGTCCATCCTAAAGGAAATTAGCCCTGAATATTCATTGGGAGGACTGATGCTGAAGCTAAAGCTCCAATCCTTTGGCCACCTGATGCAAAGAACTGATTCATTGGAAAAGACCCTGATGGTGGGAAAGATTGAGGGCAGGAGGAGAAGGGGATGACGATGGATGAGATGGTTGGATGCCATCACTGACTCAATGGACATGATTTGAGTAAACCCCAGGAGTTGGTGATGAACAGGTGGCCTGGTGTCATGGGGTCACAAAGAGTAGGACACAACTGAGCGACTGAACTGAAACTGAACTGATGCTCAGATATCTTAGCTTCCCAGATATTGTTTCACATATGTACAGTGGGCTAATGATACCTGTTCTAGGAAATTCCCATAACTCTAAAGGTTATTGAGAAGGTAGAATTGATCTGCGTGAAAAGTCATCTTAAAAATTCTAAGCAGGTTTATATTTTGTTCTACAAAATATTGCAGATTGTGGCCTAACAAATTATATATTTATAAAAAGTTGGTTTGTACAAACAGCAAGGACCAACAATTAAAACCTGAACTTAATATTCTTATCTGTGTCCTTTCCCTTTATTAAAGCAAAATGTATGTCCTGTACACCAGACTGTCCACTACAAAGCAGGGGACAAGTATACTGAGTTTGAATTCCTATGGATAGCAGTAATGCTCCCTACAAAACTCAATTCTTATGAAAGATTTTTCATGCCTCATACATTTCCTTTTGGAATAGCAATGTATTTGTAAGGCATTAGGGAGTAAAAGAAAGGATGTTCTTCCTCTCTCTGCCCCTGAGCAACTTGAGTTTTTTCCACCTCAGTGCTCTCTAGCAGGGAGTTCAGTTCCTCTCCCATCATACCCCAAGCACCATTCATTCAAGGCTGTTATATGAGGAGATGAGAGAATTACATCAAACCAGGGTAATGAAATATTCTTATATGCTTTCAGAGATACATACATATTTTGATACCACTATTCTGAATTTCCTCATTTATTGCCATCAGAAGGAATTCCTCCAACCTCATTCTATCAATGTATTCTTGGAATTTCTTGTCTAGACCATTCTCCCATTTTCATCTTTGTTTCTAAGTCTGCCATGTTCTCTCTTCAGAGCCTCTCACAGCTAACCTGATATTCCTCTTCATTTATTATGCAGAGCTACAGCTGGTTCTTTCTTTCATCTTTGCAATCTTGGTTAGGCCTGAGTGAATGTAGTAACTTCTCATATCAGTAGAATTTTTACACTGTAATGGGGACTTTATAAATTTGGGAGGAGGGTGGTGGGCAAACACTGAGCCACAGAGGAACTTGAGGAAAAAATTGATCATGTTTAATAATATAAGTTAATCATGCTGCTGCTGCTGCTGCTGCTAAGTTGCTTCAGTCGTGTCCGACTCTGTGCAACCCCATAGATGGCAGCCCACCAGGCTCCCCCATCCCTGGGATTCTCCAGTCAAGAACACTGGAGTGGGTTGCCATTTCCTTCTCCAATGCATGAAGTGAAAAGTGAAGTTGCTCAGTCGTATCCAACTCTTAGCGACCCCATTGCCTACAACCTACCAGGCTCCTCCATCCATGGGATTTTCTAGGCAAGAGTACTGGAGTGGATTGCCATTGCCTTGAAGTCTTATTAATTAAGATGTTTTTAGACTTTCAGTTCAAAGATAGTAATTGAGCATGCATTTGTCCATTTTCCACATCTGTGCATCTCTGTTTATTGTATCTGTTGTCTCTGATTACTCAATAAAAAACTGAACTATCTGCTCACTCATGTTATGTCTTTTTAATGGATCAGGCAGGACAACCGCATATAAATTCACAAATTTTTTAGTGACGTTCTCTATTGTTAAACAATCTTCCTGAAATTTGACCTAACAGCTCATGCCATATTCCTTCACGAAGAATAACTAGAGTGTTCTCAATGTAATTGTCTTGATGGCAATAACAGATTCTGTACTTAATATGGTACCCTAGACAAACTGGCCCTGATATCCTAATCTGTTTTTTAAAAGGTTTACAGCTTCATTTCTCTTGTTTCTTTACTCATTTCGGGCATCTTATAGCCCTGTTCATAACTTGAATCCTAAATAACAGCTCATGACCCTCCTGAGGAGCCTGCTGTATTTTTCTTTTTATGTCTCCATTTTAATAAAAAGAACTATATATTTGTGTATGTTTAAAGTACATGATTGTATAGGCACCATTCTTTCTTTTTTAAGTGTTGTTCCTAGGTATGGATTTCAGGGATATTCCAGTTATAATTGGAAGGATTCAAATGAAAAGAAAATTTCGTTTTGACAATGACTTGGGATGTGTGTGTGTTGTGTCTATGTGCTTTTAGTGTTAGAAGTTAAAGGGAACCACTCCTATTGTTTCTTTCTCTCCATTCATCTCTCATCTTTTATACTCAGGAAAGCATTGGGGTTTTTTAAATTTTAGGTTAACTGATTTTGTTTTTCATCATAAAGTCACAGTACTGAGAGCCAGAAAGGACTTTATAAAGTATAACAGAATAATTTAAATAGAGACAGCTCTGCAGTTAGATTAAATCCTTTTTCTCATTTTCTAATTAAATGATCTTATTTAAGTTGCATAAGTAATCTGTGTTCATTTTTATCATTTGTAAATGGGGAAAATAATGGTGACTATTTCTGAGATCAGATTATGGTAAGGGTGAATTAGTTTATGTACCAAGAATAAATCAATAAATTAATGCCTGGAACACAGGAACTATTCACTCTTCTGCTGCAGTGTCTCTGTCTCTGTCTCTTGCTATATACTGAACAGTGTGGGTTTGAACTGCACAGTTATATGTGGATTTTTTCAATAAATGCATATCACCGTACTATGTGACTCTGGCTGGTTGAATCTGTGAATGTGGAACCTGGGATATGGAGTGCGGATTGTAAAGTTATACATGCAATTTACGCTTTACAGAGGATCAGCACCTCTAAACTCCACATTGTTGAAGGTCAGATGTGTGTGTGTGTGCATGTGTGTCTATTTATAAAATCTTCAGTCCCATAAAGACCTCCTATGTCATACCTATCCTCATTTCCAAAATGAGGATTTTATTGTAGAGCACTATAATAATTTGCATGCACAAAACATGTATAATTTGAAAAGCATTTTGCAAATGTTACTGTATTTCATTCTATGAAAAATTTTGAGAAATTTGTGTACATAGAACATTTATACCTTATGGTAATAACAAACATTCTGATAAATGACTATACTTTGTGTATCGTGAATATATCACTAAACTTGGAGTTTTTATGAAGTTACCCTATATCTTTCATAACTAATAGTAATATTTTGACAGAATTAAATATTACTTGAGTATCTTGTATGAAAGTCATAAAATATAGGTTACTTAAAACTTTTATCTTTCCACATCCTATTACATTGCTCCAACTGTAAAAACTAAAAGGATAGACCAAAAACATATTTTTTCAACACACTGAAGAGCTTTGGATGCAATGAAATCTAAAGGAAATACATTCTAGTGAAAAACAAGCCCTTCCAAGAGGGTCAGCAGTCTAGGGCAGCTGGGAATGTTGCCAAATCTGAGCCTGTGTTGGCAGAGAAACAGGCCTTTCATGGGTGGAGAAAAATTGCTTCTGTCAAGAGAGATCACTCATAGAATTGGAATTCATAGAATCCCTATATGCAGAGTTAGTTCTCCCTGCCCATCTACCCTTGGTTCTCCCCAAAGGATAAGAAATGCATGTAAAAAAAAAAAAAGGTTACAGTTTAAAGCAATTGGTAATATCAGTAGGTTGAAGGATTTATAATATATGTAGAAGTAAAATATATGGCAATATTAATAAGAAAAGATTGAAGAGTATATAAAATTATAATATTAAAGGATTCTTATATTATTCATGAAGTTGCAAACTGTTAACCACCAGAAATATACTACAAAAATTTATAGCTAAAAAGCCAATAAAGTAGATAGAGGGGAATAATAAAAACTTGTTTAATCTAAAAGAAGATAGAAAAGATAAAGAACAGACAGGATAATTAGATAACAAGATAGCAGACTTAATTCCAGCCAAATCCATAATTATATTAAATATAAATGGACTAAATTTCCCAACTAGAGTGATTTTCAAATTATATTGAAAAAGAGAAAGGCCTAATTTTTATACTGGTTATAAGAGATTCACTTAAGAATACATGTAGATTGAAAGTTAAAGGATGGAAAATAACATGTAAGCCATAAGAAAATTGATGTGACATAAAGAAAACGCAAACTAAAACCACAATGAGACATGACTGCCCATTAGAATGGCAAAAATTAAAAAGGTGGACAGAGCTGTGTGTTGTCAAGAATATGAAGCCACCAAAAGTCTCATTCACTGGTTGCAGGAATGCAAATCGTTACACTGTCATTCAAAAACCACTTGATGGATATTACAACTAAACATATTCAAGAAAAACTAGTGCATATACTCTAAATAAAAAGTACCTGGGGACTTCCCTGGTGGTCCAGAGGTTAAGTCTTCACACTCAATGAAGGGGGCCCCAGTTCAATCCCTGGTCAATGAACTGGATCCCAATGCCAGAAAAGAAGTTCAAAGATTCTTAGTTTTGCAAGTAAGACTCCTTGCAGCCAAGTAAATTTTTTTTAAGGTACCTGTTCTAAATGATTCATAGCAGCAATGAGGTATTACCTCACAACCAGCCATAATAACTATCATCAAAAAGTCTGCAGATAATAAATGCTGAAGAGGGTGTGGAGGAAAGGGAATCCTCCTGCACTATTAGTGGGAATGTAAATTAGTGCAGCCACTGTGGAAAATAGTATAATAGTTCCTTAAAAAAAAAAACCAACTAAAAATAGAGCTACCATATGTTCTAGCAATTTCACTCCTTAATACATATCCATAACATACAGAAATTCAAGTTTCAAAAGATACATGGACCCCAATGTTCATAACAGTGCTATTTACAATAATGAAGACATGGAAGCAACCCAAGTGCCCATCAGCAGACAACGGTCTTAAAATTTTGTGTGTATATATGTCTTGGAACATTTCTCAGCCATAAAAAAGACTGAAATATTGCCTTTTTCAGCAACATGGATGGACCTAGAAAATATGCTGAATGAGTTAAGTCTGACAAATACTGTTTAACATCACTTATTTATGGAATCTAAAATACAATACAAATGAACCTGTATACAAAACCAAAACAGATTCAAAAACACACACAAAAAAAACTTATGATATCCAAAGAGGAAAGGGTTGGGAGAAGGGAAGGAACAAATTAGAAGTATGGGATTAACAGATATAAACTTATACATAAAATAGATAAGCAATAATGATTTACTGCATAACCCAGGGAATTATATCCAATATCTTGTACTAATCTACAATGGAATGTAATCTGCAAAAAAACAAAACAAAATCTATATTCTGTACACCTGAAACTAAGGCAATATTGTAAATAAACTATGCTTCAATAAATTTTTTTTAATTTCCAAGTTCAGCATATCATCTTTATTTTGTCTCTTCTGATATTTCCTGCATTTTTCTGTAATTAACTTTTCTAAAGCATCTAAAGCATCTGATTATGTCTCTTGTCCACTTAAAAATCCCTAAAGTCTCTTCATGGCCTAGAAAAAAAATTACAACGTTTGACACATTGTGGATATAAATTACCATTCTACATTCCTCTCCTTCACCCGTCTTCTCTTCCATGGTCGCACCAGTTCTCAGTGTCATTGCTGCTAAGTCGCTTCAGTCATGTCCAACTCTGTGCGACCACATAGATGGCAGCCCACCAGGCTCCCCCGTCCCTGGGATTCTCCAGGCAAGAGCACTGGAGTGGGTTGCCATTTCCTGCTCCAGTGCATGGAAGTGAAAAGTGAAAGTGAAGTCGCTCAGTCATGTCTGACTCTTCTCGAGACCATGGACTGCAGCCTACCAGGTTCCTCCACCATGGGATTTTCCAAGCAAGAGTACTGCAGTGGGGTGCCATTGCCTTCTCCATCTCAGTGTCACAGTCACATGGAATTCATTGTTTCAGGAACATAGCCATACTTTCTGACTTGCATTTATTAAAGCCATTGACCACCTGGAATTTTCTATTCCCTCCTGAAAGTTAGCTCAGAAAATTCAGTATGATGCCTTCTGTAAATATGTCTTAAAACACTTTTGAAATTAATTAGCATCTCCTGTGTAGTAATCTAGTACTCACCTTGTGTGGAGTGATCTAGTATTCACTTTGCTCTTGTTTGTTTTGGGAGAGGGGGCGGAGTTGTTTGTTATGTTAATCACTTCTCCTCTTATTGTCTTTTTAATGTTGATAGTCCCTGCTGTTTCACAGAGGTGCACGTATTTGTAAATTAGCTTTGAATTGAATTAATCTTACTGGTGAGTTCACCTATCAATTATCCTTTTCAGGTATTTTCCTTTAAAAATGTCCTTGTCTTGATAAATTCTGATTTCTAAAAGAAAATTGAATTTAATTTTGACCTTAACATTTTTTTCAAAACAAAATAATGGAAAGTACCATGAAATGCTAATGCTAGTTATGGGTAACATTTTAAATGGTACATCAAATGTAAAAAAAAAAGAAACCCAATTCCTGTGAAAACCAGAGGGAGAAAAAAAAAAAAAAAACCTAGATAATGCTATAACTAAAAACAGAGGAATTTAATACAATGCACAACTTTAATCCCAAGACTGCCATTTTTTTCTTGGCTTGGGGACAAAATGGTCACATTTATAAACTTTGCTTCTTATTTTTCCTCATGTGACCTTACACATAGCATACAGTGCAACTGAAATCAACAAAGCTGCAAAATGATATATAAAAAATCCAGTATGTTCTTCCTTCCAGTAAATTCCTTCAGTGAATTTTAGATTGCAATGGCACTGTTCTTTAATCACTGGGAAAGATCCTGTGCCAATGTTCCTTTCAGTTCAGATAAACATTGATAAGATTAAAGCTGGCTCTAAATTATCTGCCTTACCATGCCTTGACTGATTCTCAGAATGAAATCGAGCAGTTTTTATTTTGGTTAAGTTGTTGATCTTTTCAAAATACAGGCATGTCTGGCTAAGAAAACATCTACAGAAGGCAAAATGACATGCAAAAGAAAATGTTAACCACCAGCTGTGCTATCAGATGTGTTCAAGTTTAGGATTTTGACAAGTGTTTGAGGAAAACATGAATTCATCTCATTTCCTGAGAAGCATATATGTCTCTGGGCATTTAGTTCTGGTTGAAGTAAATACCTAAATCTATCTAAATTTTTAAAGGACCTCAGTAATATAAGTAAATGGTATTCTTTTTAGTTTGTATTTCTGCATGTGATTCTTTGAGGAATCTTAGGAAAGAAAGAGTGAAATAAAATTAAAGGCCATTTAAATAGTAGTTCAATCTGTATCTTAGGGATAAGCATAATCTACTTTTTTTAAAGGTGTAAGTTAGTATTGATTTTTCTTTCAATTCAGTCAGTTCAGTCACTCAGCTGTGTCCAACTCTTTGTGACCCCATGGACTGCAGCATGCTGGGCTTCCCTGTCTGTCACCAACTCCCAGAACTTACTCAAACTCAAGTCCATTGAGTCGGTGATACCATCCAACCATCTCATCCATTGTCGTCCCCTTCTCCTCCCGCCCTCAATCTTTCCCAGCATCAGGGTATTTTCCAATGAATCACTTCTTCACATCAGGTGCCAAAGGATTGGAGCTTCAGCTTCTGCATCAGTCCTTCCAATGAATATTCAGCACTGATTTCCCTTAAGATAGACTGGTTGGATCTCCTTGCAGTCCAAGGGACTCTCAAGAGTCTTCTCCAATACCACAGTTCAAAAGCATCAATTCTTCGGCACTCAGCTTTCTTTATAATCCACCTCTCACATCCATACATGACTACCGGAAAAACCATAGCTTTGACTAGATGGACCTTTGTTAGCAAAGTAATGTCTCTGCTTTTTAATATGCTATCTAGGTTGGTCATAGCTTTTCTTCCAAGGAGCAAGCACCTTTTAATTTCATGGCTGCAATCACCATCTGCAGTGATTTTTGAGCCCCCCAAAATAAAGTCTGTCACTGTTTCCAGTTTCCCCATCTATTTCCCATGAAGTGATGGGACTGGATGCCGTGCTCTTAGTTTTCTGAATGTTAAATTTTAAGCCAACTTTTTCACTGTCCTCTTTCACTTTCATCAAGAGGCTCTTCAGTTCCCCTTCACTTTCTGCCATAAGGGTGGTGTCATCTGCATATCTGAGGTTATTGATAATTTTTCTAGCAATCTTAATTCCAACTTGTGCTTTATCCAGCCCAGCATTTCTCATGATGTACTCTGCATATAAGTTAAATAAACAGGGTGACAATATACGGCCTTGACGTACTCCTTTCCCTATTGGAACCAGTCTGTTGTTCCATGTCCAGTTCTAACTGTTGCTTCCTGACCTGCATACAGACTTCTCAGGAGGCAGGTCAGGGGGTCTGGTATTCCCATCTCTTTAAGAATTTTCCCACAGTTTGTTGTGATCCACACAGTCAAAGGCTTTGTGTAGTCAACAAAGCGGAAGTAGATGTTTTTCTGGAACTCTTGCTTTTTTGATGATCCAGTGGATATTGGCAATTTGATCTCCGGTTCCTCTGCCTTTTCTAAATCCAGCTTGAACATCTGAAAGTTCACAGTTCATGTGCTGTTGAAGCCTGGCTTGGAGGATTTTGAGCATTACTTTGCTAGCATGTGAGATGAGTGTAGTTGTGCGGTAGTTTGAGCATTCTCTGGCATTGCCTTTCTTTGGGATTAGAATGAAAACTGACCTTTTCCAGTCCTGTGGCCACTGCTGAGTCTTCCAAACTTTCTGGCATATTGCTGGCATTTTTGCTGGCATTTTTCTTTAGTTACTAATAATTATTTCAATTTTCACTTAATTTACCCCCAGCCCCATGTATTTGGAGCTAGAGTTTGGGTTGAAGGAGAGGAGAGCAAACCAATTTACAATCTGGTTTTAATCAACAAATATATTATTCAAAATGACAGCCTTAGCTATTAGTTTAAAAACCCATACCAAGTAGTTTAATATCCATACCCAGCAAGATTCACAGCTTTTTTATACAAACAGGTACCTTACAGTGCTCAAACGCTTATAGTGCACTGATATGTCTTCAAAATTATTGGCAATCAGCATGTCATCAGTTCACTTTTCCCAAAAGATAGAAATCACTCCTTTTACCATCTGTTTTTGTTTTTTGTTTTTACCATAGATCTGTCTTTTCTACCAGGTGAACTAGCTGAATATAACTCACCACCCACAAATCTGATGCTTTAGTCTCTTTATTTGCTTGTGAGTTATGTTTATATTCATCAGTAGTTCTGTTCTTTGTACATCTCTCTTCCTTAAAATATGCTTTCATTTAAATGGTAGCATATTTTTAAGGGAGACATTTACTCATGCCTATACCTGCAGTTTTTTGTTTTTTGGTGGTTTTTTTTTTTTTTGCTTTTCCCTCAATTGCTGATCTGCCCTGAGGAAATGAATGTTGCTCTGCTTGTGATGCTATTCCATTGGTTGGATGGTTGAAATTTCTTACATCTGGGGGTTTTATAGATGTCTACACTAAGCCTTTCCCTTGAGAGCAGAGATTACTTTGCCCAGTGTTTTGCTGGCACAAATATATTTTAGAAATCAACACAATATCTCAGTATCTCTCTAGTTAATACTGATTTGTATCCACTGTTCACAAAGAGTGATTCTAAGCTTCTTTCATGATCTGAAAACTTGAAATCATTTCATGAAATCCTACTGCAAATACCACCACAAAACACCTACAGAGACATAATTGGATATTTCACATTGCACTTTTCTAGAGACGTAATTGGGTATTTCACATTGCACTGTTTTCACTTTTAAACCTTCCTGAGATCATTCAAGTTATCTTTCATAGAACAGATAAACTCAGAATAAAAAAGTGGGCATAGTTATGTACCTTGGGAGAAAAGCGAACAAAGAATAGATACACTTTCCCTGTCAGTAAGAACTTCTTACTGTTTGCTTTTTAAAATCTGTCTACTGCCCCAGCCTAGCAACAGATATGCATTCGTGCTAAGTCACTTCATTCATGTCCAACTTTTTGAGACACTATGGACTGTAGCCCACCAGTCTATCCAAGGGATTCTCCAGGCAAAATTACTGGAGTGGGTTTCCATGCCCTCCTCCAGGGGATATTCCCAACAGGGGATCAAACCTGTGTCTCTTATGTCTCCTGCACTGACAGTTGGGTTCTTTACCACTAGCACTGCTTGGGAAGCCCTACCAATGGATAGTGGTCACTAATCGCAACAGCCCTGTGTGATAGTTCAAATCCCATAAATCCTCTTTACAGAAAGACAAGAAATTAGACCATTCTGCAATTAATAGAATGTGAATATTTACATAGCCAGAATGTAATTTTCTAAAATGTGACTCTCATACAATTTAATGACAAATTTGTTTTACCTATTCATAAGGAAACCAGTGAGATGGGAAAACTGGCCCCAAGAACACGTGAGAAAAAAAAATTCTATACTTTTTTTTCAGAAACAAGAATTTTAGAATGAGACAGAGTCAAATTTTAGGATAAGTTAGAGTCAAAATTGGTTACTGTCCTTTAACAAATGGCATTGGGAAAATGGACATCCACATGTGAAAGGATAAAGTCAGACTTTATCTACACCATCCACAAAAATTAACTCAAAATGTATCTAAAGCTTAAATGTAAGAGTTAAAACTATAAAACTTTTAGAATAAAACATAAAAGAAATATCTTCCTAACACTGGGTTTGACAATGATAGTTTGCATGATACTAAAAACATAGAAAACAAAGGAAAATAGATAAGTTGCACTTCATTAAGAGCAAAATCTTTTGTGAATCAAATGACACTATCAAGAGAATGAAAAGACAGCTCACAGAATGGGAGAAAGTATTTGCAGATTGTATGTATGCATATGTATAATATGATAAGAGATTATATCTAGAATATATAAAAGCCTCCTACAACCCAATACAAAAAGACCACTCAAAAAATGGGCAAAGGGGGCTTACCTGGTGCTCAGTGGTAAAGGGCAAGAGACACAAGTTCGATCCCTGATCCAGGAAGATGCCACATGCAGAACAACTAAGCCCATGCACTGCAACTACTGAGCCTGTGCTCTAAAGCCTGTGAACCACACTACTGAAACCCACACTCCGCAACTAGAGAAACCATCACAATGAGAAGCTCATGCAATAATTAGAGAACAACCCTTGCTCACTACAGCTAGAGAAAAACCTATTCAACACAAAGACCCAGCACAACCAAAAATAAACAAAATTTTTTGAAATATGGGCAATATTGGGGGCTTAAATAGACATTTCTCCAAAAATGCACAAATGGCCAATAAGCACATGAAAAGATGCTCAATATCACTAGCTCTTAGAGAAATGCAAATCAAAACATTGAGATACCACTTCACACCCATCAGGATGTTTCTTATCCAAAAACCCAAGGAAAAGACAGCAATAACCCAGAAAATAACTAGCACTGATGGAGAATGTGATGTAATTAGAATATCTGGGCATTACCACTGGGAATGTGAAATTGTATAGCTGGTATACAAAATGGTTTGGCAGCCCCTGAAATAGTTTAATGTCAAATTACCATATGATCCAACAATTTCATGCCAAGGTTTAGACCCCAAAGCACTGAAAATAGAAACAAATACTGAATACCAATATTCTTAGCAGCATTACTCATAATAGCCAAAGGAAAAAGGACTCAAATTCCCATCAACAGATGAATGGATAAACAAAATGTTTATTCATATAACAGAATCCCACCTTATAAGAAATACAGGCTACAACATGGACTGTAGCCTGCCAGGCTCCTCTGTCCATGGGGATTCTCCAGGCAAGAATACTGGAGTGAGTTGCCATTTCCACCACCAGGGGATCTTCCTGACCCAGGGAGAGAACCTACATCTCCTGCATTGCAGGTGGATTCTTTACCACTGAGCCACCTGAGGAAGCCCTTATTCTTTTCTTGCAGTTACCTTAATATAAGGTCCAGTTCCCATTCTCTAAAATGTAATCCTGCAAATTCAGAGTGAGAAAGTGGATTCGTGGTTACCTAGGGGTGGTGGTGGGAATGAGGATGAACTGTTAATAGTGAAAGGGATCTTTTTGAAAATGTTATAAAACTGATATATGGTAATGATTATGCCACTTGATGGAGTTACTAAAAATTATTGAATTCTAAAAAAAAAAAAAAAAGAAATACAGGCTACAAACCGATGAAATTTGAAAACATTATGCTCAGTGAAATTGCCTAGACACAGAAGAATAGAGTAGTGTATGATTTATTTAGGCAAAATCAGAGAGACAGATATTAGAATAGAGGTTATCAGGATCTGTGAAGGATAGTTAAACATATGATATTGTTTAATGAGTACAAACTTTCTGTTTAGGATGATGGAAAAGTTCTGAAAATGGATAATGGTTATGGTTGTACAATATTGTGAATGTACTTAATGCCACTGAATCATAAATTTAAAAATAGTAAAAATGTAAATTTTATGTATATCTTACCACACAAAAGGAAGAAAGAAGAAAAAAAAAAAAACTCTCCCAATTGCACTGTATTTGTGGTGGCTGTATATAAATGTTAACTTTATTAGCAAAAAGGGAATGAAAAGTTGATAAAATGCAATAACTCTCATAATAATATGCATGATTAAATGTATTCAGGGCCGGTTTTCTGAATGTCAACAAAGTGCCAAGTGAGAAATACAAAAAGACAAGACAATTGTCTGAGGAGGCCTTACAAATAGCTGAGAAAAGAAGAGAAAGGCAAAGGAGAAGAGGAAAGACATATCCATCTGAAAGCGGAGCTCCAAGGAATAGCAAGGGGAAATAAAAAAGTCTTCCTAGGTGATCAATGCAAAGAAATAGAGGAAAACAATAGAATGGGAAAGACTAGCAAGCGATCTCTCCAAGAAAATTAGAGATACCAAGGGAACATTTCATGCAAAGACAGGCACAATAAAGGACAGAAATGGTATGGACTTAACAGAAGCAGAAGATATTAAGAAGTGGCAAGAATACACAGAAGAACTATACAAAAAAAGATCTTCAGTTCAGTCTCTCAGTCACGTCCAACTCTTTGCCATCCCATGGACTGCAGCACACCAGGCTTCCCTGTCCTTCACCAACTCCTGGAGCTTGTTCAAACTCAGGTCCATTCAGTTGGTGATGCCATCGGATCATCTCATCCTCTGTTATTCCCTTCTCCTCCTGCCTTCAATCTTTCCCAGCATGAGGGTCTTTTCCAATGAGTCAGTTCTTCACATCAGATGACCAAAGGATTGGAGCTTCAGCTTCAGCATCAGTCCTTCCAATGAATATTTAGGACTGATTTCCTTTAGGATTGAATGCTTGGATCTCCTTGCAGTCCAAGGGACTCTCAGGAGTCTTCTCCAACACCACAGTTCAAAAGCATCAATTCTTCAGTGCTCAGCTTTCTCTATGGTCCAACTCTCACATCCATATATAACTCCTGAAAAAAACTATAGTGCTACCATCCATGGGGTCACAAAGAGTTCAACATGACTGAGAGACTGAGTTGAACTGAACTGAACAAGTGAGAAACCTGAACATTAACATATGATTTCTTAGTACAGAATCAAACAGTACATTGTAAAGTAAAACAAGAATTAAGTAATCTTTAGATTGGTCTGTTATATTTAACACTGAAAATACATGTCTTATATCAGGGTTTTGGTTAATTTTCCTTAAAAGTCTTTTATCACAAAACTATTTTAGTTAATACTAATTTGTATCTAAGTCCTCTTACCAATTCCTTATTTTGATCATCAAAATACCAAAATATTATTCTTGACTAAAAACAAACAAACAAAAAATGGTCTTATTGTGGTTGACCTTGATTATTTACTTGAATATAGAAAGAGGTTTTTAAGCTCATGGGTCAAACCTTACCTCCTCCATGTTTTCAAGTAAACTAGAAATTTGGGGCTTTCTAGAAGTTAGTTCCTTATCCCTTGGAGACTGGAACCATCCAATAGGTTTCCTGGAAGGACCTAGTAGGCAATGGATCAGCATTTAAAGTGCAATCCTTGTCTGTTAATGGTGAATTGTCATAGTGGATAAAAGAGATGTGTAGCTTGGATGTCCAATTAAATCACAGCAAAAAAAGGACATATTCTTAATGAAACTATGCAAATAATATGTTGCCATTGAAAGTAAGGAGATGCTATAAAATATAATGTTTTGAATTCTCAAAAAACACTGTAAATCTAATATTGTTTATATAATGTGCTTCAGGTTTTTTAAACACACAGTCTAAATTTTAAAATTTTATTATCAGAGATAAATTATAAAAAGAAGTGCCCTGTCATATATGATCAGAAAATAAAACAATGAAACCACATCACTATTCTAAGTAATTGCTATCCATCAGTAATTTCCCTCATGAATTCTTTCAGTCCTCTGCTTTCATAAAATCATCTGCTCCTGAACCAAAGAGAAAACCTTGAAATAACAAGATTTAAAAATAATTGGTATGGTCCCTGCTTTACAGGAGTACATCCAAGCAAGTGTTAGAGTAAAACAAAAACCACCTAGAGAAGAGACTACATGGCTGTGATTAGTTTACTACAGAAACAAGAATATCACAATAGAGGAGAGTAAAGTTCTGCATTTGGTTGCAATACTTCATTATTTTATAAAGACTTCATCAGTGTTTCACCTAAGGGCATGTACATATCACTGTCCTGACGATCTCCGATCTTTTAGGTAATATATTCAATTTCTGAAGGGCTTCCCAGGTGTCTCAGTAGGCAAAGAATTTGCTCACAATGCAGGAGACAAGATCGGGACCATCCCCTAGAGAAGGAAATGGCAACTCACTTCCCTATTCTTGCCTGGGAAATCCCGTGGACTATGAAGCCTGGAGGGTACAGTCCACAGGGTCAAAAGGTATCGGACATGACTGAGCAACTAAATCACTGCCACCACCACAGTCTCTGAAATATTTATGTCGAAAGTATTCACTTTACCTCTTTAAAATTAACTGGAAGCTTGAGCTTTTTAGATTTGACAACTCTTTTCATGTAGCTCATATGTTCGTGTGAAGCTAATGAAAAAAATATGCAAACAAGTCTAGTTTCTTTTAGCATCACTTTTTATAAGGTGAAACTCTTTATGAATTTTCCAGGAATCCTCTAGAAATCTGAAATATACTCTTTTTTGTCCTAAAACAAATCCTAAAAAAAATTTTTTTTCCAAATTCAATATATAATTTTGTGTAGGGAAAAATTTAAATGTTATCAGAGAATATTTGGTCACCTGATTAAGATAGGAAATCAATGCTGGGAATGAATGGCAGCTGAGCTGTCTATTGCTCAAGGAGACAAGATAACATGTAAACTAAACAGAAGACGTTGAATTTGTAAGGAAGTTTATCCCCTTCAAAGAGAGAAACAGGCTGTTTCAAGCATGTTAAAATATCAAATTTCCTATAAGAAGATTCACAAATGGTCAACAATGATCTTTTTATTACTCCTTATAGCAGAACAAATATTACCAGATTGATTTGTCATTTTAACAAGTAAAAAGAGAAAACTCTAAATTTTTGTCTTGTTTTAATATAACATTTGGCAATAAAGAATTCAAAATGTTTTAATAAGTAAAGCCATTTTAGCCATATTATAATACATATCATTTTGTCTCTGACACTGATCATTTGCAGCTATTATAATCAAAGGAAAATAAATACCATTTCTCAAAACCTTCTACACTTTGCTGTAAACAATCAAGCTTTTTCCTTCACTATGCTCTTTCATATTTTGAATCTTTTCAAAACTACTTTATCTTTTGAAAGCAAAAAATACATCTATTCCCTTGTATACACATCATTTGCCAGAAATATTGTAGTATAATTTCAACTACTCCTATTAATTATAACTTTTACCCAAAATAAATCTCCCTCACAGAGAGAACAGAGAGGCAGAAAGTTGAGAACCTGTCACGCTCACACCGTACAGTGATGAAGTAATCCCCTAAAGCTATCTACATACCTTTTATAACTTCATAAATAGTATAATTTGTGTCACTCTGCAATTATAGCAAGGTTTTGGTGTTATATCTTCAAAAAAATTTATGTTAATTAACTCTAGTATTCGTTCAAATATTTAAAGCAACTAAGCATTTTGGAAATTATGTTTAAGCTAATACATTTCAAAACATGACTACAAATATGAACATTGGCAGAATAATAATTAAGTTGAATAAAGTTTTATATTTTTGTACCTCATCTTAAACATTATGTGGAGTAATATTAAACTATCTAATCAGTAAACAGTGTAAGAGGTTAAGAAAGGTCAAATTAACTACTGTCTTAATGAAGAACTCAAATCTTAATGTTTGAAAGGATAAAATTATATTATTGCACACTCTTATAAAACCCATCAGAGAAGGCAATGGCACCCCACTCCAGTACTTTTGCCTAGAAAATCGCATGGACGGCAGAGCCTGGTAGGCCGAAGTCCACGGGGTCGCAAAGAGTCGGACATGACTGAGCGACTTCCCTTTCACTTTTCACTTTCATGCATTGGAGCAGGAAATGGCAACCCACTCCAGTGTTCTTGCCTGGAGAATCCCAGGAACGGGGAAGCCTGGTGAGCTGCCGTCTATGGGGTCACACAGAGTCAGACACAACTGAAGTGACTTAGCAGCAGCAGCATAAAACCCATATTTAGCTTTTCTTTTTAAACCAAAATTATTAAGCCATTCTTATTAATCCAAGGAATCACCTTGACCCTGTGAATTAAGATTGAGTTAGTAATTTCTTTGAGAAGGCTTTTTTGAAAAATAGCAAGTTATGTCTCTTAATTTTCTGGTAGTTATGAAAGAATATTATATAACTGCTTCTTAATCTCTACAAATTAATCAGAATAGATTCTTTCAGTGTAAGAGACATTATACTTTAATTTACTAATATTCTCTGGAAGGAAGAAAATAGTCCACATGAAACACAATGAGAGCTAAAGGATTTTCCTAATGATAGACAAATCCAGTTTCATAATCTCAGTTTTATTGTCTCAGATACAGAAAAAGTTATAGCACAGAACACAAAAGCTTACCTGTCCAGGCCTTAAAAGGCTGTTGTCTCTCAATGGACATAAATAATTCCTTATTTTATACAGATAAACAAAAGGATTAATGAGATCTACAGTGGGCACCCATTTCTCAGTATGTATTAGCACATGGTCAGACCAATGAAGCACAAGCTGGAATCAAGATTGCCAGGAGAAATATCAATAACCTCAGATATGTAGATGACACCACTGTTATGGCAGAAAGCGAAGAGGAACTAAAGAGCCTCTTGATGAAGGTGAAAGATGAGTGTAAAAAAGCTGGCTTAAAACAACATTCAAAAAACTAAGATCATGGTATCCAGTCCCATTCATGGGAAATAGATGGGGAAACAATGAAAATGGTGACAGAATTTATATTTTCTTTGGCTCCAAAATCACTGCAGATGATAACTGCAGCCATGAAATTAAAAGATGCTTGCTTCTTGGAAGAAAAGCTATGACCAACCTAAACAGCATATTAAAAAGCAGAGACATTACTTTGCCAACAAAGGTCCATCTAGACAAAGCTATGGTTTTTCCAGTAGTCATATGTAGATGTGAGAGTTGGACTATAAAGAAAGCTGAGTGCCAAAGAATTGATGCTTTTGAACTGTGGTGTTGGAGAGGACTCTTGAGAGTCCCTTGGACTGCAAGGAGATCCAACCAGTCTATCCTAAGGGGAATCAGCGCTGAATATTCATTAGAAGGACTGATGAAGAAGCTGAAGCTCCAATCCTTTGGCCACCTGATGTGAAGGGCTGACTCATTAGAAAAGGCCCTGATGCTGGGAAAGATTGAAGGCAGGAGGAGGAGGGGATGACAGAGGACGAGATGGTTGGATGGCATCACCAGTTCAATGAAGATGGTTGGATGGCATCACCGACTAGATGGACATGAGTTTGAGTAACCACCAGGAGATGGTGGAGGCCAGGGAAGCCTGAAGTGCTGCAGTCCCTGGGGTCAAAAAGAGTCAGACATGACTGAGTGACTGAACAACAGACAAAAAAATATTAGATTTCCAGTCATTGTTGCCGCCACATGGGAAAACTTACAGGTTATGTACCAACTAAGAACATATGAAGAAATGGGTATTAATTAACCTTTCCATAAAGAAAACAGAAATTTAGAGCAAAATTTCTAGGTTAGATAAAAAACTGTTTATACAGGATAACAAAACCATAAGTTTTGCAACTATCTTTTCTATCAAACCGAAATCTGCATGTTAACATGTAACTTCTACATTTCTGAGCTCTAATCCAATCCTTCTAGATAATTAAATAATCCTTGAATTAGCCACCTGATGTAAGCCCCTGATGCTGGGAAAGATTGAAGGCAGGAGGAAAAGTGGACAACAGAGGATGAGATGTTTGGATGGCATCACCAACTCAATGGACATGAGTTTGAGTAAACTCCGGGAGTTGGTGATGGACAGGGAGGCCTGGTGCGCTACAGTCCATGGGATTGCAAAGAGGTGGACACAACTGAGTGACTGAACTGAACTGAACTGAATAACATGAAAAGACAATGTCTCCCTGCCTTTACTTTATTTTCACGATTTGGATACTTTTCCTTTTTGTGAAAGAAATTGTAGAAGAACATGAGGTATTTTTACTACAATATAGTGCTTAAGCTTGAAGAAAATTATAAATCTTAAAAGTCTTTTAATCTCTCATTAATCATCATTATTCAAATCACATGTCCTAAGACAGTTTCCCAATTTTTAAATGAAGAAAGGATCAAGATGATCTTTGCACTCTTAAAATTTTTTAAAATTCTGCTATTAAATGAGATTCTTAAATTTTTTTAATCATATACACTGAACAGTTATTAAGTTTTTCTGGTTTTTTGGTGTTTTAAGTAGTTGGCTCTATATTTGCATTAGTCCAGTGGCTTTTCATTAGAGAAGAGAAAAGAAGCAGAAGCATTATTGACACTGTTTAGATCAATGTCCACAGTGGAAGGCTAGACTCTCTTGATAAAAGTGTCATGAGAAAGCTCAAAAGCAATCCAACCGTCTCACTAGACTCTAATCCCTGATATCATCTCCGTCCCCCCAACACACATTCCCCCTCTACACTTTCAAAGAAATCCTAAAGCTGTAAGAAACAGAGTTTAAACACCATTGATCTATGCATAGTTAAATGTAAGGAATCTGTCATGACACAAAGGATAACTTTGTCCATTCCATGAATCTAAATTGCTTTCTATTTACATCAATCTTAATTCAGCAATTTGCAAGCTCCTCAAAATTATTCTTTCTCCTTGCCTTACTTCCTTTCTTTCTTTTCTTTCTTCCTTCCTTTTATTGAATGTAGTCATAAATATAATGCAATAATTCCATACAAAATTGAAGCTAGAATTTCGTTGTATTCCAGTCTTCCCAAGTAGGCAAATTAGGCAGAGAAAAGTATCTGCTGGAACCCATGCTCTTTTTCTACTTCTCTAATCTAGTCTGTGTTATGAGAACATGTCTTCTTTGCAGTGATCATAATTCCAGAATCCAAATCTGAAACCATCCTGCCTAGAACTCCTTTGGAAGAATCCTGACCCAGCCTCTGACTGAAGTGACCTCATGTAATTTGGTGCAGAAATAGCACCATGCTGGTTTCAAGGTATTCGGACCACACTGAAGAACATGGCACAACAGTATCTTTCTGAAGTCGGAATTTCTGAATCTCACATCAAAAATATTGTGGGCCTGAGTAACAAACAGTTATGCTCAGCCCTTCATACCTAATAGAATTTGTCTAGCTAGATTTTAAATTTGCTTGGAACTGGTGACCTTTTTATTACTTGCAATTTGTCTTTTCTGGAGTGAAAATATCTGTCCTATGCTAGTCCCCTCACTATATTTTGGAAGCAGGTAACTTAATGTCCAGCTTGACAGTTCCACAACTAGAGAGCAATTTTGTCTCATGATGGATAATTTCCAGAGTCTAACCCATATGTGATTTAAGAGTTAAGCAATAATATTTTGCCTTTCAAGCTCATGCTATATAGATGATATTATGGACATACAGCTTATGTTGTAATAGGTTGAGACTTTGGTGTTTAGGGACATGTTGAACGTATTTTGCATATGGGATGAACATAAATTTTGAGGGGCCAAAAGATAGACTGTATTGGATTAAATGGTAGCTCCCATAAAAATAATTCCACATCTTTAACCCTAGAAACTTAATAGTAACTTATTTGTGAAAATGATCTTTGCAGCTATAATTAAATTGAGGATTTTGAGAAGAAGCTATAATTCTGGATTATCTGTGTAGACTTAAAGCAAATAAATATCATTATAAGGGAAAAGAAGAGGAATATCTGAGCCAGACAAAGACAAAAAGAGAAAAGAGAAGGAGGAGGCAATGTGACCACTGAGGCAGAGACTGGAATGATGTGATTATATTCTAAGAAAGCTAAGGGTTGTCAGTGGGCGTCAAGGATTGGAAGAGGCAAGGAACAGAATTTTATCTGTAGTATTTGGAAGTACTAAGGCCTTGCCAACACATTGATTTTGGATTTCTGGTCCCCAAATTGGTAAACAACAAATTGGTTTCATTTAAAAATAATATATACATATATACATGTGTATGAAAATAAAGTGAAGTCACTCAGTCATGTCCAACTCTTTGCGACCCCATGGCCTGTAGCCTACCAGGTTCTTCTCTCCATGGGATTTTCCAGGCAAGGGCACTGGAGTGGGTGGGTTGTAATTTACTTCTCCAATGTATATATAAAGTGGGCCTATATTTAATGAGAGGGAAATAATGCAATTCAATATTACGGTTCTTGGACACCTATAGGAGATGACTTGTATATACAAAAGAGTGAATTAAAATACTCCCAATCACTGTATGAAGGAAAATCCCACACATGGCCACTCTCGGGCTCAAAAATGTATCTTCTGTTTTCCCAAGTTTTCATAAAGAAGGCCCTCAAAGTAAATTCTACTTTCTTTATTCTTATTAGCTATTAATTCCCATTCACCCTTGGAATCTTCTTCCCCATAAAATTCAATTCATGAAAAGAAATTTCATTTTATTTTATTCAGGGAGGTAACAAATGGACTTGGGCATTGGGGTTATACAGATCTGGGTTACTGAATTTGTCTTAGGACATTTTGTAACTTTAAAAACAGAAGTATCTGTTTTTAAGATATCTCGAACAAAACCAAAATCTGTATTACCCAAATCCTTTCCAATATCTCTTTTCTACCAAATTCCCTGAAACACAGAGGCTGGTATAATCCTAATTTGTCCCTTAGGTATATAGGTATAAACATTCTTTCCTCCCTGTAATTCAGAGAAGAGCTTACTTAATAAGTCACAAAGCTCCTCAATCCTATACCCACAATGCCTAAATGACTTTATTGTGGGCATGGCTGATGTGATAAATTCTTGGGAAATGTGTAGAGAGAAAAGGGAGATTGTGATTGGAAAATAAAAGGTTCCTTTCCTCAGTCTAACACACTGAGAAAGCCAGACTCTTTAAAAATTAAAAGTTCATTTTTTTTCCCTAGAATATTACCTCTGAAAGTAACACTAACTTGTTTAATTTGGATTGTAATAAATATCCTCTGTGATTTCCACCTTAAAAGTTTAATGAAATAATAACAGACCGAGGTTAGTCTACCATCATTAATAATCCTTCCACCTGGTCTGACAAAGGGTTTTTTAGCCCAGGAGCCAACTCTGATTCATTTTTATCAGATGCTTGGAAGAATGCTTTTAAAAATATTTTTTGTCTATATGAAGGTGCTTAAAAAGAAAAACAAAAATTAATAACTCCCCCTTGGGTTGTTATGAAAACTGAATTTGTTAATACTTGTGATATACTTAGAACAAGACATATAACATGGTAAGAATGCATTCCGAGTATGCTGTCATTGTTATCAGCTTATGCAATTTAGAGGACTTTATGTCTTTCTAAGCAAGCAGATATTAGTATAACGTCTATCCTAATGCTTCCTGCCTCTTTTGAATGTGTTTCATGTCTAGAAAATTATATCCACTTGTTCGGTTTACCAAGAACCTAATTTAACTAGCTTAACCAGTGATTCTTAGACCTATATCTTCAGACTTAAATTTTCTTCTGAAATGAATATGTACTTCAGAGTCATAGATATCTCCAATGGTGTCTTAAAAGATCCCAAAGATATCAGGCCCCAAACTGAAGTCATTTTCATCTCTTTCTGTTTTTCTTTCATTTTAAATTCTTAGATAACGATGTCACCGTCCACTCAGGTTTCCAGAATAAAAAGTTTGAGTTATCAAGTTCTATCCTCTCACCAGTGCTGAGAAAAGTCATTCAACTAGATACAAAGTCTTTTCAGTTTCATTTAAAAAACGATTTCAAATTGGTCTGTCCCTTCCATTACCACTGCTTTTGTGAATTGAATTGAAGCCTTCATCTTTTCTCACCTGGATATTGACTGTCTCCAAATGTTTTTCACTTGATACTAATCTGATTGATATTCTATGAGATATTCAATTGACTCATTTGCCATCTTCACAACTTATCAGCTGTGAGAACTTGGGAAAGTTATCTGATATTCCTCTGCGTTAATTTCCTTACTGGTAAAACAGGAAAAACAATAACTAGCTTCCAAGGTATTGGTGATATGATATCAAATGAACTGATATTTTAGAAGGTAGTGACAAGTGAATGACACATGAAGGGGACTAATTAATAACAGCACAAAGGGCTTCCTTAGTGGCTCAGTGGTAAAGAACTCACCTACCAATGCAGGAGACACCAGTTTGACCCCTGATCTGGGAAGATCCCACATCAGTTCAGTTCACTTCAGTCCAGTCATTCAGTCATGTCTGACTCTTTGTGACCCCATGGACTGCAGCACCCTAGGCTTCCCTGTCCATCACCAACTCCCAGAGCTTGCTCAAACTCATGTCCACTAAGTCGGTGATGCCATCCAATCATCTCATCCTCTGTCATCCCCTTCTCCTCCTGCCTTTAATCTTTCCCAACTTCAGGGTCTTTTCCAGTGAGTCAGTTCTTCCCATCAAGTAGCCAAAGTAATGGAGCTTCAATTTCAACATCAGCCCTTCCAATGAATATTCAGGACTGATTTCCTTTAGGATTGACTGGTTAGATCTTCTTGAAGTCCAAGGGACTCTCAAGAGTCTTCTCCAACACCACAGTTCATAAGCATCAATTCTTTGGTGCTCAGCTTTCTTTATAGTCCAATTCTCACATCCGTACCTGAGTACCAGAAAAACCATAACTTTGACTAGCCAGGCCTTTGTTGGCAAAGTAATGTCTCTGCTTTTTAATATTCTGTCTAGGTTGGTCATAACTTTTCTTCTAAGGAGCAAGCGTCTTTTAATTTCATGGCTGCAGTCACCAATCTGCAGTGATTTGGAGCCCCAAAAAATAAAGTCTGTCACTGTTTCCATTGTTTCCCCATCTATTTGCCATGAAGTGATGGGACTGGATACCATGATCTTAGTTTTTTGAATGTTGAGTTTTAAGCCAACTTTTTCACTCTGCTCTTTCACTTTCATCAAGAGGCTCTTCAGTTCCTCTTTGCTTTCTGCCGTAACAGTGGTATCATCTGCATATCTGAGGTTATTGTTATTTATTCTGGCTATCTTGATTCCAGCTTGTGCTTCATCCAGCCCAGCATTTTGTGTGATGGACTCTGCATATAAGTTAAATAAGCAGGTTGACAATATACAGCCTTGATGTACTCCTTTCCCAATTTGGAACCAGTCTGTTGTTCCATGTCCAGTTCTAACTGTTGCTTCTTGACCTGCATACAGATTTCTCAGGAGGCAGGTAAGGGGATCTGGTATTCCCATCTCTTTAAGAATTTTCCCACAATTTGTTATGATCCACACAGTCAAAGGCTTTGGTGTAGTCAGTAAAGCAGAAGTAGACTTTTTCTGGAACTCTCTTGCTTTTTCTATGATCCAACAGACGTTGACAATTAGATCTCTGGTTCCTCTGCCTTTTCTAAATCCAGCTTGAACATCTGGAAGTTCATGGTTCTTGTACTATTGTAGCCTGGCTTGAAGAATTTTGAGCATTACTTTGCTAAAAGTAATTTAGCAAATTACAAATAATTACTAACAGTAATTAAGCATTACTGTTGAAGCCTCGCTTGGAGAATTTTGAGCATCCCATATGCTGTGGAGCAACTAAGTGATGCACCACAAATACTGAGCCTGTGCTCTAGAACCCAGAAACCACAACTATTGAGCTCACACACCACAACTACTAAAGCCTGTGTTCTCTAAAGCCTGTGGTCTGCAACAAGAGAAGCTATTGCAATGAGAAGCCCACACACTGAAATGTAAGAAAGAGTGGCCCCCAATCACAGCAACTAGAGAAAGCCTATGAGGCAAAAAAAAAACCAACACAGCCAAAAATTTAAAAATATTTTTTAAAAAATAATAGCACAAAAGGGGATGCAAGAAAAAGTTTATAGAATTTCATATAATTCAAGGGACAGTTAAGTATCTAAGTTTCAGGAAGAACAAGTGTCAGTCAGAATGCATGGCACTAGGAATGTGGACCTCTTTGTTTCAAATTCAAAATCTCCCCTGATTGGCCCACTTAAATGAAATGTCTTCTTTTGTGAAGGGGAATCACCAAGAAGGGTATAGCAACTGGTAGCTCACTCTGTCATTATCAGAGAAGAGCAGTGATGGCAAGCCATGACAACATCTCAAAAATCATGGCTAATTTGAAAAATAAGATGAAGGAAAATGAAGTGCTATTATTGAAATGTTTTATAAAAACAACTTTTTAAAGTAACAATCAGTAGAGAGTACCTTCTGTGAAGGTTAAATAGATTCCATGCAGAATTTGATATTTAAAGTTGTTTAAAAGTCCATCCCAAAATATCCATCAATATAGAAAACTAGAGTTTCTGATATAAAGATACAATTAGAGCCACAACATGTAAAGAACTTGCATACTATCAATCTCATCTTTACTTCAAGAAAAAGCTGGAAGACTTGAAAGTCAATGACTTTTCTAGAACCCATCAGAGAACTGAGGTCATGGTGAAAACTACCACCCCCAAATCTGGAGAGACAGATAAATTTAAAGAGTCACAACCATCGAAATGAATCCGCCACAGGTAAAGGAAAAAAAAAAAAAAAAAAAAGAGTCACAACCAAAACATGCTTATTTGAAGAAGAACTCACTGCAGCCAGAAAGTGGTGCTGCTGCTGCTGCTGCTGCTAAGTCACTTCAGTCGTGTCTGACTCTGTGCGACCCCATAGACGGCAGCCCACCAGGCTTCCCTGTCCCTGGGATTCTCCAGGCAAGAACACTGGAGTGGGTTGCCATTTCTTTCTCCAGTGCATGAAAGTGAAAAGTGAAAGTGAAGTCACTCAGTCGTGTCCAACTCCTAGTGACCCCACGGACTGCAGCCTACCAGGCTCCTCCGTCCATGCGATTTTCTAGGCAAAAGTACTGGAGTGGGGTGCCATTGCCTTTTCTGCAGAAAGTGGTAGGAAGATTTAAATGGTAACTTTGACAAATTGATGGAAGTTAAGAGTGGACTAGCTTGAAAGAAGACTACCAAGGATAAGTCTTGTGAGAGGAGATTTCCATCCTCCATAGATTTTACCTCCAGAAACACCACCTGATTCTCATGGGGAGGAGCCAAGTAAAATGCCCTCATGACTCTAATAGAGAAAGGGGGAAAGTAAATGTTTTGAAATTTCCTAAAACATTCTGTATTCCCATAACACTTGGTGGGCATTTCCTTGACTTTAGCCCCCTTTAAGCTTCAGATTTTACCTAGGGTGCTGGAGAGGGGATTAAGAAACACTTTTGAAGGTCACAGCCCTGGGATACTTGCCCATTAAGAGTCTTAAGTTTCAATCATAAGATTACAGAGCTTTTGCCACCATATCAATAAAGCAATATTTTTACAGTGAATTACAGCTGAGAGAGCTACACAACTCATGCTTTACCTCAAGATGGGTTCCTAGGGAAACTTGAAGACAACAGGGGAGACAAAAACAAGTATATTAAAGGGATTTGAAATATCTGACAGCTAAAGCTACAGCAAACAGTAAAAACTGGCACTCAGCTCCTAGCTAGATTAATATAAAACTTCACACTGAATTGCCACTTATCTTAGCTCCTATTACTCAGTAAATATTATGTGTGAATTTCAAGTGAAAAATGGAAACCATACTGAAAGGCAAAGAAAAGCAGTCTGAAAAGGTAAAGCAAGCATCAGAAGATATTCAGATATGATACAATTTTGGAATTATCAGACAGAGAATCTAAAATAACTATAATATGTAAAGGCTTTTATTGGAAAAATTAGACAATAGGCAAGGGCATATGGATAATATAAACAGAGAGATGGAAACATTAGGAAAGAATTTTTTAAAGTGCTACAAATCAAAAACATTAGTACAGTCTTCTGGTTTCTAGTTCTACATGTAAGAAACTTAAAAGTGATCACAAAAAAGAGGCTGAAAAACTGAAAATCAACAACTTTTTAGATCCATCAAAGAACTGAGGTCACAGGACCAACCACTACACTGAAAACTGGAGACATGACAGATTAAAAAGATGCAGTTTACTCAAAAGGGAAAAGCCAGAAATCCCTGATGGAGCTAATGTCAGTTCTTTTTACTTATAACAGATCACTGTTTTTATTTTCTAGTATTTCCTTTTGATACTAGGATTTCCATCTTTCTGCTTATGTTACCTTGTAGTATACATTGTTTTGGTTTTGTTTTTGTTTTGTTTTTTTTTTGACTCTTAACAGTAAATTACAAGGCATTTTCAAATGTAAAAATCAGAATTTGAAGAAGCAAGAGCAATCACCAGACCTGGACTGGGATGTGACAAAAGTATTGGAATTATTGGACTGGCAATTTAAAATAACTATGACTAACATGCTGGTGGCTCTAATGGAAACCAATGTGCAAAAGCAGATGGATAATGTAAGCAGAGATGGAAATTCTAAGATAAAAAGGAAATGCTAGGGAAAAAAAAATCCTGTAGCAGAAGTGAAAAATGCCTTTATGGGGCATTAGACTGGAAATGGCTGAGGAACATGAAGATATATCAGTAGAAGCTTACCATGCTTAAAAACTAAAACCAAAAATACTGGGGAAAAAACAAACCTAGAACAAAATATCCAAGAACTATGGGACAATTACAAAAGGTGTTACATAAATTTACTGGGAATACCTGACAGAAATAAACAAATATAATATAAGAAATATTCAAAGCAATGATGACTGAGAATTTCTCAAGATTAATGTTGTATGTCAAACCACAGATTCAGGAAGCTCAGAGAAACCAAGAAAGATAAATGCCAAAACATCTACACCTAGGATATCATATTCAAACTTCAGAAAATCAAATACAAAGAGAAAATATTTTAAGAAACCAGAGGAAAAAGTACCTTAGCTGTAGAGGAGCAAGGATAAGAATCACATTTTACTTCTCTTTGGAAATGATGTAAGAAGAAAGTGGAATTAAACATTTGTGTGGAAAGAAAAAAAAATCTCTCCAACCTGGAATTCTGTATCCAGTGAATTGACTTTCTCAGCCAAAAATTGAGGGAACTTGTCACCAATAGATCTGCCTTGCAAGCAATGTTAAAAGAAGGTGTTCAGTGCAAAGACATATATAGGTCAGAAATTTGTAACTACATTAGAAAGGAAAAATATAAGAGAGGGAATAAGTCAAGGTAAAAGAAAAGCTTTCATTTTTCTTCTTTTAATTGATTTAATATTTATTCAATGTTGTAATAGTAATAATGTATTCAATGATTATAGCTCAGGAATAAGTGAAGTAGGTGACAGCAAAGATATAAAGGACAGGAAAGACAAATTATGGACACTTTATTATAAGACACTCACACGGCCCCTGAAGTGGTATAGTGTTCTATGGAAGGATTTCTTGTATATGTATATTGCACACTTCAGGGAAGCAACTAAAAAAGGAAAACTAAGGAGCATAACTGATATGCTAACAAAGGAGACAAATGGAAACATATATTCTCAGATTCTGGGATAACCCATATGGGGGAAAAATCTGAAAAAGAATGGATGTATATATATGTATAACTGAATCACTTTACTGTACACCTGAAGCCACAACATTGTAAATCAACTATCAGTGCAGTAGCTCAGGCATGTCTGACTCTTTGCCACCCCATGGACTGTAGCACGCCAAGTTTCCCTGTCCATCATCAATTCCCGGAGCTTGCTCAAACTCATGTCCATTGAGTCAGTGATGCCATCCGACCATCTCATCCTCTGTCGTACCCTCCTCCTTCAGTCTTTCCCAGCATCAGGGTCTTTTCCAATGAGTCAGCTCTCCACATCAGGTAGCCAAAGGATTGGAGTTTCAGCTTTAGCATCAGTCCTTCCAATGAATACTCAGGACTGATTTCCTTTAGGATATATTGGTTGGATCTCCTTGCAGTCCATGGGACTCTCAAGAGTCTTCAACACTACAGTTCAAAAGCATCAATTCTTTGGCCCTCAGCTTTCTTTATACTCCAACTCTCACATCCATACAAGACTACTGGAAAAACCATAGCCTTGACTAGATGGACCTTTGTTGGCAAACTAATGTCTCTGCTTTTTAATATGCTGTCTAGGTTGGTCATAGCTTTTCTTCCAAGGAGCAAGCGTCTTTTAATTTCATGGCTGCAGTCACCATCTGCAGTGATTTTGGAGCTGAAGAAAATAAAGTCTGTCACTGTTTCCATTATTTCCCCATCTATTTGCCATGAAGTGATGGGACCGGATGCCATGATCTTAGTTTTTTGAATGTTGAATTTTAAGTGAACTTTTTCACTCTCCTCTTTCACTTTCATCAAGAGGCTTTTTAGTTCTTCTTGGCTTTCTGCCATAAGGGTGGTATAATCTGCATATTTGAGGTTATTGATATTTCTCCTAGCAATCTTGATTCCAGCTTGTGCTTCATCCAGCCTGGCATTTTGTATGATGTACTCTGCATGTTAGTTAAATAAGCAGGGTGACAATATGCAGCCTTGACGTACTCCTCTCCAAATTTGGAACCAGTCTGTTGTTCCATGTCCGGTTCTAACAACTATATTCCAATATAAAATTTAAAAATTAAAATAAATAAAAGCAGGTTTAGGAGGGAAAAAAAAGATATAAAAAAACATAATAAGTCTTTGCCCACAAGTTTTATAACCTAGTGAAAAGTGAAAGTGTTAGTCACTCAGTTACGTCCAACTCTTAGTGACCCCATGAGTTGTAGCCTGCCAAGTTCCACTGTCCATGAAATTCTCCAGGCAAAATTACTGGAGGGGGTTGCCATTCCCTTCACCAGGGGATCTTCCCATCCCAGGGATCGAACCTGAGTCTCCTGCATTGCAGGCAGTTTCTTTTACCATCTGAGCCACCAGGGAAGTCCCTCGTAACCTAGTAAAAAGGACAAAGTCCTTGAAAGACACAATTTAAACTCACAGAGGGAAAAATAGGTAATCTGAATAGTTTTATATCTATAAAAGGAATAAATAATTATTATTTATTCAGCACAGGAATTAATAACCTTCCAAAGAGAAAGCAGTTTCCGGGAGTTGGTGATAAACAGGGAAACCTGGTGTGCTGCATTCCATGGGGTTGCAAAGAGTTGGACATGACTGAGCAACTGAATTGAACTGAAAAGAGAAAGTCCCAAGGCCAGGTAAATTTTGTTAAATATTTAAAGAAAAATTATACCAATATTTTACATTCTTTTCAAGAAAATCGAAACAGAAAGAACACTTCCTAACTCATTTTATGAGGTAAGCTTTATTCTTATACCAAAACTCAATAGAGACATTTCAAAAAATTAAAACTACAGATGAGGATTTCTCATCAGGGATGTACTTAACAATCCCTCACAAAATAGTAGCAAACTGAATCCAACAAAGCATAATATATACACACATATATATATAATCACAACCAAGTGGATTTTATTCCACGTAGGTAGGACTTGTTCAACATTAGGAAATCAGTGATATATACCAAATCAACAGGCTACATAAGAAAAAGTCATGTGGTTGTATCAGTTGATGCAGACAAAGCTTTTGACCAAATTTACTCATGATTTTTTTAGACTCTCAGAGAACTGGAAAGAAGAGAATTTCCTCAGTTTGATGAAGAACATCTAAAAGAATGCTAGCATCATACCTAATAGTGAGAAACTGCATACTTTCCCTCTAAGAATTAGAGCCAAGCAAGGATTTTTTTCTTTTTTTTTTTTCCTCTCACCAATTGTAAAATGTTATAGCCTCTTGAGAAGAAAATTGGCAATTTTTTACAAAACTGAAGTCTTACCATACAATATAGCAATTGTATCTTTAGCTATTTACTGAGAATTATTTGGAAAATATTCATAAGAAATATTTGAAAAGTATTTCAAATATTTTCACTATTTGAAAATTATTGTTTAGTTGCTAAACTGTGTCCATCTCTTTGCTACCCCGTGGGTGGTAGCCCACCAAGCTGCTCTGTCCATGGGATTTCCTGGCAAGAATACTGAAATGCGTTGCTGTTTCCTTCTCCAGAGGATCTTCCCCATCTGGGGATCGAACCCACATATCTTGCTTAGCAGGCAGATTCTTTACCACTGAGCCATCTGGAAATGTTCACACTAAAACCTGCATGTGGCTGTATACAGCAGCTTTATTCATAATTGACAAAACAGGAAACAACCAGGATGTTTTACAATAGGATGAAGACATAAACTGTGGTACATCCATAAAATGAAATATCTTTAAACTAGCATCAAGGATGGAGAAGGCAGTGGCACCCCACTCCAGTTCTCTTGCCTGGAAAATCCCATGGACCGAGGAGCCTGGTAGGCTGCAGTCCATGGGGTCGCTAAGAGTCGGACAGGACTGAGCGACTTCACTTTCACTTTTCACTTTCGTGCATTGGAGGAGGAAATGGCAACCCACTCCAGTGTTCTTGCCTGGAGAATCCCATGGACAGAGGAGCCTGGTGGGCTGCCGTCTATGGGGTCGCACAGAGTCAGACACGACTGAAGCGATTTAGCAGCAGCAGCAGCATCAAGGATTCAGTGCGGCGTTTTAATAGGTGAAGTCTAGGAATCATTTGAGTTAGTGAAACTATTCTGTATGATACTGTCAGTTTGAAACATGACACTATGCATTTGTCAAAAACCAAAGGACTTTATAACACAAAGAATGAACTTTATACAATTTTTTTAAACTTTAGTTAAGTAGGAGTTGTCAGAATTATACATGTGCATATATATATATATGCAGAAATATATATATATAGCATTTACAAGCCAAATCCAATATCTCATCAAAATGTCAGCCTTTATGATTGCCTAAATTTAAAATATCAATTTGTTTATGTTTAAAAAAGTTTATTTTTCTCTGTATAAAGATATAAAAGGCAAAGCAACTCTTTTTGTATTTAAAATTCTCTTAAATATATATGTAATCTTACAAATTTTAGTTTTGAGTTTCTCTCAAATTTCAGTAAATCTCTAACAGATGGCACATCCTATGATTTCATTAAGTATTATTTCTTCTTTTATTGAAATGAGTATTAAAATACTACTTCCCAAAGCAGCCTTCTTAGACTATTGACATAAGAGATGACAACCTCCTACAATGAAATCTAGAAGAAATAGGAAACTTCAGTGGTCTCACATAAATGATGCAAAGAATGTCTATATCTTTACTTGAATTTTGCTCTGAATTCTTGAAAAAGATGAGGAAAAAAACTAAATTTAAAGCACATAATTTATAGTAATAACGAAGTCAGCATATTAAATATATTTATGATCCAACACAGCACTTTTAGTGTTGCCAACTTTGTATGATAACCTTTGGAGATAACAGTAACTAACCTTACTGCAGAATTGCACATGAGAAACCAACATCCTGAAAAAAAAAAATCTGCCCAAAATCACACAGCCAATCTTCCCAAATTTGGGAGCGTGTTTCTCTGATGTCACACTGCACTGCCTGACAAAGGTAAACTAATTTTAAAAATATTCCTAGTGTTAACTTTCTTTAAGAATCTTCCTATAACATATATGAGAGTGAAATATTAGTTGCTCAGTTGTGTCCGACTCTTTGTAACCCCATGGGATGCAGCCTGCCAGGCCCCTCTGTCCATGGGATTCTCTAGGCAAGAATACTGGAGTGGGTTAACATCTCTTCTCCAGGGGATCTTCCCAACCCAGGGATCCAACCCGGGTCTCCTGTACTGCAGACAGATTCTTTACCATCTGAGCCACCAGGGAAGCCCTTATGGCTTTGTCTAAACGGAAGAGTTCAGAGATCGGGGGAAATAATAACTTGAGATTGCAGAGTTCTTTGTGTAGCCTCAGCTGCAGAAAGAGGTGGCTGGGGACCAGGAGGGGCACATGGTCTTTTCTTTCAGACTAATTTCGACCTAGGGCAGCTGGGGAGCATGTTGGTTCCAGCCAGGGGAAGGCTTATGTGGAATTTCAAGCAGGAACAATCTGTGTACATCAGTTACTGAAAAGATAATGTCTTTTTCTTGAAGATATTTGAAGAGGGAGACTCCCAGGCCCGTTGGAGAAATGCCAAAAGGCCATACCTGTGGGGGTCCCTGGTGTGTGCAGTGGGATACAGTGATACCTGAGCCAGAAGGGACACATTCTTAGAACATGTGCATCAAGCACCGATGGCTCCCAGAGTGTGCTGGCTGTCTGGAGAAAGAGCACTTCTGCAGTTATTTGAGCCTTAATGTGTTCTCACACTTATTTTTCACCAAACACCAATCTTATTTGAGATAACAGACACTTTTAAGAAAAGAAAAATAATCAATCGAATTATATGAAACTAAATGATGTATTCTTTGAGGTTTCCTCTTTAATTTTCCTGTGCACTGAATCAGCATACAGCAGAATTAGGAGTTAAATCATGTTTGGTCTTGTGTTCATGAGAAGGAGCTTGGATTTTTTTCCTACTGGCCTTAGGAAACCATTGTTGGGTTTCAATAGAGGATTGATGTTAAAAGCTTTTATTTATTTATTTTTTTAGAAAATCATTATGATGATCAGACAGGTTGAAAAATCTCCTAAAATAAGTTGATACTCCTCCCTCAGCCCAAAACTATTCTGCATTCTAGAGGTTCTGGAAGTGGTAGCCCTCATGGAATCACGGAAGATACTCCCTACTCTTCCATTTTTTGTGTGTGGAAATGGATAAAATTTCAATAACAGCCTCCTGAAATTCAAGCTTATAGGGATAGCCCAAAATAAACTTAACCATAGTACAGTGAAAAGGAAAAACAATTAAGTTGTGAGATTGACATGTATATACTGCTATATTTAAAATTGCCATTCCATGAAAAAATAAATACATACATATATTTTTTTTAATGTTTTGAAATGAAATTGTTCTGAAGAGAGGAAAAGGCTAGAGTTGGATCAGTCACAAAACCAGGTACTATCCTGTGGCTGAATCAGTAAGTCCCCAGATCCCTGAAGAGGTTCTTATGAGGAGTGGAGAATGACCAAGGGTAGATCCCATTCTGACCTGAGCAGGTGTTTGACCAGCAGAACCTTCCCTCTGAGCTGAGAAGAGAAAAGGAGACCAGAGCCCAGGAAGAGAACAGGTGTGCAGTTAGTTGAGGCAAAGCGTGGAAAGCGGGGACCACAAAAACCAAGGATACAGAGAGTAAGTTGTTTCCTGGCACTGGCAAACAGACATGGAGATAGCCTGGGAGCTAAGGTATAGGGTTGCATGAGACAAATTCAGTACCCCATAATTCATGATTAGAAGCCTCGTTATTTTCCACGAAGTTGGCTAATACAGTCCAAAGGCAAACAATGCAATACAAGATATGATTTAAGTTGTGTTACTAACATATGAAAGGAGTTTTAGATTGTACTAATATGTGCCAAAATGTGTGGTTGCAAAATTGATTGTTATTGTGCTAAGTGAGAATAATCTTAATAAATATGCACATAACACCATGCTAAATTGTGGGCTTTATTATGTTTTATAAACATATAAAGCTGTAACCACTGAAATCTGTAATGTGTAGGAGGGTGTCTACAGCATTTTTGTACTAAAAATACTTGAAACAACTGGGGATTTTAAATTCTGGAACACTATTTAAAGGAGTAATTTCTGCTCATGTAAACATTTGTTGTATCCTGTGACTTTCTTTGAAACTCTTTTCACCATTTTGGTATATTTTTACTAGTAGAAAAAAATCTAATTTATTTTATCAAGATTCTGAAATGTATGTGTTTAAACATTTTTCTTTTCTTTTTCTTTACAATGTAAAGATGCACTTGGTGAAATATATGGCTTACTGATAGAGTGGTCATAATGAAACTAATAAGAATTTCTCTAAACTCTTAATGAAATTAAACACTGAGATGTTAAGATAAACAAAAAGCAAAATGTTTGAACCCGTGAGTACAGCCTAAGGAAAAATAAATGCATTTTGTAAAAATTACAGTTACCTTAATCAATAATCGAAACCAAACAATTCAAAAGAGTGAATGTGTGCATAGTTTAAATTAGGAAAAGACTGAAGAAAATGGAAGGGGAATCTTGAATGGTTCAACTCTAGGTAAAATAACAGACATTTTCTATAGACCAGATAGACTTTTTTTTATAGACTTTTAATGGTGATTCTATTTTAATCTAAAGCCTACAAGTTTAAAAAAAAAAAGTGCACAAACATATGGAAGAACTGGGCAATGGAGAGAAAACTGATATATCATTTCAGAAACTGAAAACTGTACAATTCTCTATATTTTTAGCAAAAAAGAAAATGGGTGTGGATACTCAGTTGCTGGTGTCTGACTCTTTGTGACCCCATAGACCCCATGTAGCCTTCCAGGCTCCTCTCCTGTATTATTGCCATGGAATTTTTCAGGCCAGAATTCTGGAGTGGATCACCATATCCTACTCCAGGGGATCTTCTCAACCCAGGGATCAAACCCATGTCTCTTGTGTCTCCTGAGTTGGCAGGTGGATTCTTGACCACTATACCACCTGGAAAGCCCCCCAAAAGAAAATATTTGTTTTTAATCATGAGTGTAAAATGTAGCTATTGTTTCACTAGCAAATTTGTATAAAACACAGTAAACTACCAACTGAATCTAAAATATAACATTCAGAACTTCCCTGGCAGTCCAGTGGTTAAGACTCTGTGCTTCCAGTGCAGGGTGTTCAGGTTCAATCCCTGGTCAAGGAACTAAGATCCCACATGCCAGGTGGTATGTGTGTGTATGGAAAAATTGTTAATTGATAATGTAAGAATCCAGTATCAATTTCCAGTGCAGTAGCAGAAAAACATGTTGATGACATTCAAGAATCTCGTGGCTCTAACATTCTCGGGTGATGTGCAAAGAAACACACCTCTTTCTCAGGGTATCTATGGCTTATTAGCCTTATTGGCCCCTTTGATATATGAGTTCTTAAAGAACTTTACATCTATTTTTGGAAAATTAAAAATTCACTGAGTCCTTTTATTTCTGTGATGTCTCAGTATTCTCAAGTTCCTCTCTACTTTTTTGTAACCATGTTATTTACTTATAGAGAGTTTGAAAGTACTCATTGCTTAGTAACTCATCCTTTCAGGGAAACACGTAAAATCACTTAGATATGTAACTGAGTGACTAATTTATAAGACAATTATCATATAATCAGGAAGAAATGGTTCAGTTATGGTAAAAAGTATAGAATGACATATTTCATTGCTCTTTCTTGCTCTTAACTTTATTGAGTTAATAAAATTCTTTCCTTCACTTTTCTCATGTTTCCCTACTTCCTTCTCACTTTTCTCCATTTACTTTTTTCTTTTTATTCGATACCATATAGTATGATATAGTAAAAATGTGAGATTACTTTTAAAATGGAAAAAAGGAAAACTAATAGGAAATTATATTAATGAATTTAATTTTAGTTATATCTTCTGTACATAACTAGTTATACTAGTTATAGCTTTCTATTATAGCATATTGGCTGTAAAGACTGTAAAAGGTTACAGACAACGTAAGGAAATGGGCAAAATTTTGAAATATGTGTTCGGTTAGTTCTAGAGATGTATAGAAGGCTGAGCGCCAAAGAATTGATGCTTTTGAACTGTGGTGTTGGAGAAGACTCTTGAGAGTCCCTTGGACTGCAAGGAGATCCAACTAGTCCATTCTGAAGAAGATCAGCCCTGGGATTTCTTTGGAAGGAATGATGCTAAAGCTGAAACTCCAGTACTTTGACGACCTCATGAGAAGAGCTGACTCATTGGAAAAGACCCTGATGCTGGGAGAGATTGGGGGCAGGAGGAGAAGGGGACGACAGAGGATGAGATGGCTGGATGGCATCACTGACTCGATGGACGTCTGAGTGAACTCTGGGAGTTGGTGATGGACAGGGAGGCCTGGCATGCTGCGATTCATGGGGTCACAAAGAGTCAGACACAACTGAGCGACTGATCTGATCTGATCTGAAAATCACTGCAGATGGTGATTGCAGCCATGAAATTAAAAGACACTTACTCCTTGGAAGGAAAGTTATGAGCAACCTGGATAGCATGTTCAAAAGCAGAGACATTACTTTGCCAACAAAGGTCCGTCTAGTCAAGGCTATGGTTTTTCCAGTGGTCATGTATGGATGTGAGAGTTGGACTGTGAAGAAAGCTGAGCACCAAAGAATTGATGCTTTTGAACTGTGGTGTTGGAGAAGACTCTTGAGAGTCCCTTGGACTGAAAGGAGATCCAACCAGTCCATTCTAAAGGAGATCAGTCCTGGGTGTTCTTTGGAAGGACTGATGCTAAAGCTGAAACACCAATACTTTGGCCACCTCATGCCAAGAGTTGACTCATTGGAAGAGACTTTGATGCTGGTAGGGATTGGGGGCAGAAGGAGAAGGGGAGGATGAGGATGAGACAGAGGATGAGATGGCTGGATGGCATCACCGACTCGATGGACATGAGTTTGGGTGATCTCTGGGAGTTGGTGATGAACAGGGAGGCCTGGCGTGCTGCAATTCATGAGGTCGCAAAGAGTCAGACACGACTGAGCGACTGAACTGAACGGAACTGAACTGAGAGATGTATAAACCCACTAATTAACGAGACTTATATGGCTTCCCTGGTGGCTCAGACAGTAAAAGCATCTGCCTACAAGGCGGGAGACCCGGGTTCCATCCCTAGGTTGGGAAGATCCCCTGGAAAACGAAATGTTAACCCACTCCAGTTCTCTTGCCTGGAAAATCCCATGGATGGAGGAGCCTGATAGGCTACAGTCCATGGGGTCCCAGAGTCGGACATGACTGAACGACTTTACTTTCACTTTTCACTTTCATATGAAACTTATTGTAGAAAATATTTAAAGTAAGCAATTATGCATACTAAATGATATGTGGACAGATAAATGTGTCAGGACTCCTTGATTTGTTACAATGACAAAAGGAGATTAATGAACTAAATAAATGTGTCTTGAACTACACAGTCCATGTCAGGCACTGGTCTAAGCATTGGATGTAGAGCAGTGAGAAGAATGAAGTCCCTGTTCTCGTTAATTGTACATTCTTTTGGACCAGGATAAATATGCCAGTGAAGCTGATATCTCAATGAATCTCACGAATACAAACTTATGTACTGACCTTTAATTAAATACCTGGCACACAATTGATGCTATATGGGATTTTATTAATGAAATGTATGTTATAATAATGGCTAAGTGAGCCGTTTCAGTTTTTCATTTTAGAACATTAGGTTTTCAACTGCTTAATTCTAGATTCCTACACTGTGAATTTAAAATAATCTTCCTATATGCCTCATGCGTGCAAGCGTGCTTAGTCACTTCAGTTGCGGCCAACTCTGCAACGCTATGGGCTGTAGCCCACCAGAGTCCTCTGTCCCTGGGATTCTCCAGGCAAAAATACTGGAGTAGGTTGCCATGCCCTCCTCCAGGGAATCTTCCCCACCCAGGAATGGAACCCACCTCTTTTAACATCTCTTGCATTGGCAGGTGGGTTCTTTACGACTTGTGCAAACTGGGAAGCCCATATGCCTCATAGATACTCCTACAGGGATTTGTGTCCACCTCAGTGATACAGTTTACAGTAAGTTAAATGTGGCTAACAGCAGAACTGCACGGGATTACAGAATTTCGAAAATTGCTGCTTTGTCTGTGGTTTCCTCTTGTTAAAAATGCCAAGTTTTGCTTGACTTCAGTTCAAACCATACACATTTTTCAAATTTTCACATGACTTTTTTCTCAAATACTTCCTTCCTAATGTGCCAATACTTTTTTAGTTGTTTTTTTTTTAATTTTTGCACAGCATAATCTTCAGAAATTATGGGAATGTCCATATCTAGAACACATTCCCACTTTCTAAGGATTTGTTTTTTAATTATTTTATAAAGACAATTTTCTTTTCAGCCATGTGAAAGTATAACCTAAGAGTTTAGCAGAAATTAATAGGCTTTTAAACTATTAAGCCAGATTTTAAAATTTGGAAAACACAAATTACATCCTTGCCTGAAAATCTTTCCTAGAATTCTGTGTTTAGATGATTCTTTGTATAATTAGAAGTGAATATTGTCATATAGAAGAAGCATGGAATATTGGAGAAAAGTAAAAGAACACATAATTCAGCTCTGGTTAAGCCTTTCTTTCTTGGTTTGGGAAATTCTGAGAATGATTTTTGGAGACTTGCCTAGAATTTTAGGGATGCCAATAAATGTTCTGTAAAATAGTAGGTGCTCCGTTTCATTCTGGTAGAAAACTTTTTAAATCTATACCAAAGCAGAGCAGTCTCAAGGTCACTGCTGGACTTAGGCCTCTTACAGAGTTATATTTTTCCACAGGGCTTAGGAAAGAGAACAGATTTTAAATAGAGTGTGCAAAAGAAACCTGCATTCTTACATTCCCAAGTATCTCTTTGCACTTAAACTGCTTATCTGCAGAGCACAATGTTTCATTTCAATGGAATATTTGACACACGGGCTCAATAGGTCTCCCACTCATATTTTACTTTAATTATGATGCTTACAATGTACAATCATTTCCTTTATTTATAAATAGCCTTTTTAAAGGAAATCAAAGTCCGACAAAGTTTAGATTGCAATGCGTTTTGAGTATTAATGGTGACATCAAACATTTACTCTTTATGCTCTGTTAACCCTTCAGTCACAAATTCTACCCATAATGGCCATACATATCCTTCTTTTCCTGATGTGCTAACCTAAACTAAGGTTGACAAATCTAAAGAGAGCCTCCTTTTGGTTTAAGCTCTTGGGCCTACATTGTGTTTCTGTCACAGGAGTGATGGTAAGAGGGACTAATTAAAAGTCCAATGAATGTGCCAGGGTTAAAATCACAGACTCTGCTCATTAACAGTCGTTTACCTAAGGATATTTCCAAAGAATTCTTTCTATGTCTGAAAAGAACAAAAACTGAAGGGGGGAGGGAGGAATACGTTGAAAGAATCACTTATAAATATTTTATATAAGAAATGTGATTTTTCAAGAAAATCCACAGATACCCTCAATGAAGGAATCCAAGTGTAAGTAGATTTTCAAACCCTGCTTTTTTTTGTTATGTGCGCATGTGTGTCTGTGTATACATCTGAGTGTGTGTGTGTGTGTTTTAAAGGAGGAATATCCTCTCTAAAGAGTAAAAAAAAGAAATAGGAAAAAAATCAGAGCCATTTTGTTAATTGTCTTTTTCCTGCTGTTTCCATGGTAATACTGGCTGCCAGACTTCTCTGCAGAGTGACAGTCCAACAATTCACACACTACACCCTTTCAAGCACAATGAATGGCCGTGAAAGAGGCCGAACAGGCACCATTCAGGAAACATGTGATATCTACTCAATGCACTACCTTTCATCCACATTTTCCAAATTGCAGTTAATTTAATTCTAAACAAATGGCTAAGGGGGACAAATGAGGATTAGAAGGAAAAGAACATCTTGAGCGCTAATGGGGATGGTTTGTGTGAAGAACAATATAGCACTTTCTTCTGTTGCCAAGAAGGCTGGATGTAAAGATGCACTTTCCCTCTTCATCTGAGGCCTTCGTAGAGACGCTATATCAACAATGAGAACCACGGCAAAAAAATTTCTTGGCAATATAGAGTTTATGTAGGTTTTGGCTTTCCATTTGGAAACACATTTGATACAGTATGAAGTAATTTCATTTACTAGGAAATAAAATATCACATCAGACTTTTTACTGACAATGAAGAGCTACTAGTTTTTGTAAGGTTATATTTTCCTCTATTTTTAACATCCTTGGTTCAGGAGAGGAAAAGCAATGAATTCTAAAGTTCTTGTAACAAAATACAAGGAATTATCTTTATTCAGTCTTCAGTTGCCTGTGATTTCTCTGTTTAAATGTCAGTAAAGTAGGCCACCATCATTTAAAAAACAAAACAGACCAAGAAAAGGTAAAACGATATCCCTGCAAATGATTTCATGTTATTTGAATGGAATAATCATGATAATCAAGAATTCTCTCTCATGTTCATTTAAGTCTTCTGATAAATGCCTCCAAAAACTTGGGATAATTCATTTTTAGATACAGCATATGTAAATCAATATTTCTAATAAAAAATAACTTAAGGTAGTATTTTTCAATCCATTGGTGGGCTTTATGTATTACGGTATCATGAACAATTTGGTTAGAGGGACACTAGTCAGATACCAATGTCAAAATGCCATATTCAATATCATAAATTCATCTCTAAGCACATTTCTATTTCCCTTGTTACATTTAACTTTCTAAGAGACCATTCTTATTTATATTTACTGATCCAGGAAAAATAATCCAAATGAATTGGTTAATAATTCTTTGTCTCCATTATGACATGGTTCTGCTTGAAATATGAGCACATCCTTAAACTTATCTTCACCACTGTGATGATTACATAATACACTCTTAATCCAAGTGAGTTATTTGAGAGGTACCACATTAATCTTCAGAGAATTTCTCTGATTTTTGACTCTACAGTAGTTTCAGAAGAACACACTTTTATTCATTCTGATTTGTCTGCTATCAAATAATCTATAAAGAAATGAGATGTGTAATGGCTTCAGTTTCTGAGTGGATTAGTCCTAGGGTTTAAGTATGAATTGCCCTAAATCTTTTCAGAAATTTAAAAGACACTAGGATCATAGTATTTCAGATGTTTGACACAAGTCTTAAAATTCTTCCTTCTTTACTCGTTTCTTCTACTCTTTTTTTTTTCCTCTAGTGTTTAGGGCCCTTAAGGTTGACAACCTATAGCTGTTGAAATGCACCAGACAAAAGGTCATTTTCCTCACATAGAGGGGCTGGGATCAGATGTTACCTTGTGGAAAAGTTGTGTTTGATGCAGAGATTCAGGTGGGGAGCCAGGACTCCTAATATTTCTGGAAGTTTTGATATACTCGATGGAATCTTGATGGCTTTCTTATAAAGAGAGAGAGAAATGGATACTTTTAGTGAAGAGTGACTTTCAGTGCCTAGAAGGCTGATACTATCATTTCAAGCCTGGGACTCAAAAGCAATTGATGCTGAGCAGGGACCAAGGGCCCCCACTATGGAGTGGGGGGACAGGCTAGCCTCTTCTCATGCTCCCACCATCCCCCTCAGCTTTACTTACTTGTTCTCAAGCTTGCGTTCCTATGGGACTCAGACATACCTTGGGGATTTCAACTGCTGGGAAAAGTGGAGAAAACCTGTCTTTTATCACTGCCAAGCCCACTCCTATGTGTTACTGTACATACTGGGGGAGAGTCATCGCCATATTATTTTTATTTATTTTTGGCTGTGCCAGGTCTTCGTTGCTTCGTGCAGGCTTTCCCTAGTTGCAGTGAGCAGCAGCTCCTATTCATTGCAGCGTGCAGGCTTCTCATAGTAGTGGCTTCTCTAGTCGTGGAGCACAGGTTCTAGATCACGCAGGCTCAGTGCTTATGGCACACCGGCTTAGCTGCTCCACAGCATGTGGAATTTTCCAGGACCAGTGACCCAACCTGTGTCCCCTGCATTGGCAGGCAGATTTTTAACCACTGCGCCACCAGGCAAGTCCTGCCCTATTATTTTTAAAATCCATACATTTCAAAGAATCCTACTTTTTTGTAATATTCCATATGGCGGGGGGGAGCCTATGTTAAGTACTTAGAAGTAGCCTACAGAAGTGGAAGCAAAGTAAAAGACAGTTACTACAAAGATAGTGTGTCCACGCCTGAGCAAAGCACACTGTCCACAGCGAGCATGAGAAGACAGGCTAATGATTCAGTTGTGCTTATCTAGCTACACCCTGTCTATCTATAGGCCTTAGGATTATTTCTCAGGGACCTTTCTCTTTAGGAAAGAAATATTTCCCGGACTGGGTTTCAAATTTAAATAAATAATGACATCATTTTGCACAAAATGAGGAAGAAAACAATAAGGCAGTGGCAGGTTGTCACATCCCTCACTCTTGTTTGCAGCGGTTCATTTTCTCCCAATAGAACAAGTCATCAAATTCTACTACAGAGGGTACCAGTGTCTGAGGATCCTAGAGACCCACAAGTGGATAGAGAGACTGAGGAAACCCTTGAATAGTGTGTCACACAGAGTGAACACTTATCTAAATGCATTTCTTCTGAGGAGATGGTCACAATTTTACCCAAATCTCAAAAGACAGCATTACCCAAGGGTGGGGGTGTCCCTGGCTGGCAGGTATTAAACAGCATTGGTGCTAAACCCACTGTGTGTTATTTCCTTAGTTTCATTTCCCAGAGGTCCCAAAAACACTCTCACCACAAAAGTGAACAAACCTCCACTCAGTCCAGTCAGTTCCTTAAAAACAAAAACACATGGTGTTTGTCATGTATTTGTTTGGAAGGAGTGTCCACGACCTCCTTCTCACACTTGGTCCAAAGAAAGAGAACAGTCACTAGACTCAGAAGCTTCCACAAATGCTGCTAATTCGCAGGTGATTTCAATGTCTTTATTAACCCCGTCGAGCCACACAAAAGTGACACTGAGAAGGAAGACACTGTGTCTTGTTTTACTTTGGGGCACAGATATGTGTCTTTAATCTTGCAATGTCACTATTCTCAGAAATGGACCTTCTGGCATATTTAAGCCTTATTTTGAGACTAATAACGAACAGCTGAAAATCTTCATCTTTAGAAAAGATGGAGAAAAACAGGAATGAATCACACAGTGTTGTCATTCTGGGCATATTAACTCCCTGTAACAGGGAAATATGGGTCCCTTGGACCATCTGAAAAGCTCCAGTAAACGTTGACCAAACAGCAGATGTCTGTGAACTTAACTTGTCATCTTAAAGACAGTATTTAATTATTTCCCTTCATTCCGGCAACAAATGGCTCTTTTAGCAGGAAAGGTCAGTGTTACTCAAATTCTTTCTACCAACAAAGTGCTGATATTCTTATTTTGTTTTAGAGGAAGATATCAATTACCATTAGTCTTGGTAGGCATATGTCTGTTCTAAAACAATAAGGATAGTGAGAATTCTTGATTTTCTCTTTTCTGGACATCCAGTTACTCAGATGATACTTTCAACAAAGATGTGGAATGAAGAACTACAAACTCCAAATTTTCCCCCTTGGTGGCAAGTGGCTTTGAATATCTTTCTACAAAATGAAAAAAATTTTTGCAAGAAGGCAAAGTGGTTGTCTGAGGAGGCTTTGCAAATAGCTGAGGAAAGAAGAGAAGTAAAAGGCAAGGGAGAAAAGGGAAGATATACCCAAATGAATTCAAAGTTCCAACGAATAGCAAGATGAGATAAGAAGGCCTTCTTAAATGAACAATGCAAAGAAGTAGAAGAAAACAATAGAATGGGAAAGAGTAGAAATCTATTTAAGGAAATTGGAGATATCAAGGGAACATTTCATGCAAGGATGGGCGCAATAAAGGACAGAAATGGTATGGACAAAAAAAAAGCAAAAGAGATTAAGAAGGGGTGGCAAGAATACACAGAAGAATTATACAAAAAGGTCTTCATGACCCAGATAATCACGATGCTGTGTTCACACCTAGAGCCAGACATCCTGGAGGGTGAAGTCAAGTGGGGCTTAGGAAACATCACTATGAACAAAGCTAGTGGAGGTGATGGAATTACATTTGAACTATTTCGAATCCTAAAAGATGATGCTGTTAAAGTGCTGCACTCAGTATGTCAGCAAATTTGGAAAACTCGTCAGTGGTGACAGTTTTTATTCCAATCCCAAAGAAGGGCAGTGCCAAAGAATGTTCAAACAACCTACAATTGTGCTTATTTCGCATGCTAGTAAGGTTATGCTCAAAATCCTTTAAGCTAGGCATCAACAGTATATGAACCGAGAACTTGAAGGTGTACAAGCTGGGTTTTGAAGAGGGAAAGGAACCAGAGATCAAATTGCCAACATTCGCTGTATCGTGGAGAAAGCAAAGGAATTCCAGAAAAACATCTACTTCTGCTTCATTGTCTATGCAAAAGCCTTTGACTGTGTGGATCACAACAAACTGTGGAAAGTTCTTAAAGAGATGGGAGTACCAGACTACCTTACCTGTCCCCCAAGAAACCTGTATGTAGGTTAAGAAGCAACAGTTAGAACCAGACACAGAACAATAGACTAGTTCAAAATTGATAAAGGAGTACAACAAGGCTATATATTATCACCCTGCTTATTTAACTTCTATGCAAAGTACATCATGCAAAATGTCAGGCTGGATGAATCACAAGCTGGAATCAAGATTGCTGGGAGAAATATCAGCCTCAAATATGCAGATGATACCACTGAAATGGCTGAAACTGAAGAACTAAGGAACCTCTTGATGAAAGTCAAAGAGGAGAGTGAAAAAGTTGACTTGAAACTCGATACTTAAAAAAGTAAGATCACGGCATCAAGTCCCATATTTCCATGGCAAATAGAAAGGGAGAAAAAAAGGAAATAGTGACAGATTTTATTTTCTTGGGCTCCAGAATCAATGCAGATGGTGACTCACTCTAGTCATGAAATTAAAATACTTTTGCTCCCTGTAAGGAAAACAATGACAAACCTAGACAGAGTATTAAAAAAACAGAGATACCACTTTGCCGACAAAGATCCGTATAGTCAAAGCTATGGCTTTCTAATGGGCTTCCCAGGTGGCTCAGTGGTAAAGAATCCTCCTGCCAGTGCAGAAGACACAGGTTCAATCCCTGGCTTGGGAAGATTCCCTGGAGGAGGAAATGGCAACTCACACCACTACTCTTGCCTGAAAAATCCCATGGACAGAAGAGCCTGGTGAGCTATAGTCCATGAGGTTGCAAAGAGTCGGACGTGACTTAGCAACTGAACAACAACATACAAAATAGTCTTTAAAATGATTGCTCCAATATTAATTTTGAATATTTTTTCTCATTTACCAATATTCTACTAGACAACTCTTAGTTATCTGTAGATTTTCATTTTCCATGGAATTTGTTGTTCTCAGCTATTTAGCCATTCTGTCATTTTTAAAAGATAGAGTGAAACAAAAATCTGTTGGAGTTTCTCTATTGCAATAATGCTAATGAAGAGCAAATTTGAAAAGTAGTCTAAGGGGAAAATTTTACATTATCCATTCACTTCATTAATGGTCTTATTCCATTTAAGATGCACATAACATGAGTTTGCCCTTCCCTAAGCAAGGTTCTAAGCACCTTGCTTACATGAACTCAGTTAATCTTCCTAATAATCCCTTGAGATGGATGCAATTAGTAACCATAGTTTACAGATAAGTAATAACTTATATATAAGGTTTGAGAAACCTATATGCAGGTCAGGAAGCAAAAGTTAGAACTGGACATGGAACAACATGTCCAAATAGGAAAAGGAGTATGTCAAGTCTGTATATTGTCACCCTGCTTATTTAACTTCTATGCAGAGTACATCATGAGAAGCACTGGGCTGGAAGAAGCACAAGCTGGAATCAAGATTGCCGGGAGAAATATCAATAACCTCAGATATGCAAATGACACCACCCTTGTGGCAGAAAGTGAAGAGGAAATAAAAAGCCTCTTGATGAAAGTGAAAGAGGAGAGTGGAAAAGTTGGCTTAAAGCTCAACATTCCGAAAACGAAGATCATGGCATCTGGTCCCATCACTTCATGGGAAATAGATGGGGAAACCGTGGAAACAGTGTCAGACTTTATTTTTCTGGGCTTCAAAATCACTGCAGATAGTGATTGTAGCCATGAAATTAACAGACGCTTACTCCTTGGAAGGAAAGTTATGACCAACTTTCCTTGGTCATATTAAAAAGCAGAGATATTATTTTGCCAACAAAGGTCTGTCTAGTCAAGGCTATGGTTTTTCCAGTGGTCATGTATGCATGTGAGAGTTGGACTGTGAAGAAAGCTGAGCACCAAAGAATTGATGTTTTTGAACTGTGGTGTTGGAGAAGACTCTTGAGAGTCCCTTGGACTGCAAGGAGATCCAGCCAGTCCATCCTAAAGGAGACCAATCCTGGGTATTCATTGGGAGGACTGATGCTGAGGCTGAAACTCCAATACTCTGGCCACCTCATGCAAATAGTTGACTCATTGGAAAAGACCCTGATGCTGGGAGGGATTGGGGGCAGGAAGAGAAGGGGACAACAGAGGATGAGATGGCTGGATGGCATCACCAGCTCGATGCACATGAGTTTGAGTGAACTCCGGGAGTTGGTGATGGACAGGGAGCCCTGGCG
>NW_011495023.1:10101933-10113537 GCF_000754665.1 Bison bison bison
TTTTAAATCAAATGTTTTTTTTAATGGCTGAGTAATACTCCATTGTGTATATGTACCACAGCTTTCTTATCCATTCATCTGCTGATGGGCATCTAGGTTGCTTCCATGTCCTGGCTATTATAAACAGTGCTGCGATGAACATTGGGGTGCATGTGTCTTTTCCCTTTTGGTTTCCTCAGTGTGAAACGAGTCGCCAGTCCAGGTTCATTGCACGATACTGGATGCTTGGGGTTAGTGTACTGGGATGACCCAGAGGGAGGGTATGGGGAGAGAGGAGGGAGGAGGGTTCAGGATGGGGAACACAGGTATACCTGTGGCAGATTCATTTCGATATTTGGCAAAACTAATACAATATTGTAAAGTTCAAAAATAAAATAAAATTTAAAAAAAAAAAAAAATCAAATGTTTTGTTTGCCTCCTGTTTAATCCTAAGATTACTCTCTGTTTTAATATTTGTTCTTCACTAAATTAAGTGAAATTTTGTTTTTATTTATATTTGTGTGTCTTTTTTCATCATTTAATATTCATTTGTTATGTTTCAGATATATCTTTTACAAATAGTGTGTTGGTGAATTTTTAGAAAACAAATCTGATAATTTATAATTCATCTTATACCATTCTGTTATCTTCTCATGTTTATTGCTGTTGTTACAAAGTATTTGATAGATTTGCTTTTAAAAACTTTAAAAACATATAGCATCCATCAACACACGTGAAAAGGTTTGAGCAACACCTAACAATATGTAGCTATAATGTATTAAATGTTCATATCTTAGAAGAGTGATACATTATCACATACTTTTCCTAAATTAATTCACTAGATAATCCAGTTAACTTACATACGAGAAACTCGATTATAAGTAATAATGCTCATATATGAATAACAACAATAATAATAATTACAATGATTGGGTGGTTCTTTTTCCAAGCACTCATCTAAGGCCTTCTCAGAAATTATCTAACCATTGCTATGAAGTGTCTAGATGTGGTTTTCTTTTATTTATTCTGTTGTGATTGTGAAGTCTTTTCTTGAGCATATGGGTTTTTGTTTTTAATTTATTTTACAAAATTTTCTGCAATTACCTTTCGATATTTTTTTCTGTCCCATTCTCTTTCTTTAGCTCCATTAACATGTATGCTACATCTTTTCACTGTGTCTCATTTCTCTTACATTTTTTCCAATTTTTTTTACCTTTTATGCTTTCTGAATCTTAGCCCACATATTTCTTCTGATCTATCTTTGAATTTACCAGTCTCGTTGGCTATGTACAATCTCCTACTAACTTGCTGGGCTTTTCAGCTTAGTTTTTACATTTGAAAGCTTCAAAGTGTCTATGAGATTCTCCTTTATACTTTTTAGTTTTCTGTACCTCCTACTTTGGCACTTGATTTCTTAAACACATTAATCATTGTTATTTTAAAGTCTGTGTGCAAGAAATCCTAACATCTGAATTTCCTGTGGGTCTATTTTAGGTTTGTTTGTATTATCTATTTCTTCCCTTGGTTTTAATAAATTGTGTGAAATTGTGCCTTGATATGACTATAAATTTTATGAAACTCTAGGCATTGTCTATGAAAAAAGTATAATATGCTGATCTAAATAACGCTGTTTTATTCCATAGAAGTTTCACCATTAGGTCTGGTGAAGTTGAGTTAGGAGCAGATTAATTTAAGGTTAATGAGAGCTAAGCCACAGCAGGGCTTCCAAATTTGTGAGTTAAAGTATTTCTGGTTCACCTCAGTTAGTTGCATATAGTCCTTTGAGAGGCCCCAGCTGTAGTCTGGTGGGAGACCTGGGTTCAATCCCTGGGTTGGGAAGATTCTCTGGAGGAGGGCATGGCAACCCAACCCAGTATTCTTGCCTGGAGAATCCCCATGGACAGAGGAGCCTGGAAGGTTACAGTCCATGGAGTCACAAAGGTCAGATATGACTGAGCTACCAAACACAGAACAGCACAGCTGTAGCCTGAGGTTTTTAAATGTTTCTTTCTCCTTCTTGAGTTCTAGACACCAATTTTTGTCTTCACAGCTTCATCTGATTTTTGAAAGCACTGCTGGCCTTCTGAGTCTTTCAGCAGTCTCATCAAAAATCAAAAATATCTCAGGGAGAAAAGCAACACAATGTAGGGCTCAATCTTCAACTTGAACTCCAGAATCTTGTCCCCACAATCCACAGGTGTTCACAAACTTGGTAACTCTCTGTTGTTTTCAAGCATGTGCACACACACACACAAAGTATTCTGCATCTTGGCCTGCATTCTTAATAATAGTATACATAATTTAATACTTGGCCGTGTCTGGATATTAGACAGTCAATACCCTGTGAACAGAGAGGAAGACAAATTTATTTCTAAAGAAGTTGCTCATATTTCAGGGACTCTTTTAAGTACCTTACATATATTATCACACTGACTGGTAAAATCCCTAGGAAATTACATTTACAAATGAAAAAGCTGAGTATGGGGACATTAAGCAACTTGTCAAAATTTGTGTATCTTCAAATGGTAGATAAGTTCAGTTCATCAAATGGTAGAGTCCAGATTAAAAACCAGGCTCGTTTGAAAGAAAACATTATTTCATTGTCTTCTTTGTATTAATATTCTCTATTCTTTATCTGTTTTTCTTTTTACTTCTTCCCTTCGCTTTCAGTCTCTTCCCTTTTCTTCCCTTTCCCTTTTTTTCCTTTCCTTATTAAGTCTAAGAAAATGTGATCCAAAGACACTCGCAGCCTGGATTCTGACTGACCCAAGTGCCAGCACCAGTGATGGCGGACTTCATGATCACACTGGCTGTCTGCTGAACTGGGGCAGGGGAGGCTGAGTCTGCTACCCCCGAGGAGCAGCTGCAGCATCTCAGCTGTTGCCCCACGTGATCCCTGAGTGCCACACTTCTTCTCCCCCATCTCTTAGTCTCTCAGTCTGCCGCAGGTCTCTCCACTTCCCACCATCCTCTCTCCTCACACCTTGGTTCAGGTACCATTATCTTTCATTAAGAACTACATCCACTTCCTAAATGTATCCATAATTTCAGTTTTTCCAGGTCCCAATCCATTCTCCAAACTATAGCTACGTTGATCTTTCTAAAATTTAAAACTTTTGATGATGTCACCTATAGGCCCAAAGCCTTCAGTTTACCTTCAGTTCAGTTCAGTCGCTCAGTTGTGTCCGACTCTTTGCAACCCCATGGACTGCAGCACGCCAGGCCTCCCTGTCGATCACCAACTCCCGGAGTTTACACAAACTCGTGTCCACTGGGTCAGTGATGCCATCCAACCATCTCATCCTCTGTCGTCCCCTTCTCCTCCTGCCTTCAATCTTTCCCAGCATCAGGGTCTTTTCCAATGAGTCGATTCTTCACATCAGAAGGCCAAAGGATTGGAGTTTCAGCTTCAGCATCAGTCCTTCCAATGAACACTCAAAACCAATCTCCTTTAGGATGGAATGGCTGGATCTCCTTCCAGTCCAAGGGACTCTCAAGAGTCTTCTCCAACACCACAGTTCAAAAGCATCAACTCTTTGGTGGTCAGCTTCCTTTATAGTCCAACTCTCACATCCATACATGCCTACTGGAAAAACCATAGCCTTGACTAGACAGACCTTTCTTGGCAAAGTAATGTCTCTGCTTTTTAATAGGCTGTCTAGGTTGGTCATAACTTTTCTTCCAAGGAGTATGTGTCTTTTAATTTCATGGCTGCAGTCACCATCTGCAGTGATTTTGGAGCCCCCAAAAATAAAGTCTGTCACTATTTCCACTGTTTCCCCATCTATTTCCCATGAAGTGATAGGACCAGATGCCATGATCTTCGTTTTCTGAATGTTGAGTTTTAAGCCAACTTTTTCACTCTCCTCTTTCACATTCATCAAGAGGCTTTTTAGTTCCTCTTCACTTTCTGCCATAAGGGTGGTGTCATCTGCAAATCTGAGGTTATTGATATTTCTCCCAGAAATCTTGATTCCAGCTTTAAGCTGAAACTCCAGTACTTTGGCCACCTCATGTGAAGAGTTGACTCATTGGAAAAGACTCTGATGCTGGGAAGGATTGGGGGCAGGAGGAGAAAGGGATGACAGAGGATGAGATGGCTGGATGGCATCACTGACTCGATGGACGTGAGTCTCAGTGAACTCTGGGAGTTGGTGATGGATAGGGAGGCCTGGTGTGCTGCGATTCATGGGGTCACAAAGAGTTGGGCATGACTGAGCAACTGATCTGATCTGATCTGATCTGTGCTTCTTCCAGCCCAGCATTTCTCATGATGTACTCTGCATAAAAGTTAAATAAGCAGGGTGACAATATACAGCCTTGACGTACTCCTTTTCCTATTTGGAACCAGTCTATTGTTCCATGTCCAGTTCTAACTGTTGCTTCCTGACTTACATACCTTCAAAGTAGCCCTCAACAGCTAACTGAAAGCCCTTCATGGTCCAGCCCGTTCTCACTTGTTGGTGGCTCTGCACATTTTTCATAACTGTTTAACATGTCAAGTTCCCTTTTTTATTTATTTTTCTCACATATTACTTTCTGTCTTTGAAATTGTCATGTTTTTACCCCTCCTTGTTTTATCTTGCATACCTCCTCCCTTTTTAATATCAACTTAGTCATGATCTCCTCCAAGATTTTTCCAGTCACCAAAGGCAAGATTTCTATGTGCTGCCATAGGTCTCTGTACAGTTCATATTATCAGCTCACTGGTCGTGTTGCCCTAGAGTTTTCCAATTATTCAGTTGTATCCTAGTCACTGTTGTACTTCACAATCCGCATGACATAAGGGCCCTGGTTAAATGTTTATCTAACTAAATAAATGAGTGATAAAAAGGTAAAAGTGCAACAAATTACACATGAAGTGTTAGTCGTTCAGTTGTGTCCAACTCTTTGCAACCCCATAGACTGTAGCCCACCAGGCTCCTCTGTCCATGGAATATTCCAGGCAAGAATACTGGAGTGGGTTGTCATGCCCTTCTCCGGGGGATCTTCCTGACCCAGGGATCAAGCCCAGGTCTCCTGCATTATAAGAAGATTCTTTACCATTTGAGCCACTAGGGAAGCCCAAATTACCCATAGTGTAACCCAATTTATATTCAAGAAAAACTTAAACGCATACATATGTGTTTAATACATATATGCATACATATAAACAGACATACTAGTAAAATCATTGGAAGATACTATAGCATTATTTATTATGCTTATAATAAATATATATTCATAAATCATGTGTATAATTCAAACAGTCACATAAAAGAGATTATCAGGACTTTCCAGGTGGTGCTAATGGTAAAGAACCCACCTGTCAGTGCAGGAGTCATAAGAGACACAGGTTCAATCCCTGGGTTGGGAAGATCCCCTGCAGGAGGAGATGGCAACCCTCTCCAGTATTCTTACCCAGAGAATCCCACGGAGAGAGGAGCCTGGTGGGCTATGGTCCATAAGGTCACAGAGTCGGACATGACTGAAGAGACTTAGCACATAAGTGCTACTCCCAGGCTTGTCACATCTGCATAGAACATTGTAGCGCCTGGAATTTCTGGTGTTTTTGCATATTGCCCTCTGGAGTGGCATTGTGCTACTTGGATTTGAATCTTAATTTGACTTCATAAATTATATTCAACTATTACATACTTCCCTGGTAGCTCAGACGGTAAAGAATCTGCCTGTAATTTGGGAGACCTGGGTTCCATCCCTGGGTCGGGAAGATCCCCTGGAGAAGGGAATGGCAATCCACTCCAGTATTCTTGCTTGGAGAATTCCATGGACAGACCATGGGGTCTCAGAGTCAGACACAACTGAGCAACTTTAACTCATTCACTCACTCATTACCTATTTAATCCCTATCATGTTGTTATTACTTGACTTGGTGCCATGGTAGAAAGGAATGATTTTATGAATGTTTTTGAGGTACCTACAAACTTTTGGAAAGAAAAGGTATTAATATATAGATAACATTTTGAGTTTTTCTATATATACTTGATATATCTAATCAAGAGATATATATGCTGCTACTACTGCTAAGTCGCTTCAGTCGTGTCTAACTCTGTGTAACCCCATAGACAGCAGCCCACCTGGCTCCCCCGTCCCTGGGATGCTCCAGGCAAGAATACTGGAGTGGGTTGCCATTTCCTTCTCCAATGCATGAAAGTGAAAAGTCAAAGTGAAGTCGCTCTGTCGTGTCCGATTCTTAGCAACCCCATGGACTGCAGCCTACCAGGCTCCTCCGTCCATGGGATTTTCCAGGCAAGAGTACTGAAGTGGGGTGCCATTGCCTTCTCCAATTCACTAGTTTAGTATGCAACAAAATAACAGAGGCTTTGAATAAGTTAAACTGGCTAGCAACAACTAATCAGTTTTCTTCAGTGATTACTGTTCTTCTACATAGGCAGGATAATTAATTCACAGATGGTCTTTCTGGTCTATCTTCAACTATATATATATACTTGTTTGTAAAATATTGAGAGGTTGGACTTCATATATTTTGATGCTACTCCGTTCTATTTTTCTCTCTGAACCAATCTCTTCTGCTCCACTGTATCTATTTTTGAAACGTAGAATCCTACACTTAGAAAACTGAAATAGCTTCAAGGGGCATACGATTGTTTGTCTGAATGTATCCTTCAGAATTACCGCTAAGTGGTCACATTTTTCAGATCTGAACACCTCTAATAATGATAACTCAGTGCTTCTCAGATTCTACTGCTTTGTGCCATCTTCTCTGGTTTCTGATCACGATGTCAAGACGGAGTTCAATCCCTCTTGCCCTGTTGACCAGACAATATCTGAAGATAAATACTTTGTTGCTTCTGAATCTCCTCTTTTTATTGTTATTTTAAACTCCCTAATCAAATCTAGACAAGAATTAGTAGGGTTGGCTTTTTATAAATACAAGTATATATAGCTCCATAATAAATTTTTTCTTCTTAGATTCTGGCCTCTTTACTCATCAAAATCTTTTATACATATAATTATTCACCCAATACTGGCAATGAATTAAAGTTAGATTCTGTTACAATCCCCACAGTACAGATGAAGAAACTGAAGAACCAAGAGGTGAGATGACAAGTTGCAATGACGGACTTGAAATTTGATACCATAACATTTGGCTCCAGGGTCCAACCAAATGATACAATGCTGTTCTTCTCTGTGATGCTGGGAATAGTTGTACACTGAAACTACAATCACAATGACAAGCATATAGATTATTACTTTTCTCTGTGATGGTCAGAGTTTATCAGGGGATTTGTGCCCCAATAGCCACAGAGCTAGGGTAAACAGTATCAAAAGATTCTTCAAGTAAGCTCTACTACACAACATATTACTGTCACCTAACTCTTTATTTTTAGAACTCTAATACAATATTTAAGCTGTGAGCTTTATTTTAAAATAAAATAAAATAAAAAATTTTTGCAATTATTTTTGCATTTTTGCAAATTATGTTTTGCAGTTATTTTTGCATTTTTCAACAAATTACTGAACCATTCAGTAATAGCCTTTAATTTAAATATAAAAATACATATGCATGTTTTAAATATATAACTATATGTTAAATTATAAAAATCTGTACTTAAATATAAAGTCATATTTAAATAAATACACTAAGAAAAGTTTGGATGAAATGCCTAAGTGTCTGTAATGAAATTGCTGCAAATGCATTTGGAGAATATTACTTTTTAAGTCTATTAATTTGATAGAGTAGGCAGGGGAAGCCAAATAATATACTTCCTACTTAGATTCCAATGCCATCTGTTTTGAAATTAGAAAGAAATGAGAGGCAACTAGAAAATTTTGCCAAACTATTTAACAGTGAAAATTGTTGGTTTTTGTTTTTTCCTCTACTGTGATTCTTCTCCTTAAAAGCCAATGGAGGAAGTTCAGAAATGGAACTGGAGATAATTGTGTCCTTGACAGAGGCAGAGTGACATCGTGTGGAGTAAAAAAGAACAGAGCCATCCCACAAGGCGGACTAGCTCTTCCCAGAAGAGCATGGCCTTAAATAGCAGACTGATGGCTGGCTTTTCAAGTTCAGTCACCTTATTTCCCTATATGCACCTTAGAATTTTTCATGGAGAGTGTGGACATATTCAAGTAGGCTCACAGCAAAGAGAGTATATACAGTTAGACTGGAATATGTAACATTTTGAAAGAAATGTTTTATACTCTAAGAACAGAATAAAACCAACCATAAGACTTTCTGATCCATATGCATCTGAGCACAATGTATAAAGACCCTTCCCATTCCTCCTCCTCACCCCCAACACACATACCATATTCTATCCGTACTTGTATCTGGAAACTTCAGTAATCTAAGGGTATTTAAAATAAAGCTCACAGCTTAAATCATTACTGAAAGAACTTTTTTCTCAATTATATACTCTTCGGAAAAATTTACAACAGTGGATTTTCTACCAAGTCCACTTATATAAGTCAGTTGTTTCAACAAGGAGAAGCCAGGAAATCACCAGCAAACACACACTGAGATTGGATTTGGGGAAGAAATTTAACTTAAACAATTTTTTGAAGAAAAATGTGTGTTACAGTGAGAATTATGCATGTGTTTTTTAAATTTTTATTTATTCAACAAAAATTGATGGGGCATGTATTATGTTTTAGGTGCTGTGAGAAGTGTTGGAGACATCTCTGAAAAATAGAAATCCTTGCCCTTGACTTTCTGGCAGTATGATGAAAAGTCAGAAAAATTAATTGAGAAATGTTTAAAATATGCATTAAGTGCCTTTTTTAGCATTTGTGGAGAAGATCAGAATACTTTTCTATAGATCTAATAATAAGGTAAATTACACCATTCTTTCGCTATGAAATATCCAGAGAGAGTTTAAAACCCAAGTCATATTATACCTCTTTTTTTTTTTTTTTTTGGAGGCTAATTACTTTACAATATTGTATTGGTTTCACCATTCATTGACATGAATCCGCCATAGGTGTACACGTGTACACCTCTTACCTTAAGATGTTCCCATCACATTTACAACAGTTGGAATTCTTACTGGATCTTCTGCACTCTCCCCAATTGGGCACTGCCAGCCCGAGCCAGTTTCTGCTGGCCCCAAGTCTTTACACAAACTCTGCTCTGCCTCAAACATTCCTCCTTCATTTCTGCCCTTCACACTCTTATACTTCAGAACTAGATGTGACTAGTGATCCCATATCCTCACAAAGGATATTCCCTGACTCTCCAATCCGGTATTTCCCTCTAGACTCTATATATCGCTTTATTCATGATGATTCTCTCCTTGATACTCCTTAGTCACTTCCATTTTTAACTTGTGTTTTTATTTTTTATGTATCTCCCCTAACAAGAATGGAGGCTTCAAGTGAGAGCTTTTTACTTGTTAGCTATACAGCCCTGACAGTGGATGAGATGGTTGGATGGAATCACCGACTCAATGGATGGATGGCATCACTGACTCAATGAGCATGAGTGTGAGTAAACTCCGGGAGTTGGTGATAGACAGGGAGGCCTGGAGTGCTGCAGTCCATGGGGTCACAAAGAGTCAGACTCGATTGAGCGACTGAACTGAATTTGAACTGATACAACTCTATCATTTGGAATGAAGGTTGTCCACTCAAAGGTGTTCAACAAGTATTAATTGAATGAATAATTTTTTTGATCCTTGCTTATTTATTTACTTATTCTTTACACACAATTTCTTCCAAAGAAGAGACTTTATGAGGCACTTTTTATTCTGTTGTTTTTCCCCTCTTCCCTCCCTTCCTTCTTGTTCTTTCGCTTTCTTTTTTCCTTCCTTCCTTCTTTCTCTCTTCTGTACTTTCTTCCTACCTTCAGTCTTTTCTTTCTTTCTTCCCCCATTTTCCTCCTTCTTTCTTTCTTTTCTTATTTCTTTGCCTTACAGAAATATGATGATTTTGATACTTAGCATTTTTTTAAAAATGACAACTGAAAGCCAAATCAAATGTCTTTGTAATAATCCAGTTCTGAAAAGGAGTATTTAGAAGTGGCCTCTAAAATTACCATGATAAACTGCTGGAACAAATGGCAAAGTTAGCATATATATATATCATGTAAGGCTTGCATGATTATATTTTTTCTAGCAGGAGCAAAGAAACAGATGTTTTGTTTAGAACAATGCAAACATGCATTAAACATTTTTAGGTTTTCAGACCTTTAATAAAGAAAGAAGTTTGGGTTTATTCTGTGATCAGTGAGTAGTACTTAAGGGGTGACGCCTTTTAGCAAAATACAAGAAAAAATAAATTTTACAAATGAGAAAAACATGTGTGAAATTTAAATTGTCTGCTTATCCAGTGCCAACTCGGGTTAATTGATGGTAGCTGCCCTGAGTACTGTGTATCTAAGGATTCTGAGGTCATGTCCGGGCTTTGTGGGTAGTTCTATGATTGAATAACAATGCCTATGTAAGCAGTTCCCTGAATTAAATTATTTCAGTTGAAATACTTAGAATGATTTCCATTTTCTTAGAGGATTTGGTTGTTACTAGGGCATTTCTCCAGGTGTTCTGTTTATAGAATACAGTAATTAAAAGTGTGCAGTTACTGAAAATGCATTGAAGTATACTACACTTGGGAAATCTTGTAATCTGTGAAATTGCCTAGTTTTCCTGTTTAGAATGGTCCTAGGCCTACAGGGAAGGATGGAGGTACACAGAGCGGATGGATACAGCCAAACTTTTTTGAGTTGCCATATAGGACACTATTCAACTCTCTAGCCTTATTCTTAGAAAAGAACAGAGATTATAACATTAATACTGAACATACCTTTGGTCCTGTGTTCTACACACATATAACGAAATACCTTTTTGGCCAGCACACCACTTGAGCTTTATTCCAATGCTTAATTTCTGCACCTGTGCTTGAGAGAGACATGTCGGCAAAAATTATCTCATGTGAATGTGGGTAAATGGATAGAGGTATTCTGAAATGAGTTGCCTTAAAATAGTTATAGAAAGAAAATGAAAGTCAAGTCACTCAGTGTGTCTGACTCTTTGTGACCCGATGAATGTAGCCCGCCAGGCTCCTCCATCCATGGGATTTTCCAGGCAAGAATACTGGAGTGGGTTGCCGTTTCCTTCTCCAGGGGATCTTCCTGATCCAGGAATCAAACTCAGGTCTCCCACATTGCAGGCAGACTTTTTATCCTCTGAGCTGCCAGACAAAGTTAGACTAAATAGCTAAGTAGTCTATAAATCTGAACATACTACTTGAAAGAGAAGTTTGCATTTATTACAGGGTGTAGCGATCAAGGCAATGTCTATTAGGTTAAAATTCATGGATATTATATAAAGAGGTAGAAAAATCTACATTGAATTTTGCATTCAAAAGGATACGTTTTAAAATAGTTTCAGTTCAGTTCAGTTCAGTTTAGTCGTTCAGTTGTGTCCAACTCTGCAACCCCATGAATCGCAGCATGCCAGGCCTCCCTGTCCATCACCAACTCCCGGAGTTCACTCAGACTCACATCCATCGAGTCAGTGATGCTATCCAGCCATCTCATCCTCTGTCGTCCCCTTCTCCTCCTCTCCCCAATCCCTCCCAGCATCAGAGTCTTTTCCAATGAGTCAACTCTTCGCATGAGGTGGCCAAAGTACTGGAGTTTCAGCTTTAGCATCATTCCTTCCAAAG
>NW_011495023.1:10113669-10114683 GCF_000754665.1 Bison bison bison
TCATCTGCATATCTGAGGTTATTGATATGTCTCCCGGCAATCTTGATTCCAGCTTATGCTTCTTCCAGTCCAACGTTTCTCATGATGTACTCTGCATAGAAGTTAAATAAGCAGGGTGACAATATACAGCCTTGATGTACTCCTTTTCCTATTTGGAACCAGTCTGTTGTTCCATGTCCAGTTCTAACTGTTGCTTCCTGACCTGCATACAAATTTCTCAATAAGCAGGTCAAGTGGTCTGGTATTCCCATCTCTTGAATAATTTTCCACAGTTTATTGTGATCCAAACAGTCAAAGGCTTTGGCATAGTCAATAAAGCAGAAATAGATGTTTTTCTGGAGCTCTCTTGCTTTTTTGATGATCCAGCAGATGTTGGCAATTTGATCTCTGGTTCCAAATTGTTTATGGATCCAGAAGTTTTGAAAATGTATATATTGAACACTAAAAGTTATTGAATAGCTCTTAAATACTATAACTCAGTTCTGATACTTCTATCCAATTCTGACACTTCCTTTTTCCCTTTGTGTTTAAAGAAGGAATAGGTGAGGGGGATGTAGCAGAGAGGTGAATACAGAAAATGATGGAGAAGAATTTAGTAAATGTTACTTACATACAAGAGGGCACTATGGAGCCTTTTACTTCAGCTACTTAATTCTTGGAATTTATTCTTAAAATTGGTAGATCCTCTAAAAAGAACTTTCATAGTTTTGAAACCAGTGTGAAATGAGACAGGTTCTGTCTCACCATCCCTGGAACTTTTCATTAATGATTTTGGCGGCCTTTAGCTTTCAGTGAAGGCATTATCAATAGCTTGAAATCTGAGAAAAGATAACCCTAGACTTAGGCTTGTCTATATACCACAGAGAAAATGATTAACTAAATGAACATTTGCAGTTTCTGTTTATTCAAAACAAGTCCATTTGAAAAAAAAAAAATTGCATTACATCAACTTTAGTTGGACACGACTTGGTGACCAACCAACAACAAATTAATTATTCAATCTTTAATTCCAAC
>NW_011495023.1:10114927-10117400 GCF_000754665.1 Bison bison bison
TCTTTAATTCCAACATTTTGAAATTTTTCCAAAAATAATAGAATCCCAAGTAGTGATTACTAAAGAAAGTCTGAGTTATAAGATACCTTTAAAAAGATAGTAACGTTCAAGGATAATTGAACTGAGATTTAGAACATTTAGATACACCTGTACTACAACAATAAGAGCAGTGATTTAATATTTGAAGTCTAATGATTCAGAGATTGGGAGGGAATAGATATCTGTAGACATTTCTAAATATTTGTAAATATCAGATCAGATCAGATCAGTCGCTCAGTCATGCCCGACTCTTTGCGACCCCATGAATTGCAGCATGCCAGGCCTCCCTGTCCATCACCAACTCCCGGAGTTCACTCAGACTCACATCCATCCAGTCAGTGATGCCATCCAGCCATCTCATCCTCTGTCTTCCCCTTCTCCTCTTGCCCCCAACCCCTCCCAGCATCAGAGTCTTTTCCAATGAGTCAAATCTTCGAATGAGGTGGCCAAAGTACTAGAGTTTCAGCTTTAGCATCATTCCTTCCAAAGAAATCCCAGGGCTGATCTCCTTCAGAATGGACTGGTTGGATCTCCTTGCAGTCCAAGGGACCCTCAAGAGTCTTCTCCAACACCACAGTTCAAAAGTATCAATTCTTCAGCGCTCAGCCTTCTTCACAGTCCAGCTCTCACATCCATACATGACCTCAGGAAAAACCATAGCCTTGACTAGATGGACCTTTGTCGCAAAGTAATGTCTCTGTTTTTGAATATGCTATCTAGGTTGGTCATAACTTTCTTTCCACAGAGTAAGCGTCTTTTAATTTCAAGGCTGCAGTCACCATCTGTAGTGATTTTGGAGCCCAGAAAAATAAAGTCTGACACTGTATAGACGACTTTAAAATCTTGCTCTTCAACCCATTCCTTAGACATAGGAAAAAGTCACCTAGTTTCTTAAAGGATATCCCAATAACAAATTTCTGAATTTGAGTATTAGTATATTGTCTTCATTAATTAATGTGAGTAAGTGAATGTGAGTGAAAGTCAATCAGTCATGTCCAACTCTTTGGGACCCATGGACTCCATGGAATTCTCTAGGCCAGAATACTGGAGTGGGTCATCTTTCCCTTCTCCAGGGGATCTTCCCAAACCTGGGATCGAACCCAGGTCTTCCACATTGCAGGTGGGTTCTTTACCAGCTGAGCCACAGGGAAGCCTGAGAATATTGGAATGGGTAACCTATCATTTCTCCAGGGGATCTTCCTGACCCAAGAATGGAACTGGTATCTCCTGCATTGCAGACAGATTCTTTACCAACTGAGCTATCCGGGAAGCTCTCATTAATGTGTGAGCTTTAAGAAATCTGGAAGTTATGCCTAAATGCCTAATCCCCAAATTTAAACTCTTTTAACTATCCATTTGCAAGTCTGAATAAACTGAGTCAAATATGTATAGCTTAATACCCATTAGTAACATGGCACTTTATTCTCTAATAGATTTAAAACTTGAGCTCTTAGTAAAAAGTATTTGACCTTCTCCTCACAATAACATCTTTGGCATTTGAACTAAATGTAATGGAGGCTAGTTATTTTGATGTATATGTATGGATTAATATTATTTCATTAATTTTACTAATTTAAAAGCATTGACTGGCTCTTTGCAAAGTATTATCCATAATTTATTTGACAATTCAGGAAATACAATATTTTCAATTTTGAATTTATCAACAAAGGTCAATACAGAATACTTTTTAAGTGAATGTCCAGTATTTTATCTTCTTTTTTAATTTAATTTTCATTTTACATTGGGGTATACTTAATTTACAATGTTGTGTTAGTTCTAAGCATATAGCAAAGTGATTCAGTTATATATATACATATATGGATTATTTTTCAGATTCTGTTCCCATTTGGTCATTACAGAATATTGAATAGAATTGCCTGTGCTGTACAATTGGTTCTTGTTGGTTATCTGTTTTTGGTTGTTAGTTATATATATTTTGGCACCCCACTCCAGTACTCTTGCCTGGAAAATCCCATGGGTGGAGGAGCCTGGTAGGCTGCAGTCCATGGGGTCGTGAAGAGTCGGACACGACTGAGCAACTTCACTTTCACTTTTCACTTTCATGCATTGGAGCAGGAAATGGCAACCCACTCCAGTGTTCTTGCCTGGAGAATCCCAGGGACGGGGGAGCCTGGTGGGCTGCCGTCTATTGGTTTGCACAGAGTCGGACATGACTGAAGTGACTTAGCAGCAGCAGCAGTGTGTATATAGCAGAAGGCAATGGCACCCCACTCCGGTACTCCTGCCTGGAAAATCCCATGGACGGAGGCGCCTGGGAGGCTGCAGTCCATGGGGTTGCTGAGGGTCGAACATGACTGAGTGAGTTCACTTTCACATTTCACTTTCATGCGTTGGAGAAGGAAATGGCAACCCACTCCAGTGTTCTTGCCTAGAGAATCCCAGGGACGGGGGAGCCTGGTGGGCTGCCGTCTAT
>NW_011495023.1:10117649-10122975 GCF_000754665.1 Bison bison bison
TTTGAAAATCAGTTCATTTTTATCATTTTTTAAGATTTCACATAAAATGATATCATATGATATTTGTCTTTGTCTGACTTACTTCACTTTATGATAATTGCTAGGCCTTCCCATTTTGCTGCAAATGGCATTATTTTGTTCTTTTTGTGGCTGAGTAATATTCCATTGTATATATGTATCACATATATACATCTTCGATGATTATCAGGTATAAACCATTTTTCTTCAAAAAATAAGATAGTGTCTGTCCACTGTTTTCAATTATATTTTCTCTGTTTATAGCAAAGACAATGAATTGCACTTTTCTGTCAATATCTTCTTCCTCAAGCACAGCTACTGTTATTTACTACATTAGGAAAATAATTTTTGAATTGCTATTTTTTCCAAAGTTAAAGAAGTTATGAGGCATAGAAATTCTGACCATTCAATATGGAACATTCATTTAAAGTTCTGTTAATTTTTGTTACAATTAAGACAAGACAGAATTGTCCCTGAGTTGGGAAGATCTTTGGAGCAGGAAATGGCAACCTACTCCAGTATTCTTGCCTGGGAAATCCCATGGACAGAGGAGCCTGGTTGGCTACAGTTCATAGGGTCTCAAAGAGTTAAATGTGACTTAGTGACTAAACAACAACAACTACAATATTAATACCCCATGTTATGATAGGGGTTTGTGTTCGAGTGTATGCATTTTTCAAACATCAAAGGGTACATTTCAAGATTTTTTTTTACTGTGTCCACTGGGGGGGAAAAAATGTACAACCTAAAATGAGAATTGTTTCATTTGGGGCTTTACTGAGAACTATAACCTGGGATGGAAGCCTCTCAGATAGCTCTGAGGAACTGTTTTAAAGAGGCATAGGGAGGAGTCAGTATATATATTACTTTGGACTACAGAAATATGTGTACTTGAGTTTACATCTTGGTAAAGTATTATCTCAAAAAAAAATTAATTTTTTTTATCTGCTAATCACAAAAATAATCAGATATCTCAAATTAATGTTTGTAGTCTTTTCTCATACATGGGAGGATGCAAGAGTCTGGGCTTATTGAAATTATTCCTTTGCTTATGCACCTTAACTATCTCGGGCCAGTGCCCTGGTTTTCTCCATCCTGAATCCTCCTCAAGGCATACCCACTGGGAGGGTAGGGGGTGGGGGGTGCAGCTGCAGCAGCTGATGGCTTGATGGCCACAACATCCCTTGTTTTACAGAAAGAGACATTTTTTGGGTCCATAATTATATATGTTTTACCTCAAAGAACAAAATAAACTGGAAATAACTATGGAATTCTTCATAATGATATTGTATGTTAAAGTATAACAATATCTCTGTAACTTACTCAAATCAAAATGCATTAAAAAGATGGGTTGATTGATGGGTGTAAAGTGTAATGATAAAACAAATATATTTTAATGTTATTGATTGCTCACTCTAAAATTGTTTGAATATTTCTCTATGCTTAATGTCATTTACAATAACACTTAATTTTTAAAATTACAACTAAAAGAAAAATTGTGTATTTTTATCTTCCTAAAGAAGTCTGCTTTATTCTTGAAGATTATTTTTAAAGCTTTAAGGAGTATGTGATTAAATAGATCAAATCATTTAGCCAGTTCAAACCATTTGTATTATTAAACAGATCAGACTGTTAGTGAAACATACTTTGCATGACTAATTATTAAACAGTTTTTTTCTGTAGGAAGATAATGTAGAAATGAGGATTTTTACATTTAACCTATCTATCTAGCTTTGACCCTGTAGACCAAAATTGAGTTAGCATTTTGGTTTCTTGCCCTTCCATTGACCCCAGTTTTCAGAGGTTTAGAAATTGACTGCAAGATTGGCCTTTGTGCCAGAACTTGGCACCAAAATCTAAAACCCAAGACCAAGTCATCATTTTCAGTTTATTTTCGAGGTTATTGGCAAGAAGTCATAACATTCATTTCTTCATCTTAGACGATAATGCCAAGGATGTCAGGACATAACGTCCCTCAGGCAATGTATCAGAAATATCTGAAAATATGTGCACAAGATGAGGGCCTAAGGAGTCCAAAAACACTAAAGCAGGAACTCAGAAATAAATGAGAAGCAAGAAAAGTTTAACTTTCAGGTATGAGGTATCGTTCTGTTTCTTTCATGTTAAATTCTTTATAGATGGGTGGATTTTCTGGCCAGGGACTCAGTATGTCAGTAAGCTGACTTGCTATCTTACTGTTTTTCTGTGTGAGCATTTTAAAATAAAAGGAAAAATTAAAATGTTAATCTTTTGTAGATTCAGGTGGAAAAGGTAGATAAGTAAGTTATTTCTTCTGATTCATTTTTCTTTTTTTCCTATTTTTTAGGTGCACATTTTTTCATATTCAGTTGATTAACACTTTATATGTCTTAAGATTATCCTTTCATGTTACATCTCAATGCACATCTCAAAAACTCTGGAAAATTTTTGAGGTTAAAATGATTTTGCCTTTGGTAACATTAAGGACCTGGATCTGGTTCTGAACTGTGTAGAAAACAGAAAACTAAGTCAGAAATAGCTGTCTATCCCTAAGAATTTACCCAGAATAATAAACCAAAGTGAAGACAAAAACTAGAGAGAAAACAATAGGAAAGGAATGAGTTCAATGGACCTATTCATTCAATAAATATCAGTTTAGCACTTCTGAATAGCCAGGTCTGCATCAAGTGCTTTGCAGGGAAAGGCAGAAATAAAGATATAATTTCTGTCTTTGAAGAACCAATAAACATGCTGTGAAAATTGAATAAACAATTCTTCATACTCAGGAATCATACTAGGGTTGAGATAGATGCTTGTAAGTAATCAACAAGGAAGTCAACTGCACAAGTTTGTCTAGTAAGAATTTGTAAAATAATGAGTAGTAAAACCTAGGAATGAGGAAGATGAGTGAAGATAGAGAAGATGGACCAGCAAAGACCACTGTCGAGGATGTTTAAGACTGATAGCCAATATCTGTTAAGCATTTTATATCTGTTAAGAAATACTTAACCTGTGTCATCTTGTTTAATGCTAAACAATTACATAGAGTAGGCACTATAATTCTGTCCATTTTACAGGCAAAGCAACTGAGGCTATACAGTTTAAGTAACTTCCCCAAGGTTACATAGTTAGTATGAGGCTGAACAAAGATTCAAAGATGCCTGCTCTGGTTTCACATCGCAAACTTATAGAGTCAATACTTCCAGGTGCTCTAATGATGCTGCATTGGGATGGACTGGAAAACTGCTTTTGAATTTGACAGGAAGAGGACATACTGAGTTTACATAGTAGCATGAAAGAGAGCACAAATTGCAGTAGTATAAATATATAGAACACATGATTTTAAAAAAAGGATTCTATGGTCATGACAATTATAATAAACAACAAAACACACAAAACACCTAATTCATAAAAACATCACAACAGTGAAGAGAATGTCACTTCCTAATTTTCAGGTATTCTCTGAGAATGCTTAAGAATGATTAAGTGAAAAATAAAACTGGAGGGTCTTAGCAAGATAAATCCTCCAGGCTATGCCTTCTCCACCGAAATTGGTTTAAGAAATAACATCTGTCTCATTATGTAGTGTACGTTTGGCTTATTCAGGATAGTCTATTGCATGCATGCCTGCTCAGTCTCTCAGTCATGTCTGACTCTTTGCAACACCATGGGCTGTAGCCCACCAGGCTCCTCTGTCTATGGAATTTTCCAGGCAAGAATATTGGAGTGGATTGCCATTTCCTTCTCCAGGGGATCTTCCTGACTCGGGGATCAAACCCACATCTCTTGCATTAGCAGGTGAATTATTTTACCACTCCACCACCTGCGAAGCTCCAAGATAGTCTATTGGGCAACAGTAATAAACTCTTAGTGGAAAATTTGTGCTTCTGTTCACACATCATTTCATTTGATTGGCCCAAAGTTCATCATTTCCTGTCTCTCCTGTCTTCCTCTTGATTTTTTTTATCCCAACTAGTATCATGCTTTGGAGAAGGCAATGGCACCCCACTCCAGTACTCTTGCCTGGAAAATCCCGTGGACGGAGGAGCCTGGTAGGCTGCAGACCATGGGGTCTCTAAGAGTCGGACACAACTGAGGGACTTAACTTTCACTTTTCCCTTTCATGCATTGGAGAAGGAAATGGCAACCCACTCCAGTATTCTTGCCTGGAGAATCCCAGGGATGGGGGAGCCTGGTGGGCCGCTGTCTATGGGGTCGCACAGAGTCTGACACAACTGAAGCGACTTAGCAGCAGGAGCAGCAGTATCATGCTTGGAGAGTACCCAGTACTTAGACCAAATATGGTAATTCATATCTCAAATGGAATATATCTTCTAACTGATATGTAGAGGAACCATAAAAAGTAAATGCATACAATATATACTAGTATCATTGTTCAATTATTTATTCATTTATTTTGACACTTGATTATCAATTCTAAGATATTTTGGCTAAAAGAAACTCTTTCATTTGTCTCCTGTGTCCCTTTATCTTATGTTGATCAGTGTCTTTTGCTTATTTTTTTTAACACTTCTTATTTCCTGGCACTACATAGTTAGGATTAGGGTTAGGACATAAAGGAGGCTGAGTGCCAAAGAATTAATACTTTCAAACTGTGGTGCGGGAGAAGACTCTTGAGATTCTCTTGGACAACAAGGAAATAAAATCAGTCAATCCTAAAGGAAATCAACCCTGCCTGTTCATTGGAAGGACTGATGCTGAAGCTGAAGTTCCAATACTTTGTCCATCTGATGTGAAGAGCCAAATCATTGGAAAAGATCCTGATGCTGAGTAAGATTGAAGGCAGCAGGAGGAGATGACAGAGGATAAGATGGTTAAATGGCATCACCAACTCAATGAATATGAGTTTGAGCAAACTCCAGGAGATGGTGAAGGACAGGGGAGCCTGGCGTGCTTCAGTCCATGGGGTCCCAAAGAGACGGACATGACTGAGCAACTGAACAACTACAACATAATGATCCAGGCTCACCTTGTGTATTTTCTGCCTCACTCCTTGAATCATCCATTTCTCCAAGAAATCTTGGTTATTTTGCACCCAGACACCAAGATCTGGGTGCTAGGTTTTCTCATTCCTAAAAGAGCATCATAACCTTCTCTGCTGATAGAGAAAAGAAAAAAATATAGATATACTAAATCACGTATATACATCAGTCAGTTCAGTCGCTCAGTCGTGCCCGACTCTTTGCGACCCCATGAATCGAAGCATGCCAGGCCTCCCTGTCCATCACCAACTCCCGGAGTTCACTCAGACTCACGTCCATCGAGTCAGTGATGCCATCCAGCCATCTCATCCTCTGTCGTCCCCTTC
>NW_011495023.1:10123075-10127826 GCF_000754665.1 Bison bison bison
TCTCCTCCTGCTCCCAATCCCTCCCAGCATCAGAGTCTTTTCCAATGAGTCAACTCTTCGCATGAGGTGGCCAAAGTACTAGAGTTTCAGCTTTAGCATCATTCCTTCCAAAGAAATCCCAGGGCTGATCTCCTTCAGAATGGACTGGTTGGATCTCCTTGCAGTCCAAGGGACTCTCAAGAGTCTTCTCCAACACCACAGTTCAAAAGCATCAATTCTTCAGTGCTCAGCCTTCTTCACAGTCCAACTCTCACATCCATACATGACCACAGGAAAAACCATAGCCTTGACTAGACAGACCTTTGTTGGCAAAGTAATGTCTCTGTTTTTGAATATGCTATCTAGGTTGGTCATAACTTTCTTTCCACGGAGTAAGCGTCTTTTAATTTCATGGCTGCAGTCACCATGTGCAGTGATTTTGGAGCCCCCAAAAATTAATACATACATATATATATATATATATTTCTGTAGTAATCATCTGCATCCAAATTAATCTGCACATAAGTTCATTCTGATATCTCCGTTCCTATTATCCATAAATAATTCTGGCCTTCCCTCTTTGTGCATCTGTAACTTCCCACTCACTTTACTGGCTTTATCAACTACAGTACAGTGCTTATGTACAGTTCCTTTTACTTCGATTTTTGAGACTCACTCATTTCCAAAATTAAATAACTGTCAGTAACTTTTTCCCACTTTTTTTCAGTGAGGTTGTTTCATACATTAATAGTGCAGTTAGATTGCATTGATAGATTGTTTTGTTACATTCTGCAGTCCCTACTAAGATCCATTGAACTGCTAAATAATTTTTTTAATTTGCATACATTGGCATTCATTATCTAGGTTAATGGGTTTTGACAAATGTAAAATGTCAACAAAGCCACAGTTACAGAATCATGCTGAATACATTTACCTCTATAAAAAGTCCCATGTGCTTTACCTGTTCAACACCCTTTCCGCATCTTAAGTTTTCTTAAGTCTTTTAAATTAAATCTCCTTCTCCATAAGGAGGACAAAATATACCCCTTTATTTTGCCATATATAAATATATGGCTTTCATTATCTATTTTGTGTTTACGTTCCAGATATATCCTTAGAGTCATATTCAAAGGCAACCAAACATTGTTCATTCCATGCAAATCAAACTATTTGTATTTCTTAGAATATATCACCTTGCTAATTAATTTACAGTAAATACTTCTCTTTCTGTCAAAACTGTTCTTATAGACAGGAATGCCCGGAAAATCTCCATACATTCTCCAAAAATGATCTCAAATGTTACCACCATTAGGGGAAAAAACCTCCTTGATCACATAGAACAAATTACGTAAAATATCTTATGCTTTTCATTTTGTAGTCATTTTATTATCCTTCCATATTGTTATATTTCTATTGTTTTGCCCCCCTCACTAGAATTTAATCACTTTTAAGGAAAATGGTATGTTGCTGCTGCTGCTGCTGCTAAGTTGCTTCAGTCGTGTTCAACTCTGTGCTACCCCAGAGACGGCAGCCCACCAGGCTTCCCCGTCCCTGGGATTCACCAGGCAAGAACACTGGAGTGGATTGCCATTTCCTTCTCCAATGCATGTTTCATCTCTATATGCCTGTCACAGTATCTATTGTTTAATAGTCACATGTTTAATAAATATAAGTTGAGTAGAAAAAGAAATGAGCAAGAGAGTAGGAGAATGAATGAATCAACCAAACATTTATTTCTAATTTTGCCTCCCAGAATTTGAGCATTTTGGAAGTTGAGGCCAGTCTAAGGCTAAAATATTAAATCCCATCTTCTAAGGGGAATTCAAAAGGATCTGGAGTTTAATCACCTAAGGATCACCAGGTCCAGTTATGGAAGGCTGGGACTGTAAACTTGATATAAATTGTGTTCCCTTAAAGTCACTGCACAGTTTCCTTATTGTATTCACTTACTAAGTTTGAAAAGGTGCTAAATATGCCCATATGGCTGCTTAACCTGACTTTTATAAGCATACAGGCATACATACACATCTCTAAGAATGATTCCTTGGCCAAATGGTGAATTTGGATAATAATGCTGTGCTGTTACAACCCCTGCCATGGGAAACCTTTTATCCTTACTTGCACACTCTCAATACAAATTTGGTACAAATATCAACATATTAGGTAAAAATGTTACCATATTAGGTACAGATTTCACCACTAAAATTCCATATTCCATGGGCATTGAAACAAATCATTACAAGCAATTTAAATCCTTTGTAGTACATCACATGACCCCCCTCCATGTCACTTGGAGTCACTACCTAAAAATTCAGTGTGAAGTTCAAGTGCTATTTTATTTTTAATGAAAGAAATCAAATACACCTGAGGAAAGAGTCCAGCTCTCTTTACTAAGTCCTCCAAGTAAAAGATTCAGTCACACCAAATTAAACCAGATATTTCTATAGACCATAGTAACACCTGCATGTGGAACAGGCTAGGTGTTTTTTAACTTCCCTGAGCTGAACTCAACAATTAGCCAGAAAACAGAATTGTGCTTGGGAAACCCAGTCAAATAAAATGAACTGTTTAACTTAATGAGAGAATGATTAATTCTAGAGTCAACTCTTAGAAGACCAAGGTGCTCCATTTAGGGATAAATGAAAATCTTCCCCCATTGCTTCTAATCATTAACCTTCTTAAATCAATCTAAGCGTTTGCCATGGACTTCTTGAACAGGAATAGAAGTTTTCATTTTCTTAAATGGAACTGATTAAAGGTAGAAATTTCAATAAACAGTAATGAACAATTGTTTTCTTAGGAAAGCATCAAATCAGCTGATCTCACATCAGGAACTGAGCTTTGCCATGTTGGTTTGAACCAAACCCAGAACGTACTCTTTGAAGTAAATTCTAGTATTGCTAATTTAACAGTAATCTGCTAAAGCACCAATATATAAATAAAATCAGAAAGTGTTTATTGGCTGAGTACTCTTGTTCTGGGTGGCAGAGGTGAATAACACTTAACTTACATGTGTTCTCAGTCAGAAAAACACCAGTTAGTAGTCACTGAGGAGTGAAAATGCCACAGACTCTGACCTAGATGTTAGTCACTTAGAAAGAAAAGAGACCAGCTAGAGGGATCATGACCTTTGGCCTCAACAATGAGCCCATTGATTGGAATCAGAGCATACACAATTACCTCTAGTAAAATAGTGTGGCATGAGCCTCTATAATAATCAAATATTACCAGAAGCAAACTTTACAGAGCTAGAATTTACTTATTTTTTATTTCAATTTGCATCCTTCTACCTCCCTACTCCTAATAACATAAAAGGAAATTATTTCTACTCATTCTGTGAATATGATTTAAGTCCAACAGGTATGATGGGGGAGTGCAATCCGTCTGAATTAGGCTTCAAAAACTCAACTCTTTCTTGAACTAGGAATGAATTAAGAAAATGAATGTTATGAAACAAAATACCAACAGAGGCTAGATTTTGAAAAGTTGGTGGAAAGGCGATGGCAAACTAGGGTTTAGGAAACAGTTATAACAATTTTGTTGGGAATAAATAAATATTCTCATCATTTTTTAACTGCTAATCTCCTTGATCCTTTGGTAATAAAGGATGAAATAATGTTTTACTATCTTTAGTTGATTAAGGCAGAGCATTTAGACTGTGATTGTTTTCATATAATGCACTAAAAAAATGTTATAATAAAATATCTTTATCAAAGAAATACAACAGACTCACTGGTTAAATGACTTTTTTCCCTTTAAAAGTGAACTAATTTTCATTCTCATTTTATGCACATGTGGAAGATAAGATTTTTGCAATTGCTCTAACACAAATACTGCTAACCTTTGTTACAATAACATTGCTCTTTTCTTTGGAATAAATAAAGCCTCAAAACCAGTGAACCATTTCCTGCTATGTGTTATTCTTACAGTTTCATTAGCTCCAGACCCACTGCCAGTTTGAAAGCTCCTATGCATAAAGCATTGCCAAGCCTGAAAGTATAATAAACCTTCTGTAATATTCTTGGAAACCAAAGACATTGAGCTCAGGGAGTGAAGCGTTTATATGTTTAAATCAGGTACTGCAATTCTCCTAATCTCATGAGGTTCTAAATAACCACTGGCTGAATAAAGCTGTTTTCTGCTGACAATGAAATTTCACCCAAGTCTAGCAATATAAAATGAGAGACTCCAAACTAGAAGGCAGTGTTTGCCTTCACAGAAGAGTGTGAAAACTTGAGTGGTGTCATGAGTGTTTGAGAACAAACATTCACAGGCTATGGCCAGAAAGCACAAACTCAAGAGTTTTAGTAAATATATATAAATATTCCAGCATATTTATATGAGACAGTAGTTTTTTTCAGGGATAAATCTATGCTTTTGTGGCTCCTTTTAGTCACTGAAAAGCATTTGATTTTCTGACATAACCTTCCAGTTTGAGTAAAGGAAATTAGAGAATATAGAAATGTTTATCCTTGGTTTTATAAGTGTCTGGCATCTACTAAAAATTTCCTTACTATTATAATTTGCATTCATTATGACTCACAAATAATTCTATTTACTAGTCAAGTATGATCCAGGTCTCAGACCTTAGGCCAGACACGCACGGAAAAACTGATCAAGCAAGCCTGAGTCCCTTTCTATTGCCAGTAAATATTAGGATTCAGGTTAAGGTCAAAGTTGAAGCCAAAAGGAATGAAAATTTAGATGTCTTCAAGACCCTAAATCATTGTCTGATTCTTTTCCTGCCACTGCTGAGGCAGTAGTCAAAAAGT
>NW_011495023.1:10127926-10141408 GCF_000754665.1 Bison bison bison
ACAGAATACTATTCCAGAAAACTAGAAATAAAGAACATTCCAAATAATTGACATCATCATAAGTCCTGAGAAAATTCTCCTTCTACAGAAATACTATTTTCCTTATTTCTTTTTTAAGACTGTCAAGGCAATTTCAGAAGTCTAAGAAAGCACAGACATGTTATTCAAATGACAGGATGCCTCACATGTATGTTACTGGTCTTGGTTATATGTGTGGGATTTTCATGGCTGAACTGACTTCTGCCTGCCTCGGTTTCCTGTTCTGTACCAGAGATGTAAATCCAACGTCCAGGGGTTTAGTGAAAGACTTAGCCTCTGTTCTCCTATTTTTGCAAAGTAGCCTCTGGCCCCATTTCCCAAATCCACCCTCCTTTCTGAGAACACCTGAAGTTTCCCTTCTGAACACTGTGAACTGATCCCAAAGATTGGTCAAGATACTTGCCCTTCCACTGTGAGTCACCTCTGGTTTCCTCCTCTCACCATCTACATTCAAAGGTCCAAGTGAAAGCTGGTCATGAACCATCTGACAGTTAAAGGGAGTGGTAGCCTGTTGGAAGGTTGTTGTTTTTCCCCACCTCCATCATTCTTCCTTTCCCTTTTCTTTCTTTCCTCAAATGGCTTGGCTGCTGCAGCGTGAGACAAATAGTTGAGCTGTCTGCTCTCTGCATGAGGTGAGGTGAGGAGGGAGCAGTGACCGCCAGGCACCAGATTGATGGTGTGTGGAAACCAGAGCCAGGGCAGCCGGCAGCCAAGTGCTTCTCCACGGGGATCCCACATAATACACTTTCCAGATTTCTGGGCCTCCATCCAGCCACTCACTTCTGTGCCTGCAACTCTCCCTTCACGAGAGAAGGATGGAGGGAGAGGGACAGAGGGAGAGGGATGGAGGCGAAGGCCTGTGTGTGCACTTGCTTACTTATTTACAACCTTAATAAATGTGTTTAACATATGTTACTTTAAGAACTGGCCAGGGAGAGGAAGGCAATCTGACTGTCTCTTTCCACAAAGCCTCCCCTCTCCCCCTTCTGGGGTGGATGATTAAAGTTAGATAAGGACCAGTCTAAAAGGGTGATGTCTTCCAGAGCTGACAGCCACTGAGGTAGGCTCATGTGAACGCAGTAAAAACACCACTGATAACGTCTCCTCCTCTGTCAGCCCAGTTGCCACAAGCAATTAGAATTCCTATGCTAGATCATCACCTCTGCGCATAACTGCTGTTGTCTGGAAACACAATGCTTCTGGAACATGCTTCACTTTGGTGCTCGAGGACCCTGCAGCTGGGAAAAGACTCACCTCCAATGCCATTAGGGGGACTAGATCACGTCCCTAGGAATTAACTGAGAATATCATCTTTTCTGCCATCACCAGCATCTCTTCTCCAAAGTTCTACAAATCAAAGCTAAATTTGAAGCAGGCAAAATTAAAGTACAAGGCAAAGTAAAAGTCAATAAGAAGTGGTTGAGTGAATAGAGTCTTTTGAAAACAAATTGCATTTGTGCTCACAGGTGAATTTAAGCTATCAGTATAATCAGAAGTATAGAGACATTACAAGCTCAAAACCATGTTTTTAAAAAAAAGTGTCCCTACAGAGCTGATGTCTTCTGGCTCCAGGTCTCTGACTTATACATTTTTCTTACCCTCTTCTGAGACACTATTAAAATAACACAGTAAATGAATTAAAAATTATAAATACACAATAACAAAAACAAAAAAGAGATTCATGGAGAAGATGGGAAGTAGATAACAAATGGAAATGATTAAACCAAAATAAAATGCAAAATCTATAACACAAAAGGTAGAGACTATATAAGCAAGGAAACATGTTTAATGAGACTTGCAGAGAATAAGAGCGTGGGGTGAAGACATGGTGAAAAATTAAAGGTTAATTAATTCCTTTAAAATATAAAGTATATCATAGATTTCCTATCGATTCCTACCTCATCCCAACTGTTCAGTCCAGGAGTTTACCCCTAGGCAGCACATTGGAGAATTGTTCTCTATAAAAACTGACAATCTGTTTTGGAAACTAAGACACTTAAGATGGACATTGTCATCCTATAATATACCATTAATAATTCTGGCATCTTTGGGAACCTCAAGAGTAAGGCCAGCTTCCTGCTAACTCATGCTAAAGCATTTTTTTGACCATCTTCAGGTTTCATCCTCATCTCTCAATATCAAATACAAAAGAACAAATAAAGATGACTAAATACTAGAAGAAAGCCCCCAGCATGAAAAATAAAGACCCATAAAAATCTAGATAAAATTGAACTTAAAAGAAGCAGATACTCATGTAAACGAAAAGGACTTTTTAAAAAATCAATAAAACCCAACTCTACTTAGAAAAGTTTCAGTAAGTGTTATGTTAAGGAAGAAAAGTCAACAATAAGAAGCAACCCAAAATAACTATAAGAAAAAAATGAGTCAGAATTTAAATATGATTTAAATTTAAATGTGATTAATTAAATTAAAATTAATTTTAAACAAAAATTCCATAGAACACTGAGAAAATAAGGTGAGGACATCTCCAAGAGCTTAAGCTAAAGAATATAAAGTGTTAATCCAGAAAATTCAATATCTGACTTGCTAGTTTTTAAGAAAAAAAGTAGGAAAGAAACAATTTAAAAAATCATCAAAGAAATAATGGGAGAAATTTCCCCAAATTTGAAATAGAACACACTATTTCAAATGTGTCTTCATATTTAAAGGGCCCTTTAACTGCCCATTTAGCAAGAATTTGTGAAAGACCTACACCTAGAAATATTATCAATTATTAAAGTACTGAATATATCAAAACAAGATCCTAAAAAGTTTCACAGAGGAAAACAAAGCAGCACATCTTCTAAAGGAAACAAGAATCGATCTTGCATCTAATTTTTTCACAAATACAATGTATCCTGAAAGATAGAAAACAGAATTTTGTAACAGATTGAGGGATGGCTATATTTAAGAAACTGAAATTATATTTTCAACTAGAACATATGAATTAAGCATATGTATGAATAAAGTTTTTTTTTTAATTTGTATATTTTATCTTAAAAGCATCCTCCATGAGGAAGGTTTTGAAGTTGTACACTAGCTATACAAGGCTGGAAACAAGAAAGAAAAAAATGTTGCATACAAGAAATGCTGGACTTGCCTAAGAGTCCAATTTTTTAAAATTCTTAAGTCATGCAGGAGACCCACAATTAATCTTTCTAAATTTGATCTGGAAGCCAGTTGCTTCTAAGAAGAATGCTCTCAATGTAAGAGAAGAGCATAGTACAAAAGAAGATTAGAATTTGGAAGAACTTGGAAGATTTTGGAAATAAATGTGGTATTGATTTTGTAGCTCAGAAGGAAAATAAAAAGCAATCTCAAATTCCAGGAAAAACAAAAACATGTCCAAGAAAAACATGATCTCAATATGAAACGAAATAGAATGTGACTTAATATAAACAGCTGATAGACAAAAATGAAAGGGAAATAATTTTCTCTGCTATTAGAAATACCAATTTTTGTGTGTGGCATAAGGCTCATAACAGCAGAACTGAAGAGAAGGAACAGTAACAACAGCACACTGCTTCACACTGGATAAAAGATACTTACCTGATTATGATTATGTAAACACGGTTTATCGGGTGTCAACTTTTAGAATCAGGATGAAGGACTTAATTTTGGTTATAGAACAGAAATAGGATGTGACAGGATTTGGAAGCAGAACTTGAGTAGAGGAGAGGTTATATTCGGAAAATTAATGTTCTCATCTTGCTTGCTTGCTTGCTTGCTAAGTCACTTCAGTCGTGTCCGACTCTGTGTGACCCCATAGACGGCAGCCCACCAGGCTCCCCCGTGCCTGGGATGCTCCAGGCAAGAACACTGGAGTGGGTTGCCATTTCCTTCTCCAGTGCATGAAAGTGAAAAGTGAAAGGGAAGTCGCTCAGTTGTGTCCAACTCTTCACGACCCCACGGACTGCAGCCCACCAGGCTCCTCCGTCCATGGGATTTTCCAGGCAAAAATACTGGAGTGGGGTGCCATTGCCTTCTCTGATGTTCTCATCTTAAAAAGCAGAAAATCAAAAGACACCATGGAATGTTAGGGAATTAAATTGTAAACGAGCAAAATTGTCCATAGTTCTCCATGTGGTCACAGAGATACCCATTAAAGGAACTACAAATCAGTGGCATAACAATAAAAATACAAGAGTAGAAGGAAAAGTAATTGAGGTTTTTGAATAAACAAAATTCTTATCTATTAGAACAGGAATATATGAACATCAATAAATAGTGATGTTTTTGTAATTTGAAGATAATCATAAAATGCTGATAACAGAAATATTTCAAAGTAATTGTGTTGCCTATAAGAATCTGTTCTGTAATTAAGAGACTGTGCGAGATACTCTTTTCTCATCCTTTTTGTGTTATTCCATTTTTACACTACATGGCATAAATCCAGTTTTTTAAATATAATAAAATATAAATAGAACAGAAGTATACATGGATATGATAAAAATGTTTAATTTCAACTTGACAAAATCTACTGGCTTTATTTTCTGTCTTCCAACTCTCTCAACACATACCATCAAAAGTGTATGGAGTATTCAAACAAACAAGTATAGGAAATTGAGCATTTAGCCATATTAACGATACAAATGTATTCAGCCACTTAATTTTTTTCTCTTGCCGACTTCATAGCTGTCAATCAGCAGTAGAAATCTCCCAACTATTTCAACATCTGCTTCCATATGATTAATTTTTTTTCATTTTTAATGACTCCCAAGGGAGGTAGAAGATTTTTTTTTTTTAACCAAAATTCATTTCAATATTTTGGTCATCTTATTAAGCACACACGCAAAAAAGTCACAAAATCTATTTTATTTCTATCATACCTTCCCTATTCTTAAACTGTTTTGTCTCTTGAATAATATAATACTATTTACCTTTACTTCTTCCATTCTAAAGAGTGTCAGTAAAAATCCATGTCCAATACTGCAGTGGAACTCAAATGCTTGTTGACAGGGGCTGGCATCATATCAATATATCAAGAAGGTAAATTATTAAATATACAATGACCTTCATGTTTTAAATCATTGCTTGTGTGTTTATTCTCTGCTTTATTTGTTAACTGCATTCTAGATCATTTGGGCTTCTCTTGAAAATTTTATTTTTATGCCCTTTAGCTAAGTCAAATTTATATTTCTGGAATGTAGTTCATTAATTCTAAAACACTGTCAATTTTCAGAAGTGTTTTTGACAAGTCCTTGTGTTATGAGAAATTGTCTAGGGGAAAGCTAAAAGAAAAAACAGAAAACACATACTTGGAGTGGACTTTTTTTTATTACTTATTATGGTTAATAATTTCAATGTTTTAACTTTTTTTTCGAACAGGAAAGCATGATTTTATCTAGACTATGATTTTTAGTTGCTCTACTATTTATTAAAAATGAGAAAAGAGTATTCTAAGAGCTACTTGCTTTCTGTGTCAATTAAAAGAAAGCATTTTATTATCCTAATTTAGAGTAGATAAGATTAATTTTTAAATGTACTGAAATGTGAATATTATATTTCTTTTCCTTTGGTAAATGACTTATTAATGGGAAATAAACCTATATCCTGAGTAGACTGAGAACCTGTCAGTTGTTTTCCTGCCTTGAATTTTGAAAGTTAATTATTTTTATTTCCCACTAGTTCTTTCTAAAACTGCTCTACTTCTTTTCCAGCATCATTTTACTGAGTATATTTTAAAAGCCCTTGAGGGAAAAAAATCTAATCTATCGGGATTATTTTAAATTTAGTACCTTATATTAATGGAAACTAAGAAACTGATTTGATTGCAAGGATGTGAGGACAAAGTGCAAGAAGACAGACTTTCTTGTAATATATCTTGTTTAAATGATATTCAACCACTGCCCCCTCCAACCTGGACTGTATGTCAATAGACTTCCAAATAGCTTTTCCACTGCCAGTGTGTTTCCAAACGTGACCCATCCACTTCATACTCCTACCAGAGTTACTCATCTATTTCACAAAAACAATGATATCATACTCCTATGTAAAAATGTGCTTGCTCCCGATGATAAGGGGACAAATTTCAATTTTCTTAGCAAAATAAACAAGACCTTATAGTGTCTGTTCCCAGCTGCCTCTCAGCTCATCGCCCTTTCCTTCACACCAGATTTCTCAAAAGACCTGTTCTTTCTCCTTGTTCTTAGCCTACACTCGTTCCTCAGCACAAGATAATCTGCCTGAATGTCACCAATGACACTTTTCTTCCTAAGGTACTTTCTTCGGCTGGTGCCTTTATTGACACAAACTTCTGCCTGATATTTCCCTGTCTACTTAGATGCTCCCTTGCTGTCTCCCTTAGGTTTATTCAGTTGCAAGCAGCTATTTGAAAGAAAGCAGTTCCTCAAGGCTTAGGGCTCAGCCTTCTCCTCATCTTCTTCTCTGGTCTCTGATCTCTTCCTAGGTGACCATGAACAATGACCACGTGCATGGAGATGACTCATAAATTAACATCTACACACTAGGCCATTGCACTGGGCCCTGGACCCTATGAGTCAAAATGCCTACTTAACACATGACTTGAATGTCACAGAAGATCTTCAGATTCCACATGTCCAAAACCCAAATCATAAATTCATTCCAAAGCTTAGCCTATTTACTACATGTGGCTACTTGCTATCCTGTTTTGAGAAGCAAAATGTTTTAGAGCCAGGCTTGATACATTTCCCTCATTACCCTCTACTCCCTTAACCAGTAAATTAAGGATTTCATTACCATTTGTAATCATCTATCCAGGGATTCTCAACTACAGGTCCCAAGTTCTGATACAAATTAAATGGGTCCGGACCACCATTTTTTTAATGAACAGGTATATAGTAAACTAAAACTGAAAGAGATCAGCATCAGTTTTAAGTCACAAATATGTATTTTTATTATAGACTTACATGTGCATGCACTCACTGGGTCGAAATGTAAAAACATATTTCTTATTCTAGACCATGGTCAAAATTTTGTTTCCTCTTCTGCTTTCCACACCTCTATCCACCACCACCATTCTAATCCAAGCAGCCAACAGATCTTTAATGAACCAATAAAATAACCTAAATGGATTTGCTCTATAATCTTAGTACAGTGCATGGAATATAAGCTCCATTCCATTAATATGAATGAATAACTCTATCTTTTCAGTTTCACAGACTACTGGTCGCTTTCACAAGCTGTACTTAACCAGATTCAACTTCTTTCCATTCTGTAAATATTTCTGTCATGAGTTGTTATGGGCCTCCGGTGGGGCAGGTGTGGGCTTTTATCTAACACTCGGGAAATAAATTGTCCAAGGCAACACAGGTACTGATAGGCAAAAGACTGTACTAAAAATGGGTGTTCTAGAGAAAGCAGCAGGGTAAGGTAATTAGAAGGACTACTCTGCCTCGTGGCTACCAGTCTCAGGTTCTATGGTGATAAGGTTAGTTTCTGAGTTGTCTCTGGCCAGTCATCTTGCTCATGACCATATTTGGTGACCCAGGGTCCTTTCTGGCCCGTGCATCTCTGAATCAAGATGGTTTCCAGCATGAAGGTTTCTGGGAGGTTGGCAGGATATATTGTGGTCCCTCCCGAATTTCTCCAGTCAGTTTTGGTGGCAGCTTGTCAGTGGCATGTTATTTATCAGGACTTCCTCTTGTGAGACAAATCATGCCAGTATGCCTGGCCAGAGCAGGTGGTCTCAATCAATTGGTCTCTAAGAAACATACCATATCATACCACTTTCTCCACTTTATTTTATTTTTATTTACTTTTTTAAAGTGAAAGCAGATTTATTCAGAGAAATACACTCCACAGACAGAGTGTAGGCCATCTCGGAAGAAGGGAGGCCCCAGTACTATGTTATTAGTTTTTATGGGCCAAGTAATATCATAGGCTAAGGAGTGGAAGGATTGTTTCAACTATTTTGGGAAAAGAGAAAGAATTTCCAGGAACTGTCATAGCAGCTTCGTGTGTCATTTAGATACTAGTGTATTACAATAAGCATATTTTAAGGCTCAAGATCCACTGAAGTCAACCTTCTGATATCTTGGGATGTTCCCTCCCTTTTCAATGCCAGGTTCCCCTCATACATGACTGAAAATCTGTGAGGTCAGAGTCTGAGTTGGTCCTGCTCGGCACTGCATCTGGTGAGTCATGCAATGTTGTTGTAATTTAGTCTCTCAGTATTGTCTAACTCTTTGCGACCCCAAGGACTATAGCCCACCAGGGTCCTCTGTCTATGGGATCTCCCAGGAAAGACTATTTGAGTGGGCTGCATTTCCTTCTCCACAGGATCTTGCTGACCCAGGGACTGAATCCACGTCCCACTGAAGCGACTTAGCAGCAGCAGCAGCAGCTCCTGCATTGGTAGGTGGATTCTTTACCACTGAGCCAGCAAGGGAGCCTGGGTCACTCAATACCTAGCAGATAATGCATGCTTCATACATAGACTTTGAATAGGTGTAAGAATGAATAAATATATGAATAAAATGGTGTTAGAAAATTGAAACATTTGAAAGGAGTCAAAACTATTTACTTGACAACACAATTAAACAGCTGGTGGTTTAAAAGTCAGTCTATTTTGTTTGAATTAAACCAGTTTGCTTCAAAATAGTTTGTAGGTCTCATTGTTATCTTCACCTAAAATTTAAAACTCATGCTTCTTTTGAAAAATCAAACAGAATTGCTAAATAACTCAATGGAAAATCTTAGAAATGTACAAAATACTTGCTAGTGTGATTTTATAAGCTATTTTATGCCAAATTCTTAATATTTTTTGCTTTCTCAATACAATGAAATGTGTGTCTTATTTAAAAGCTTTTAGTTTTTCCATTAAAATATCTTATATTTCCATTTTACCTATTTTCTGCCTTTTAAAACCATTGCATTAACCTTCAAATTTTAATAAATTTTAGTGTAAAGGTTCAGAAAAATAATTTGAACATTGGAAGCACATAGTATTCTAGACATTATGATTTTACTACATAAAAGAAAGAATAACCTATCCCCAATTTTACTTTTAGCCTAGTTCTAAAGCAAATTTCCTGGATTGCAATGAGTAAGGGTTCAAAGACACAAGGCCAAGTTTGATGTCACCTAAACTTTATGAAGTTAAGACTTTGAATTAAATTCAAATCTTCCCATAGCAAAATTTGCTTTTTTTTTTTTTTTTTGCTCTTTCAAAGATGACTTCATATTTTTAAAGAATTTTTTTACAGGTAGCTGTATCAAGGTATATTTAATTTTAAAAACTATAAATATTTGAGAAATATTTTGAACATTAATTAGCTCTTATGAAGCCAGTTTGTGAGTTAGTTATAAATAAAGAATATATTTATATATATACATACTTAATTTTCCTTATACTCCACATGGATTTAAGAATTTATATTATATTGTATTGTATTATATATCATGTATTGACCATGCTCTCATCATCTTAAGAAGTGTACAAGAGACTGAAGAAGAGAAAAATCTACTTGTACAAAATAACTTTGTACAAAGTTGGTAACTGATAAATTGTCTGTTTTGTCTTTGCATCTGTTCTTGAGTGCATAAAACAGTTGATTCTACCTTAAGTGAACAACAGTAATCCAGGAGCCTTTGCTCTTCAGTCACTAAGTCGTGTCCAACTCTTTGTGACCGCATGGACTGCAGCATGCCAGGCTTCCCTGTCCTTCACTATCTCCCTGAGTTTTCTCAAACTCGTGTCCATTGAGTCAGTGATACCATCCAACCATCTCATCCTCTGTTGTCCGCTTCTTCTTTTGCCTTCAATCTTTCCCAGCATCGGGGTCTTTTCCAATGAGTCAGTTCCTCGCATCAGGTGGCCAAAGTATTGGAGCTTCAACTTCAGCATCAGTCTTTCCAATGAATATTCATGGTTGATTTCTTCTAGGATTGACTGGTTTGATCTCCTTGCTGCCCAAGGGATTCTCAAGAATCTTCTCCAGCACCGGTTTGAAAGCATCAGTTCTTCAACTCACCCTTCTTTATGCCTTAGGCTCTGTTCAAAACATGCAGACTTATGAACTCTTTGTTTAGCCTGCCTCAATTCAGCAGTTTGGTCAAATGTGTTTCCAACCTTGATGCTTGATCCATTTGTGTCTACATTCTGCTATATCTCAAACGCCCTCAATTGTATTATTTGCTTTGATTTTGTTTTCAAAATCTAAATAAAATTCTGACCACTACACTCCCTTTTAAATTATCCAGTAGCTCCCTAAAGCTTTCATGTTCACATCAAGTTTCTTACATATATGTAAAGTTTCCAACAATATGGCCCTAATTTGTTATTCCAGATTTTTTCTCTCACTATTCCTTGTCATATATTTTGTGTTCTTCTTTAACCCAAATCTGATTTATCTCCCAAAACAGTTTCACCTCTCTGCTTTTGCACATGGTCTTTGTGGAATGACCCCTCTTTTCCACAGGATGCATCCTGCTGAATCCTCTCGGATCAGTCATGATGTTTCCTTCTCTCTGGACCTCCAGCAGCCAGACTCAGCAGTTACGAGCCTGGAACAGAGTTCCTCTGTTCTCCACAGCACTTTGTTTGAGATCCTTTCTAGCACTGTCATGGCACTAGTATGGTGCATCACATGGGTTGCATCACATTACAGTGCTATATTAATGTATCTTTCTTTTTTTCTGCTGCAAATTCCTTGTGGGTAGAGAATTTTCTTTCTTCATTTTATATCTAAAATATTCTATTTCTTCTCATATAAAGAAGCAAAAAATATTTAGTGATTGAATGATGTGTGAGAGAACAAGAAGAAAAAGCTGGACTTTAAAGTTACACAGGAATATGTCTTATTTCTCACTATTTTTCATCACTTCTGCCTATATTTTATTGATGACCTGGGCCTTGAATTTACATGATTGTATAATACATGTCTGACATCTTGGGAGGCCTGTAGCAAATTGGTTTTCTAATTATTTCTTTATATTGTTCTATTTGATCATTACAACTTAGCCTCTAACGTGGAGAAGAAAAGGAATTCCACACACATGACAAACAAATAAACAGGAGATAAATGGAATTTGTTAATAATGGGATTTGTTTATAATCGGTTAAAAACATGATAAATTTTTACTCCCTGTGATAGTAACAAAATGGACTAAGTTGTGTTCCTAGGGTTTACTTATAAATTAAACACAATATTACCACTTTATTTCCTTATCTCATCTCTTTAAGAAAAATGTGTTCCTTTAAAATGATCTATCAGTTTAATTTTATATTGAAAGAACAATAAAATTATTCTTAATGCAAATAAGGGTTTCTTTGTAATGGCAACTGTAAAAACGGTTTCTTATTCACCACAGGGTGTGTGGCACAGACCTTTAATACAACCAATGTCACTAAGAAGTCAAAAATACAGTAGTACAAAATCAGTAGAAAACAAACAAAATGTCCATCTTTTCTTTGTCTAACATGTTTGGGTATTAGTATTGAAAAAGCTCTATAACAAGTTGTAAATTATGTGTGAAATGAATCCACTCTGCTCAGCACATAAACAGAGTATAAAGTTACTTACGCAAATACAGTTTTGCTGTGTTAATTGCTATAGGATTCAGATGACATATGGCAGAAAGATGACCAAATTTAGGTAACTTTTACACTGATGTCACACTGAATTCACTCCCTTCAGATGTCCCTGTGAGACGGGAATTGTTATTGCCAATTTTAAAGATGGGAAATCGAGGCCCAGAAAAACTAAACACCATGGCTAAGCTAGTAAAAGGCAACATCAGGATCACCCGTAAGCATGCTGTCCCTAGAGCCTGTCCTCTATCCCACTAGCTTCTGACCACCTCTACGCATTCTCACAATGCATAGGTCAGTGGAAGCAGTGGGTAGTGATACATCATGATGGCCGCATTTATACCTACGGTTCTGACAGACTGGCTGTGGAAAATACCATGGTCATTAAATAAATGAATCCTGCTGGGACCTACTTTGGAGCAGATAGCCCATATCTCCAGATAGCAGAGATCAGACAGCCCTGCCTCACACCAACTCTTGGGACCTCTAAGGAGGTTGCTGTTGCTCTGGTGGGCCAGCCCCTAAACACACACACTTTGTACACCCTACAAAGGGGATATTTCACATTCTGCAGGATCTATATTATTTTGTCAGATCACCCCAAGTAACCCTCAAACCCAGAATGACAATCTGTTCGTCTACTCATACGTCCCTTGAGAGACAGAAAGAAACTGATTTTGTACGTATGCCGAGATATTTTCTCCCCTCTCTAGCCCTCTTTGTAGCCAGTGAGCTAAGAGCAACTGCCCAGAGCCCTCTCCTGCTTATATTTTTCTTCCTAAGCAGTGCCTGTCCTCACCGTCTTATCTAGTCTTCCCTCTTTCTGTCATCCAATCATTTGTCCCAATAGTACAAAGAAAAAGAAAGACAAAAGTCTTGAAACCTGTCATATGCTAAGCAATTTCACATACTTTGAGGAATCCATATGTTGGGGAATTTTGATTAACTCAAACTATACATTAGGGGCAGAGTCAATTCAGAATTCAGGTTAAGCTAACCCCAAGGCCTATTTGCTTTCCACAATCCCATTAGAAATTATCATTTAAAGGAGGATGATTTATGTAAAAATATGAACTAACTGTAGGTCACATTTATTTTTTCTATTAAAAATGAGAATCATGCCATTATATTTAATAAGGAAAATGATATATTCCTTCATTCATTTCAGTCGCTCCGTCATGTCCGACTCTTTGTGACCCCATGGACTGCAGCACGCCAGGCTTCTCTGTCTATCACCAACTCCTAGAGCTGGCTCAAACTCATGTTCATGGAGTTGGTGATGCCATCCAACCATCTCATCCTCTGTCATCCCCTTCTCCTCCTCCCTTCAGTTTTTCCCAGCATCAGGGTCTTTTGCAATGAGTCAGTTCTTCACATCAGGTGGCCAAAGTATTGGAGTTTCAGCTTCAACATCAGTCCTTCCAATGAAAACCCAGGACTGGTCTCCTTTAGGATGGGGACTGGTTGGATCTCCATGCAGTCCAAGGGCTGCTTGCATGCAGCCTCTTGAGAAGACTCTTTAGAGTCTTGAGTCAAGACTGTTGAGACTCTTGAGAGTCTTCTCCAACACCACAGTTCAAAAGCATCAATTCTTCAGTGCTCAGCTTCCTTTATAGTCCAACTCTCACATCCACACATGACTACTGGAAAAACCATAAGGACTAGATAGACATTTGTTGACAAAGTAATATCTCTGCTTTTTAATATGCTGTCCAGGTTGGTTATAACTTTCCTTCCCAGGAGCAAGAGTCTTTTAATTTTATGGCTGCAATCACCATCTGCAGTGATTTTGGAGCCCAAAAAAATAAAGTCTGTCACTGTTTCCATTGTTTCCCCATCTATTTGCCATGAAATGATGGGACCAGATGCCATGATCTTAGTTTTTTTAATGTTGAGTTTTAAGCCAACTTTTTCACTCTCCTCTTTCA
>NW_011495023.1:10141531-10143678 GCF_000754665.1 Bison bison bison
AGGACAATATACAGCCTTGACGTACTCCTTTCCTGATTTGGAACCAGTCTGTTGTTCCATGTCCAGTTCTAACTGTTGCTTCTTGACCTGTATTCAGGTTTCTCAGGATGTAGGTAAGGTGGTCTGGTTATCCCATTTCTTTAAGAGTTTTCCACAGTTTGTTGTGATCCACACAATCAAAGGCTTTGGCGTAGTCAATAAAGCAAAAGTAAAGCTTTCCTGGAACTCTCTTGCTTCAGTTCATATTTATTCTTTTATGAAATAAAATGTTATGTATTAGATAATTGGTACTGCTTTTTAGCCTGTAGCATGTAATAAATAGTTGAGATTATTTAATATATTACAACTCAAAATTTGTTTTCTTTTATTTCTCATCTTTCTCAGGATGTTTATAAAGCATCCTGTTCATTTTTGGAAGGGAATAAAGACCATCAAGAAGAAATAATTCCTCCTGTGTTAAAAAAGATGAATTTGAAATTACTTATTGAAGTTGAAACTGGAGAGCAGTGACTGAAGATAGGTAGTTGCATCCATTATCACAGTCACCAAACAATTGTGGGCTGTGCCATCCTATTGGGTATGGCTATAAGGAGATGAAAAACATGAGATACTTGTCTTTCACCTGTAAAATTCCTTCCCTTTCTCTTGGCTGTAGAACAACCTCTCTTTTGGAGCTCAGCAGAGGAAAAGTAAATCCTAGAGCAGCCCAACACTGAAATTTTCTTGCTAAAATCTCTAGGTGTCCCAAACAGCAGTCTGCTATGTTAAGTTGGCTCCTAGGGCCCTGAAGTGCCAACGTAGTATGTGTGTGTGTGTTCATTCGGTCGGTACATCGTGTCCGACTCTTTGCAACCCCATAGCCTGCAGCAAGCCAGGCTCCCCTGTCCTTTACTATCTCCTGGAGTGTGCTCAAACTCATGTCCATTGAGTCAGTGATACTACCTAATGCAGGTTTATTGAACAGAGAAAACTTATTCCCCACTTCTTACAATGAACACTTTCCAAAACCCATGAACTTGAGTCTGTGGTTTAAGTTGCTCAAGTAAACTCATTGGCCAACAGACATGTATCATGCTTTCCTCCTACTATGTTAATTAGACAAAGAAATTCAAGTTAATATGCTAATGACCAAGAAGAACTTAAGGTTTCATGGTGTTCAAATAATGTACACATTTATTTAGGGACTGCTCTCAGTTCAGTTCAGTTGCTCAGTCGTGTCTGACTCTTTTCGACCCCATGAACTGCAGCACACCAGGCCTCCCTGTCCATCACCAACTCCTGGAGTTTACCCAAACTTGTGTCCATCGAGTTGGTGATGCCATCCAGCCATCTCATCCTCTGTCGTCCCCTTCTCCTCCTGCTCCCAATCCCTCTCAGCATCAGCGTCTTTTCCAATGAGTCAACTCCTCGCATGAGGTGGCCAAAGTATTGGAGTTTCAGCTTTAGCATCAGTCCTTCCAAAGAACACCCAGGACTGATCTCCTTTAGAATGGACTGGTTGGATCTCCTTGCAGTCCAAGGGACTCTCAAGAGTCTTCTCCAACACCACAGTTCAAAGGCATCAATTCTTTGGCGCTTAGCTTTCTTCACAGTCCAACTCTCACATCCATACATGACCACAGGAAAAACCATAGCCTTGACTAGATGGACCTTGTCAGGCAAAGTAATGTCTCTGCTTTTCAATATGCTATCTAGGTTGGTCATAACTTTCCTTCCAAGGAGTAAGCGTCTTTTAATTTCATGGCTGCAATCACCATCTGCAGTGATTTTGGAGCCCAAAAAAATAATGTCTGACGCTGTTTCCACTGTTTCCCCATCTATTTCCCATGAAGTGATGGGACCAGATGCCATGATCTTAGTTTTTTTAATGTTGAGTTTTAAGCCAACTTTTTCACTCTCCTCTTTCACTTTCATCAGGAGGCTGTTTAGTTCTTTTTCACTTTCTGGCATAAGGGTGATGTCATCTGCGTATCTGAGGCTATTGGTATTTCTCCCGGAAATCTTGATTTCAGCTTGTGCTTCATCCAGCCCAACATTTCGCATTTTGCTCTACATATAAGTTAAATAAGCAGGGTGACAATATACAGCCTTGACGTACTCCTTTCCTGATTTGGAACCAGTCTGTTGTTCCATGTCCAGTTCTAACT
>NW_011495023.1:10143778-10143959 GCF_000754665.1 Bison bison bison
TCTTCACAGTCCAACTCTCACATCCATACATGACCACAGGAAAAACCATAGCCTTGACTAGATGGACCTTGTCAGGCAAAGTAATGTCTCTGCTTTTCAATATGCTATCTAGGTTGGTCATAACTTTCCTTCCAAGGAGTAAGCGTCTTTTGATTTCATGGCTGCAATCACCATCTGCAGT
>NW_011495023.1:10144059-10149172 GCF_000754665.1 Bison bison bison
TTCACTTTCATCAAGAGGCTCTTTAGTTCCTCTTCACTTTCTGCCATAAGGGTGGTGTCATCTGCATATCTGAGGTTATTGATATTTCTCCCAGCAATCTTGATTTCAGTTTGTGCTTCTTCCAGCCCAGCATTTCTCATGATGTACTCTGCATATAAGTTAAATAAGCAGGGTGACAATATACAGCCTTGACTTACTCCTTTTCCTATTTGGAACCAGTCTGTTGTTCCATGTCCAGTTCTAACTGTTGCTTCCTGACCTGCATATAGGTTTTTCAAGAGACAGGTCAGGTGGTCTGGTATTCCCATCTCTTTCAGAATTTTCCACAGTTTATTGTGATCCACACAGTCAAAGGCTTTGGCATAGTCAATAAAGCAGAAATAGATGTTTTTCTGGAACTCTCTTGCTTTTTCCATGATCCAGCAGATGTTGGCAATTTGATCTCTGGTTCCTCTGCCTTTGATTCGAAAGAACAAATAAATGTAGAGGTTGTGCAGGAGGCCAGGCTAAAACTATCTTTGTCATTTTCAACTTTATATATATTTAAATCAAGAGCTCTTATTCTTACTCTTATTCTTACTGTTCATCATTTTCCCATAATCTTCAATTTTTTAATTCATTTGATTCTGAGGGTAGATTCATACATTGACCAAAGCTGTTTGTCAGTTTAGAAGTAGAAATTTTTGATTATCATTTCTCTTTTCTTTGTAGGCAATAATTAGTAATTAACATCATTCCCTCAAGGAAAAACATACCTTTTTTTAAAAGAATGTTTTATACAGTTTTTAGTACAACTTCAACTAAATAGGCTATTTAATCACTGTAATCCAAACAAAAATTTTTTTTCAAGAAAAAAAAACAAAAGGAAAATATGGAGGTAGATTACCCTTTGTAGCGATAAGGCATTTCTTCTGGGAACCTAAACACTTTAAATTCAGTTAAATGTTGAAAAATGAGGCATTATAGCCTGAAAATAAAAATCTACAGTACCACAAAAGTCATTATCCTTTATGTGCTGAACATAAAACCTAGAAATTGGCTGTCATAGTTGCAACCTAAGTCATACCTTCAAAATAGCCATGTAAGTTATAAATAGTCCCTCATAAAAATACATTTTTTTTAGTGACCAGAAAATGAAAACCCAGCTCTCTTCAATTCACCTCTATCCTTTTTCTCTTAATTTTATTAATGGCCCAAAGTGGGGATTAATGGAAAGTTTAGTATGGCTCCATGATGGCAATAGACATTTGTTTTCTATGAAGTTAACTCATTTTCCAACAATAACAAAGCATTTTCCAATAGTGGAGTAGGAAAACAGAGGGGTTCTTTATATTCAGGCAGGGTTTTTAGGTCTGTGCTCCTTTTAGATCTCACTGAAATTAATATTGCCTGACAGCTTTAAGACTTGAGTGCTGATTAAGCTAGACAAGTTGTGGGAATAACAATAAGTTGTTCTTTATGGATAATTGGAACTGTGGTAACTTTTTCACTTGACATTCAACATAGCCCATTGGATGGAGAGTAACTGGAAATGGAATATTTGATCTCTTTGGAGAAAGTATAGTATTTTATTCATTTTTAAAAGCTCAATACCTAACAAAATGCCTGGCACACAGTAAAAGCTAAAAATATTTGTTTCATTCAGGATGGAATAAGTAAATGAACTAATAAATAGAATTCACTTTTCACAAAGGAAGGAAACATTGTCCTCTTCATCTATCCAGATATCGAACATGGTCCTTGGCAATTTGTTATCTGATACCCAATATATGACCTACATTAAAGTAGAGTCTGCTTTGACAATGCTGAATTCTGTGGTTAAAATGAATATAATCCCTATAAGGCACTATGCCACAAATAAAACAGAAAACAATAATGTGGAAAAATATTTTTCCCTGAATGTCTCCTGTGCCCACATTCTATTTTAAAACATGATTGATGACCAATTTTGCTGAAGAACACTTAAAATAGAGGATTTGACAATTCAGTTTCTCATATTTCTTTCCAACAGATGGCTGCCTTTCTTTTGGAGTGCTATCATTTCTTCTTTGTAAGATGAAATGCAACAGAGAAACAGAAGACTAGATTTCTCTTCTCCTGATTTTTAGTTGTGCAGGATTAAAGAAAATTCAACACATAGGGAAAATTTGTTCAAAAAGAATAATAACACTATGTTTCCGTTTAATTAGGGCTGTACTCATTTGAGAATAGCAAGCAAATATTCTGCATTTATAACCAGCTTTGTACAAATCCAAATGACCTGAAGGCAAAGACTACATGAATTAATTACATTCCCTAAATATCCCAAATATCAGTTTTGTCCAAAGGTTCAAATACCTCACAGAGCTGTCAAAAAGGCATAAGACATTGTAAATCTAAAATAATTTTTTGTTCAAATCATGAGCTAGAAATACTAACTGGCACCAAAAAATACAATAAATGAATAAGAAAAAAAGGCAACAAAATAACTGGATTTTTAAAATATGATCAACAAATAATTTAGCTACACACAAGTGTGAGGTTTATTTTCTAATGGGTAATAATTTTAACATTAAATTTTAATGGAAAGATAAATAGATTGTTCATGCTTTAAACTGTATCAAGAAAAGAGCAATATCCTTCGCATCAGCAAAGCTGAATATGTTAACATTCAACGTACATAATTTCACATTGTCTTTTGATTTTTTTAAGGTATTTTGATAATGTTCTTCTAAATTCCTATTTTATGTATTTAGTCATGTCAGAAATTTGCTTATTTATTTTAATGTTTTTAATACACAATAAGTTTAGTTAACATCCATTATCTCATAAAGATACAAAACTAAAGAAAAAATTGTTTTTCCTTGTGATAAGAACTCAGGAATTACTCTCTTAACAAATTTCGTGTATAACAGAGAGCGCAGTATTAATTATGTTGATCGCATTGTTACATTACAGTACATGCCTAGTACTTATTTATCTCATAACTGGAAATATGTACCTTTTGACTGCCTTCAACCAACTCCCCCTCCCCCATCTCCTGCCTCTAGACAAATCTGATCTCTTTTCCTATGAGTTTATTTGTTTTGAAAATATAATTGACCTACAGCACTATATTAGTTTCTGTTACATTCAATATTTCTGTACAATAGTCTAGTCACCATACAAAACTACCACACAATTATTGACTGTATTCCTCCCACTACATATTTCATACTTGTAACATTATTTGGAAGTTTGTAGCTCTTAATCTCCCTTACCTATTTCTCTCCCCTACAACTCTCTCCCCTCTGACAACCAGCCACCTGTTTGTTCTCTGATTCTATGACTATTTCGCTTTTGTTATGCTTGTTCCTTTGTTTTGCTTTTTAGAGTCTACATGTAAGTGAAATCATACAGTATTTGTCTTTAAATGTCTCACTTATTTCACTTAGAATAACTCACTCTAGGTCCATCCATGTTATCATAAGTGGCAAAATTTCATTTTTTATGTCATGCTGCTGGCTGCTAAGTCACTTCAGTCATGTCCGACTCTGTGTGACCCCAGAGATGGCAGCCCACCAGGCTGCCCCATCCCTGGGATTCTCCAGGCAAGAACACTGGAGTGGCTTGCCATTTCCTTCTCCAATGCATGAAAGTGAAAAGTGAAAGTGAAGTCGCTCAGTCGTGTCTGACTCTTAGCGGCCCCATGGACTGCAGCCTACCAGGCCCCTCAGACAAAAGTACTGGAGTGGGGTGCCATTGCCTTCTCCGATTTTTATGTCATATTATGTTGTATATATATGTATCACATTTTCTTTATCTGTTCCATATCTTGGTTATTGTAAATAATGAAGCAGTGAACATGGGGTGTATATATCTTTTCTAATTAGGGCTTTAATTTTCTTCAGATAAATACCCAGAAGTAGAATTGCTGTATCATATGGTAGTTTTATTTTTAATTTTTTGAGGAACCTCCATTCTGTTTTCCATAGTGACTACACAAACTTGTATTCCTACGAACAGAGGACCAGAGTTCCTTTTTTCTCCACATCTTCACCAACACTTGTTATTTGTCATCTTTTTAATAATAACCTTTCTATCACATGTGAGGTGATGTCTCATTATGGTTTTGATTTGCATTTCCCTGATGACTAGTGATGTGAGCTTCTTTCCTATGCCTGTATACCATAGGTATGCCATCATTTTCAAAAATGCCTGAGTATAATGCTGAAAAATCACCAAAAAAAAATTCAAGAAGATACATGCACCCCAACATACATAGCAGCATTATTTATGATAACCAAGATATGAAAGCAACCTAAGTGTCAATAAACAGATGAGTGGCCATAGAAGAAGAGGTGTGTGTGTGTGTGTGTGTGTGTGTGTCTGTGTGTGTGTGTGTGTGAGTGTATAAAACACTGGCCATAAAAATGAAATTTTGCCATTTGCACCAGCATTGTTGGACCTGGAAGGAAATTTACTTGGCAAAATAAGTCAGAGAAAGGAAAACAGGTACTATATGTTATTATACATGTGGAACATAAACAGTAAAACAAATGAATGAATATAGAAAAACAGAAAAACACAGATATAGAGAACAAACTAGCAGTTACCAGTGGGAAGAGGTAAGGGGGAGGAGAACAAGAAAGATGTCAGAGAGCAATAGATACAAACTACTTTATATAAAATGAATAAACCACAAAAATATGTTGTACAGCACAGAGCAACTGAGCATGAACATACATACACACAGGGAATATAGCCAATATTTTATAATAACTTTAAATGGAGTATAATCTATAAAAAATATTGAATTACTATGTTGTATACCTGAAACTCAACATTCAGAAAACGAAGATCATGGCATCTGGTCTCATCACTTCATGGGAAATAGATGGGGAAACAGTGGAGACAGTGTCAGACTTTATTTTCCTGGGGCTCCAAAATCACTGCAGATGGTGACTGCAGCCATGAAATTAAAAGACGCTTACTCCTTGGAAGGAAAGTTATGACCAACCTAGATAGCATATTGAAAAGCAGAGACCTTACTTTGCCAACAAAGGTCCGTCTAGTCAAGGCTATGGTTTTTCCTGTGGTCGTGTATGGATGTGAGAGTTGGACTGTGAAGAAAGCTGAGCGCGGAAGAATTGAT
>NW_011495023.1:10149374-10161464 GCF_000754665.1 Bison bison bison
ATTGGGGGCAAGAGGAGAAGGGGACGACAGAGGATGAGATGGCTGGATGGCATCACTGACTGGATGGACATGAGTCTGAGTGAACTTCGGGAGTTGGTGATGGACAGGGAGGCCTGGAGTGCTGGGATTCATGGGGTCGCAAAGAGTCGGACATCACTGAGTGACTGAACTGAACTGAACTGAACTTAAACCTGAAACTAATATAATATTGTGAACCAACTATATTTCAGTAAAGGAAACTCAATCTACTTTAAATGTGAAAAAAAATTGGAAAGGAATCAGTAGAACTGTTACTCTTCAGTTCACATGATATTCTACTTAAAAATACTATAGATGCCACAAAAGAACTACTGTAACTCATCAATCAATTTGGTAAAGTTGCAGGACACAAAATTAATATACAAAAATCTATTGCATTTCTATACCCTAACAATGAAATATCAACTTTCAACAGCAATTAATCAAAATAGATTTATACTTTTAACATCTCCTTGAGGTGACTATGATTCCTATAACTATAAAGGGCCTCTGTCAAATGATTAGAATAAAATATTTTGCCTGACACCAAAACCTGAATCACCTCTCTTACAGTCAATTATAGGTGTTAAATAAACTGCTTTTCCTTTAGAATTGGTCTGGGAGTACATCAGACCACTATTTTTGAAGTGGGTAATAGTAAAAATGTCACTTTCTCACCTTTTTTGACCTCTCATGTTTGTGATCTGATCTTGGTATCATGCCTTGTGCATGATACATCTTCATTAAATTTCTGTTGAACTACTTACAAAATATAATCCGAAGAAGCTTTTATGCTGTGGATTATTTTACCACAAGCATATTTTTCTCTCTTCTCCATAGGATAAGAAAGAAACTAATTCATATGCAGATGATAAATATGTATTTTTGTGTTTAGTATGAAGGAGAAAATTTCTTCATCCTTATCAAATGTTGCAAAAAAAAAAAAAGTGGTAAAGTTTCCCTAAATGTTTTAAGAGAAAATTTTCAGTTAAGTAGAAAATTTCATATCAGAATATTGTGATATATTTTTGAATTCCCTTTTCTGTTAAAAGAGAAGAGTCAAGAGGTCAAGAGAGAGTGAATATTTATTTTTTAAAATTATTCTCTATACTGCAAATGCATAACAATGATACATAGAATATTTTAAAAGTGAATGACATAGAACAAGTAAAAATAATATTAGTATCACCTTGGATCAAAGGTAGAATGGTATTACACAGAGAGAAGCCACATTAACTGTTAACACAGATGCATTAACTGTCAACAGCTAATTAAAAACAAGTAGAGAATATTGAAACTTCACATGCAAAGACATATGCACTCCACCATGTTCATTACACTATCTACAATAGCTAAGATAGAGAAACACTCTAAGTATTCATTGATAAATTAATGAATAAAAGTAATGTGCCATATATATACATATATTTATGTATACATATGCATACATACACACACACCAGAATATTATTTTGTCATAAAAAGGATGAAATCTATCTTGTAATTTGCAACATGGATGGATCTTAAGACGATTATGCTAAGTAAAATAAGGCAAATAGCATGTAACCTCAGTTATATGTAGGGTCTAAAAACAAAACAAGAAAGAAAAACAAATGAAAAAACAAAATCATAGATACAGAGAAGAGATTAGTTGCTGGCACCAGAAGTATTGGGTGGGAAGTGGGTGAAATGGATGAAGGGAGTCAAAATGTACAAACTTCCTGTTGTAAAATAAATGTCGTGAGGATACAATGGACAGCATGGTGACTATAGTTAACAATACGTATGTATGCATGCTCAGTCATTTCTGACTCTTTGCGACCCCATACTCCCAGCGTCTTCTGTCCATGGAATTTTCCAGGCAAGAATACTGGAGCAGGTTCCCATATCCTGCTCCAGGGGATCTTCCTAACCCAGGGATTCAAAAATTCTGTAACTATGTGAGGTGATAGATATTAACTAGACTTACTGTGGTGATCATTTCACAATATACATAAAAATCAAATTATTATATTGTACACCTGAAATATGTCAAAACCTCAATTTTTAAAAAAATTACCTTTATTTAAATAGCTCTGAGTTTTGTTGTTCTTTTTTATTGTTTTTCTGATCTTTATTTTATTTCTTCTATTATCTTTGTTATTTTCATCCTTCTGCCAAGATTGGGCTTAATTGCTCTTCTTTTTCAGTTCCTTGAAATATGAAGTTAGATTATTGATTTGCAGTCTTTCTTTTTTCCTCTGCATATGTTTATTGCTATAAACTTTCCTCTTAGACTTGCCTTTACTGCATCCCATAAGTTTTGGTATGTTGTGAACCCATTTTATTTCAGATTTTTTAGTTTAATCTTTGACCCATTGGTTGTTCAGAAGTTTGTTGTTTAATTTCCACATATTCATGAATTTTCCAGTTTTCCTCTTGTTATTAAGTTCATGTTTTATACTATTATGATTAAAAAAATTACTAATTGGTTGGACTTCAGCTCTTAATTTTGTGAAGACCTGTTCTTTGACATAGATATACAACCTATTCCTAGAAAATATACCATGTATCCTTGTAAAAGATTTTTATTTTTCAGGTGTGGGTTAGAATGTTCCATATATGTCTCTAGGTCCATTTGGTTAAAAGTATAATTTAAATCAGAAGATTTCTTTATTCTTTATAATCTATCCATTGTTGAATTGGGATTTTAAAGTCTCCTTCTATGATTAAAGTATTGTCTAATTATTCCTTTAGAATTGTTTGTATTTGCTTAATATATTTAGGTGACCTTCTATTGAGTGCATACATATTTACATTGTTTTTGAGTTAGGTAATCAACCCACCACCCTCTATTACAGTAATATAGTATTCTAAATTTGATTACACTTACTTTTACCAGTGTGTTGTATATTTTTTCATGTTTTTATGTTACTAATTAGCATCCATTCATTTATTCATGATGAATTTCTTCTAGTGGTTCTTGTAAGTCAGGTCTAGTGATAAAATTTTCTCACATTTTGTTTGTCTGGAAAAGTCTTTTATCTGTTGGACAAGTTTGCTGGGTAAAGTATTTGGTGTGCAGTTTTTTCTTTCAGCAGTTTGAATATAACAACCAAATCTCTCTTGGCCTACAAAGTTTCTGATTGTGATGAGTCATTTTGGGGACATATAAACTTCATGAATTTGGATGTTTAAACCTTTCCAGATATAGTAAGTTCTCCACCATTATTTCTTTAAATAAGCTTTCTGCCCCATTTTCTCTCTTTTCTTTTTCTGGATTCCAATAGCATGTAGACTATTTCCTTCAAGCTATACAATAATTTATGCAGTTTTCCTCACTTTTTCCAGTCATTCTTTCTCTGTTTTCCTCTGACTAGGTACTTTCAAATAACATCCCTTTGACTTCACATTTTCTTTCTTCTGCTGGATCAAGTCTGATACTGATGCTTTTTGCTTCGTTTTTCATCTCATTCATTGTATTCTCTAGCTTCAGAATTTGTTTCTTTCTTGTGATTTCTATATCTCTATTAAACTATCACTTCATTTGTGTACTTTTCTTCTGATTTCATTCACTTACATTTCTTTATATCCTGCAGTTCACTGCTTTTCCTTAATTCAACTTTTTTTGATTTATCACAGATCTTGACTTCTTTGGGGATGGTTACTGGAAACTTTTTGTGTTCCTTGGGTGGTGTCATGTTCCTTAAAGGCTTGTAAAGCTGTCTTCACATTTGAAGAAGGAGCCGCCTACTCCAGTCATTACTGACAGCTTTGGTGAGAGAAATACTTTCTGTCAGTCCTTCAAAGATTTCTGAAGCTTTCACAAACTTTTACTATGGATACACATTTCTTGTTCACTGTTTGGGGACAATTATCAACATTGAGTGCCTTCTCTCAATACTGAAAATCCAGGCCAAGTGAAGACAATCTTGCATTTACTTTCTCTATGGCAGTGGTTAGTGCTTACATTTGTGTGCCTTCTCCCAGTTCCACAGGTTTTGGTTTGTTTTTGGCATATGCTTACTAGCCACCCAAACATTTTCATGACCCAGATAACCACGATGGTGTGATCATTCACCTAAAGCCAGACATCCTGGAATGCGAAGTCAAGTGGGCTTTAGGAAACATCACTATGAACAAACCTAGTGGAAGTGATGGAATTCCACTTGAACTATTTCAAATCCTAAAAGATGATGCTGTGAAAGTGCTGCATTCATTATGCCAGCAAATTTGGAAAACTCAGCAGTGGCCACAGGACTGGAAAAGGTCAGTTTTCATTCCAGTCCCAAAGAAGGACAATGCCAAAAGAATGTTCAAACTACTGAACGATAGCACTCATCTCACACACTAGCAAAGTAATGCTCAAAATTCTCCAAGCCAGGCTTCAACAGTACGTGAACCATGAACTTCCAGATGTTCAAGCTGGATTTAGAAAAGGCAGAGGAAACAGAGATTGAATTGCCCATGTCCCTTGGATCATAGAAAAAGCAAGAGAGTTCCAGAAAAAAGTCTACTTCTGCTTTATTGATTATACCAAAGCCTTTGACTGTGTAGATCACAACAAACTGTGGAAAATTCTTAAAGAGATAGGAATACCAAACCACCTTACCTGCCTCCTGAGAAATCTGTATGCACGTCAGGAAGCAACAGTTAGAATGGACATGGAACAATGGATTGGTTCCAAATTGGGAAAGGAGTACAAAAAGGCTGTATATTGTCAACCTGCTTATTTAACTGATATGCAGAGTACATCATGCAAAATGCCAAGGTGGATAAAGAACAAACTGAAATCAAGATTGTTGGGAAAATATCAATAACCTCAGGTATGCAGATGACACCACCCTTATGGCAGAAAGCACAGAGGAACTAAAGAGCCTCTTGATGGAAGTGAAAGAGGAGAGCGAAATAGCTGGCTTAAAATTCAACATTCAAAAAACAAAGATCATGGTATCCAGTTCCATCTCTCCATGGCAAATAGATGGAGAAACAATGGAAACAGTGACAGCTTTATTTTCTTGGGCTTCAAAATCACTGCAGATGGTGACAGCAGTCATAACATTAGAAGACTCTTGCTCCTTGGAAGAAAAGTTATGACCAACCTAGTCAGCCTATTAAAAAGCAAAGACATTACTTTGCTGACAAAGGTCCATCTAGTCAAAGCTATGATTTTTCCAGTAGTCATGTATGGATGTGAGAGTTGGACTATAAAAAAAGCTGAACACTGAAGAATTGATGCTTTTGAACTGTGATGTTGGAGAAGACTCTTGAGAGTCCCTTGGACTGCAAGGAGATTCAACAAGTCCATCCTAAAGGAAATTAGTCCTGAATATTCATTGGAAGGACTGATGTTGAAGCTGAAACTGCAATAGTTTGGCCAACTGATGTGAAGAACTAACTCTTTGGAAAATCCCCTGATACTGAGAAAGATAGAAGGCAGGAGGAGAAGGGGATAACAGAGGATCAGATGGTTGGATGGCATCACCAACTCGACGGACGTGAGTTTGAGCAAGCTTGGGAATTGGTGATGGACAAGGAAGCTTGGGGTGCTGCAGTCCATGGGATCACAAAGAGTTGAACACGACTGAGTAACTGAATTGAACTGAACTGAACTAGCCACCTACAACCATTTACAGTTGGAGCAGGCCAAGGTGTGGGGATCTGTGTGGGTGAGGTATGTGGGTACTAATAGTGCCCTTGGGCCACTGTAAGGAGATCCACACACAGGGTATTCCAGGACCTCATAGGAGGCCTTTCTTATGGTGTCCATGAGAAGACGAGTAGGGTCCTCATATTGATCACGTTCTTTAAGAACCCTGGCTGTAGATTTCTCAGCCGTCCATACCCTCCAGTTTTACAGCTCAATTAAGTATTCTAAATGAATTGAGAAAGAACTGGAGTTCATTGTCAGCCTCCAACAGAGATGAGGGAGACAGACCCTCACTCACAAAACCTAACTTTCCCATGTGGAAGAAATCTCATGCCAAGAAGTTCTTGGCACTGAGCTGTGCTGCCGTGGAGGAGGGCTGACAGTTAATTTAAAACTGTTCTTCTTTCCCTTGTCAATGCATCCAATATCTGAGGGGTTTTTTGCTCCAACTCTGTACTAGAACATCATCACAAAAATCTTGGGCTTCCAAAATGTCACCCTCATTCAATGGTGATTATCAACATTGGTGTTCTTCAGGAGAAAGACTGTAGAAAACACCTATTTTGACATTTTTGTTGTTGTTGACACTCCAGACCAAGAAGTTTAAAAAGAACAAAAAAGAACTCAGAAAAATTAAAATAAATCAATAATTATTATTTAAAAAATTAAAATTAAAATCCAAATGGATTAACTGCATTAAAGATTAGATTTGAAGATGGAGTTAGAGAATAAGAGAAATAAATTTGAAAAAGTTAACTAGGATAAAGCACTGTATAATAAAAAATTATATAAAGTACACTGGACATTTAAAGACATAAAAGATGATGAGATTATCTAATATAAGTCAAATTGGAGTTTCCAAAGAAGAGAATGGAGAGACTGTGGGAGAAATATATAAAAGAAAAAATATTTATTTAAGAGCTTAAATCAGGCAGGAATAAAAATGGGAAATAAAAATGTGGACGTTCTGGAGAAAAATTGCAGAACACTAAACATAAAGAAAACTTAAAAGTTACCAGAGACAAGCTTAAGCTAAATAAAAGGAATTTAAGCTAAATGACTATATATTTCTTAACAATAATGGTGGAGAAAAAGAATACAATGGAATAAGGCTGAGATCTTAAAATATCAAAAGAGCCCAAATAGAAATCCTAAAGATAAAGAATACAATAATAAAGATGAAGGGTACTGAAGATTTTCAATAACAGACTTGGCTCTAAATAGAATAAAGAACCAGTGAACCTAAAGGCTGGTCACTTGAAAGTATCAAATCAGAAAAGCAAAAAGAAAAATGAATGAAAAAGTATGAAGAAAGCTTATAGGACTTATAGGACTCCACCAAAAAAAAAAAATAATAATGTAAATATAAGCACTATGGGATTCCCAGGAAGAAATTAGAGAAAGGGAAAGAAAGTATATTTAAAACAAAAATGGCTAAAAATTTCCCAAACCTGGAGAGAGAAATGGGAACACAGATTCATGCTCTTCATAGAAACTTTTAAAGTTTGAACCCATAAATCACAATAGTATTTTTTTATCTGTTTCCCCTGGAATAATGGAAATAAAAACAAAAGCAAATGGGACTTAAACTTCAAAACTTTTACACAGTCAACGAAACTATAAACAAAATGAAAACACAACTTACAGAATGGGAGAAAATGTTTACAAACAATGCTACCAACAAGGGGTTAATTTTCAAAATATAAGTACAGCTCATATAGATTAATATAAAAAAAAAAAGCAACCCAATCAAAAAATGGACAAAAGACCTAAATAAACATTTCTCATGTGCCAAGGACATGAAAAGATATTCAGAATCAGTAACTGTTAGAAAAATGCACATCAAAACTATAAGGAGAAAAAAAAAAAACTATAAGGAGGTATCACCTCACAGAATGGCCATCATTAAAATGTCTACAAATAATAAATGCTGGACAAGGTGTGGAGAAAAAGGAACCCTCCTACCCTGTTGGTGGGAATGTAAATTGGCACAGCCACTGTGGAGGAAATATGGAGGTTCCTCAAAAAAAAAAAATTAGTTATTATATGATCCTGCAATCCCACTCCTGGGCGTCTGTCTAGAGAAAACTCTAATTTGCAAAGATACATGTACCCCAGTGTTCTTAGCAGCACTATTTACAATAGCCAAATCATAGAGACAACCAAAATGTCGGATGAATGGATAAAGATGCAGTACACATATACAATGGAGTATAACTCAGCCATAAAAGGAATGAAATAATGTCATTTGTAGCAATATGGATGGACCTAGTGATTTTCATATTAAGTGAAGTAAGCCAGACACAGATAAATATATAATATCACTTACATATGGAATCTAAAAACCTGATACAAATGAACTTATTTACAAAACAGAAATAGACTCACAGACATAGAAAACAAACTTATGGTTACCAAAGTGGCTAGAGAGGAGTGAGGGAGATAAATTAGGAATTTTGTATTATCATGTACTATATATGAAATAGATAAACATCAAGGACCTATGATATGGCACAGAGAACTACATTCAGTATCTTATAATAACTAGTAATGGAAAAGAATCTGAAAAAGAATAGATGTATATGAATAATAGAATCACTCTGCTGTACATTCTTAACATTGTAAATTAATTATACTTCAGTAATTAAATTTTTTTAAGTAACCTGCAAAAAAGACAGTTCTGTATGTGTCTAATTTCTTTGGATTGACTGCCTTTTAGCACTTCTATATAGATGAGTCAGTTGCCTAGATTACCTTTTGGGAAGTACCTGATTGTTGTATTGCAAAGGGCAAACAAGAGTAACTGAAAAGAATTTGTGATCCTCAGAAAGCACTAGAGACCAACCACGTAGCCTGTTTAGATTGTGGTGGATTGTCAAAGGGTAAAAGGTAGTAGCTGCTTGTCAGGCTCCCAGTGAGAGAAACACAAAGGAAGTTTCACAGAATGAGAGCAACAATATTGCCCATATTGAGATTAGAAAAGTACTAATAAGGACCACAGATTGGATCTCTGTGTTACCCCCTCAGATCCTTTAGCTCATGTGCAGCATCGTGAAGCTTTCACCTGTGCTGTCACTTGGCAAGAGTACACAGCGCAGGATAAAGGGGGCTAAACGTACCCGCAGTGGCTCCCTGGGTAAACAGTGCATACGCTCGCTTTTTACTGGATGTGTCTTGCTGGAATCAAAGTCATAGGATTAATATTTCATCACATCAGGGCCAGAAGTGTTTTGCATCCTCCAGGCATGTCTAGTAGCATATCTCAGGCATCTGGGCTGGCCTCAGAGTCTTTTCAATGGGATTTCAAAGCATTCTGACATGTGAGAGAAGCAGACAGTTCTACACAGGGTTTGTTTATTTATTTATTTTTTTAAGTTTTATTGTAGTATAGTTGCTTTACAATGTTGTGTTAGTTTCTGCTGTACAGCAAAGTGAATCAGCTATATGTATGTGTGTGTGTATATATATACAGCCCCTCTTTTCTGGAGTTCCTTCCCATTTAGGTCACCACAGAGCACTGAGTAGAGTTCCCTTTGCTGTACAGTGGGCTGTCACTAGCTATCATTTTATATGTAGCATCAGTAGTGTATATATGTCAATCCTAGTCTCCCAATTCATCCCACATCCTTCCTTGTCCCCTTAGTATCCACACATTTGTACTCTACATCTGTGTCTCTATTTCTGCTTTGTAAATGAGTTCATCTGTACCAATTTTTTTCAGATTCTACAGGTATGCATGAATATATGGTATTTGTTTTTCTCTTTCTGACTTACTTCACTTTACACAAGTTTCAAAATAAAGGATCTTGTAAACATTACTCTTGCCTCAACTCATTTACCTGAAACGAAGAAATTCTATCCTTCATTTTTTAATTCTGTCATTCATTTTTCGTTAACTGTTGCTATCACCAGGTCCTATTCTACCCTCTATCCCTTTTCCTGTAAAGAGGGCAACACACCATGATGAATACTCACATACTAAAAATGATTTTAGTCCGAATTATTTAATTACTATTTTTCATAATGAGTAAGATGAGTGGAAAGGATGATAGAAAAGTGAAGACTTACAGCTTCTCATCTGCAGATGTGCCTCCATTCTCGCTGTTATCTCTCTGAATATAGGAGTGTGTGTGTGTGTGTGTGTGTGTGTGTGTGTCTATGAGAGAGAGAGAAAGAGAGTGAAAGGATATTGTGAGAGTGTCTGAGTTTTTTCAGCAGAATTGGCTTTGCAATTTCAGTTTACTTTAGGAACCCAGTGTGTTCTTTTTTTTTTTAACTTTTTATTTTGCAGTGGAATATAGCTCCAAAATCACTGCAGATGGTGACTGCAGCCATGACATTAAAAGACACTTGCTCCTTGGAAGAAAAGCTATGACAAACCTAGACTGCATATTAAAAAGCAGAGACAATACTTTGCCAACAAAGGTCTGTCTAGTCAAAGCTATCGTTTTTCCAGTAGTCATATATGGATATGAGAGTTGGACATAAAGAAAGCTGAGGGCCAAAGAATTGATGCTTTTGAACTGTGGTGTTGGAGAAGACTCTTGAGAGTCCCTTGGACTGCAAGGAGATCCAACCAGTCCATCCTAAAGGAAATTAGTCCTGAATATTCATTGGAAGGACTGATGCTGAAGCTGACTCTCCAATACTTTGGCCACCTGATGTGAAGAACAGACTCATTAGAAAAGACCCTGATTCTGGGAAAGACTGAAGGCAGAAGGAGAAAGGGACAACAGAGGATGAGATGGTTGGATTGCATCACCAACTCGATAGACATGAGTTTGAGCAAGCTCCAGGAGTTGGTGATGGACAGGAAACCCTGACATGCTGCAGTCCATGAGGTTGCAAAGAATCGGACATGACTGAGTGACTGAACTGATGACTGATGATAGTCGATTAACAATGTTACGATAGTTTCAGGTGATCAATAAAGGGACTCAGCCATACATACATACATACACATGTATCCATTCTCCTCCAAGCTCCTCTCTCCTCCAGGCTACCACATAACATTAAGCAGAGTTCCCTGTGCTATACAGTAGGTTCTGGGAACCCAGTGATTTTAGCAGTGCCAGCCTGGTTCTGAGTGAGGAGGCACTAACAGGGCCAGCAGCTGTGTTATGGCTGCCCTACTGCAGCTATTAAATGGACTGTGCTCCCACATGTTCTACTTGTGGGATGCTTCCTGTGTAAGTTCTGGTAAACTTCTGGTAAACTTGCCCCAGAAAAAGCATTCCAGGAAAATACAGTATGATTCTAATGATTCACCAGTTGCTAATCACTTAAATGAGCATATATGTACATATGTGAGTGTTTTGTCTGTATGTTTTCAAGCTTTTTTTATAACATTTAAATGTGGAACAATTTAAACTAAGTATCTTCAATGTACTTCAGTAATCAGTAATAGCAATAAAAGGAGGAACAAGAATAACAACTAAAATTCATTCCAGGGCTTACATTTTGCCAGGCATTTTTCTTAATGTTAAGGGTACTAACCACTGACTCCTCACGATCTTGCAAGTAAGGTTTTACTAGTATCCTATTTTATGGATGACAAAACTGAGGTAAGATTTAACTATAAACTACCTCTGTGAAAACACACATCTAATATTCTTAGAAATAGTCTATTATTTGAAATAGTAAAAATACTTTTACCTTTAAAATACATTTACACATTTCAACTCAATAGGAAATTAGTTCAAAACACTATACTGAGCTATCCATGATTTCATAAGCTTAGAAAGTGTGTACTCCTGAGGAACTGTAACTGGGTAATGCCCAATCTTGTGTTCAGAATGGATTTTGAGAAGATAGATGTCTCTGTGCAGAAAATAAGGTCCATTTTACTAGCCCAAGACAACTTTTGAACTATATGTAAAGGCAGGTGGCTAGCATTTGCATGAATATACTTACATCTTCTTTAATTGCTTGTCCTCAGCCATATGTAGAATTGAAATGATTTTCCTCCAATTCTTTGCGCTGGGGTAATATCTGAGTTTATCATCTTTATGGTTAGGAGTTTCTCCCGGTTTGTTTGACTTCCCAAGGAAGCATTGTCTTGACAGCATCCGGTTCATCCTCCATAGGGGAGCTCATTAGAACAGTGCAGACACAAAGAGCACACCAAAGAAAAAAAGGCCAAGCTGTAATGGGAATAACAGTGGTTTGGATAATCCAATTTCCTGTCTTCTGGGGGGAAAAAAAATTCAATCTCATAGATAGAGTATCTTTCCCCAAAGTAATTCTTGGATGTTAGACAAGTTTATTCACTGAAAATGATGACTGTGAGGACAGAAATGCCATTTAAGACCTACAAGGGAAGCCAGGGAAAAGAAACAATCCAGTTTATTTTCAAGGCCATTATTAATTCCTATGGAATCTGTAATGCAACATTTTTATAACAATGTAATGTAAAGGCTAATGCATGATATTACATTTTGAAC
>NW_011495023.1:10161564-10163936 GCF_000754665.1 Bison bison bison
GAGAGGGTAACTGCTTGCTTTTTATTCAGTATTCTGCACAATAATTTTCCTGAGGTTAAACACTGTGTTATATATTTTACTTTTTTTTTTTTTCTTTATTTCTTTTTTTTTTTCTAATTTTATTTTATTTTTAAACTTTACATAATTGTATTAGTAAAATACATACAACTATATTTTACTTTTTACTCTCAAAAAATCTTTATTTTTACAAAGAGTTTTTAATAGAATTATGATGGTGAGAAATCAGTGTCAACATACTGAAGGACTGATTATAAAAGCGAATATTCACTGTGAATTTGCCTAGGTATTTATAAGAAAATTCAATGACAAGGATTTCATTGTGAATTCAACTCAATTTGAGGAATGTTTCCTGAATGTTTACTCTGATAGGTAGGAGCTAAGTATTATAAAAAGCCCAAGAAACTCAGTATTTTCTCTGAGCTCTGGGGATTTGTGGCATGTTAGTCAGATAATGTGGCCTTTAATTTTCTTATCTGTGAAATAAGAAAATTAAACTAAAATTAGAAATAAAATAGTGGAGACATTTTCTCTGCATTTTATATACTGTACTCCTATTTCTACAGTTCAAATTTCCTTCTACTCTAAACCTCATTAATGAGCAAGAATTCTAATGAAGCATCAAGGATCATCTGATGGAAATGTATGCTCATAGCTTGCATCACAGTATTACAATTTGATGACTTGAGAAGTTGTTTGGTTGCCAAAACATGGTTTGCATGGAGGTCACACAGATTTAAAACTTATTATTAGCTACATTTATCCACACTACTAATAGTGCAGTGTCCACACCACTCTGTTGCTTTGGAAAATAGCCAAAACCCCACCAGCTTCATTTTTTGGACTTTCAGCCTGGAGATAATTTTACTTGTACTCCAACTTAGACATGTGCTAAGGCCAAATAGTTTACTTGAACAACTCTAAGGAGCCCAAACCAATAAATTAATAGATTGTGCCTAAAAATATGAGAACATTTTTTGTTTTGTTCAATCAGTGGGATTAAGCAATTCTAGTTGTCCAGATGTACTAGGTATTGGATCATCTCAGGGAAGAACTTGAACAAAACAGACATTGTAAAACTTGGTCTTTATTGCTAAAAATGGAAAGTCTGAAGATTGGAAATTTGACCTAATATTGGCCTCAAATGGAAACAAATTCAAACCAGAGCACAGAGATGGAAGATGTCCATGATGTCATCACCACTTCCAAGGCTATTGTGAAATGAGGAAAATCACCTCCTGAGCTCAGCTTGTTGCCCGAGGATACGAAGTCCAAAGGGAGGCCTAGGTTCTTTCTTTATCGATGCCTTTGTATTCATCTCTCAACTTATTCTGAACACACTTTCCAAAAATACACAAATCTGGGCTTCAGTGTACTTACTAATAGGTGATAAAGGGAAAGAAAAGGGTTTGTGGATAAGAGTTAGAGGGATGACTATTTGAAGCCTACTCCCACTTACTTGCCATGTTTCCAAATGGATGAAAGGGAGATTTTCGCATGGGCAGCATCGGACACAAATGAAAGCTGTCAGAAGTTGTTGCCTCCTCCTCTCTATTCTGCCACCTGCTTCTACCCAGCTACACAGTCTAGTGCAATTCCCAGAACCATCATCTCCACGACATTGGCACTAGGGAGACTTGCTGTGTTTTGTTACTTGATTAATATTTTACAGCCATAAATAATGCATCCACCTACTTGGAGATTGTTACATTCCAGGCTGCTGACTTATCTTGAAGGTCACAGAGAGCACAGCTGCTTTGGGGTCACTAATTATGGGGACAAGCTATGAGATACTGGAGTAAAGCAGATAAGGTGGGGTGGGGTGGAGATAAGTCCACATGAGGCGGAGCTAGTGATGTTTGTCAACCGAAGGTTAGAGAGCAAAAGAAGAAGCAGACGATGTGTTCCAAATAGCATGAGAAGAAACAAGCAGACAACAGATCAGTGTGAATATATTCTCTTTTTGTGTGGATAATATGATGAGAGGCTAACTATGCATTATCTGAAATACCTAAATGAGATCAAATAAAAAGGAGCTATAGATTACTAACCTCTGGCTAGAGGTCATCTCATGATAGCCTGTGTGAGGAAGCATGTCTTGGGGAAAGCTGCTCTATCAGTTCAGCTCAGTTCAGTCACTCAGTCATGTCCGACTCTTTGAAACCCCATGAATCACAGCACTCCAGGCCTCCCTGTCCATCAACAACTCCCACAGTTCACTCAAACTCATGTCCATCGAGTCGGTGATGCCATCCAGCCATCTCATCCTCTTTCGTCCCCTTCTTCTCCTGCTCCCAATCCCTCCCAGCATCAGAGTCTTTTCCAATGAGTCAACTCCTCGCATGAGGTGGCCA
>NW_011495023.1:10164085-10164218 GCF_000754665.1 Bison bison bison
CCAGCCATGAAGAGATACCCCACGTCCAAGGTAAGAGAAACCCAAATAAGATGGTAGTTGTTATGAGAGGGCATCAGAAGGCAGACACACTGAAACCATAATCACAGAAAACTAGCCAATCTGAACACACGGA
>NW_011495023.1:10165130-10166190 GCF_000754665.1 Bison bison bison
TCTTGGTATCTCTAATTTTCTTGAAGAGATCTCTAGTCTTTCCCATTCTGTTGTTTTCCTCTATTTCTTTGCATTGATCGCTGAGGAAGGCTTTCTTATCTCTCCTTGCTATTCTTTGAACTCTGCATTCAGATGCTTATATCTTTGCTTTTCGCCTTTGCTTTTCACTTCTTTTCTTTTCACAGCTATTTGTAAGGCCTCCTCAGACAGCCATTTTGCTTTTTCGCATTTCAAGGTCAGGGGCAGCAGCCAAGAGGAGCTACCCAATGTCCAAGGAGCAGTGGCTGAGCAGATGCAGGAGGGCCGAAAGGAGCTACTCCTCGTTCAAGGTCAAGATGGGCGGCTGTGAGGAGATACCCCTGGTCCAAGGTAAGGAACAGCAGCTGCTCTTTGCTGGAGCAGCCGTGAAGAGATACCCCACGTCCAAGGTAAGAGAAACCCAAATAAGATGGTAGTTGTTATGAGAGGGCATCAGAAGGCAGACACACTGAAACCATAATCACAGAAAACTAGCCAATCTGAACACACGGACCACAGCTTTGTCTAACTCAATGAAACTAAGCCATGCCGTGTGGCGCCACCCAAGACGGGAGGGTCATGGTGGAGAGATCTGACAGAATGTGGTCCACTGGAGAAGGGAATGGCAAACCACTTCAGTATTCTTGCCTTGAGAACCCCATGAACAGTATGAAAAGGAAAAATGACAGGATACCGAAAGAGGAATTCCCCAGGTCAGTAGGCGCCCAATATGCTACTGGTGATCAGTGGAGAAATAACTCCAAGAAGAATGAAGGGATGGAGCCAAAGCAAAAACAATACCCAGTTGTGGATGTGACTGGTGACAGAAGCAAGGTCCGATGCTGTAAAGAGCAATATTGTATAGGAACCTGGAATGTTAGGTCCATGAATCAAGGCAAATTGGAAGTGGTCAAACAGGAGATGGCAAGAGTGAACGTCGACATTCCTGGAATCAGCGAACTGAAATGGACTGAAATGGGTGAATTTAACTCAGATGACCATTATATCTGTACTACTGTGGGCAGGAATCCCTTAGAAGAAA
>NW_011495023.1:10166290-10169364 GCF_000754665.1 Bison bison bison
ATGGGTGAATTTAACTCAGATGACCATTATATCTACTACTGTGGGCAGGAATCCCTTAGAAGAAATGGAGTAGCCATCATGGTCAACAAAAGAGTCCGAAATGCAGTACTTGGATGCAATCTCAAAAATGACAGAATGATCTCTGTTCGTTTCCAAGGAAACCATTCAACATCACAGTGATCCAAGCCTATGCCCCAACCAGTAATGCTGAAGAAGCTGAAGTTGAATGGTTCTATGAAGACCTACAAGACCTTTTAGAACTAACACCCAAAAAAGATGGCCTTTTCATTATAAGGGACTGGAATGCAAAACTAGGAAGTCAAGAAACACCTGGAGTAAAAGGCAAATTTGGCCTTGGAATATGGAATGAAGCAGGGCAAAGGCTAATAGAGTTTTGCCAAGAGAACGCACTGGTCATAGCAAACACCCTCTTCCAACAACACAAGAGAAGGCTCTATACATGGACATCACCAGATGGTCAACACTGAAATCAGATTGATTATATTCTTTGCAGCCAAAGATGGAGAAGCTCTATACAGTCAGCAAAAACAAAACAGGGAGATGACTTTGTGGCTCAGATCATGAACTCCTTATTGCCGAACTCAGACTTAAATTTAAGAAAGTGGGAAAACCACTAGACCATTCAGGTATGACCTAAATCAAATCCCTTATGATTATACAGTGGAAGTGAGAAATAGATTTAAGGGACTAGATCTGACAGACAGAGTGCCAGATGAACTATGGACGGAGGTTTGTGACATTGTACAGGAGACAGGGATCAAGACAATCCCCATGAAAAAGAAAAAATGCTCTATTAGTGTACTCATATTAAGGTAGGACCTTCCTGTTCTTTCAGGATTCGATATTATTTCATGTGTCATGAGTTTATGGGTAACTTTCTGTATGACTTTCATGAGTACAAATCTGCTAGTGATTGGCTTCAGTTGGCTTCAGAAGTGCTGAAGGAAGCAGAGGGGAGTATAAAAGAAAGATGGGTCTTGGCTTTCTGTAGTTCCTTCACAGTTACGAAGTAGTGATTTTCTGCAAATATTGTAGTTTCTAAGGATCAAAAAACATGTTTTTGAAAATAAAATTGAGATCTAGCAACTTTGGATTTCAAGATTCATATTAATATGACCTGGCCCAAATGGTGAATTGTCAAACATTGATATAGTGAAGTAGATGCAGGAGAATGGGACTGAGTCGTGAGTAGTCTCAATTGCAGATTACGGCTAGTTTAGAGCGCAGTGGTGATTTTACTGAGGAAGAAAGTGCAAATTTCACAATTATAAATGGCAACAGAAACTCTGTTTTTAGGTTAGCCTTAGAAATTTCTCTTTTATTTAGTAAGAGAATGCTTGTATGCCATTGATACTGAGGCTCCAGGATAACTCAGTTATTTAATGAAATTCCAATTGATGAAGAAATAGTATAATATCCATATTGGCTTTAGTAAAGTATTGTTTCAAAAATGAAAACAAAATCATAGGGCAAATGATCCTTTGCAATAATGGCACTGTGTTTCATCAGCAATATAATTTTCCAAACCATAAGGGAAATTTTTATGATGGATGAGAGGGAGGAAGGTTTGGTACAGGACAGCAGCTACTATATGAAGAGAAGATTGATAGAAACAAATTATTTAAGTCTTCAAAGATTATAAAGTATTTTATAGTTCAGATTTACCCATAGTTTAGAGCACAAAACAAATCTTATCTTTTCCTAATGCTTTTTTGGACTTCTTCCTAGTCTTCCATTATATTGTACTCGGTCACTCATTCATGTCTGACTCTGTCTGACCCCATGGACAGCAGCCCACCAGGCTCCTCTGTCCATGGGATTCTCTAGGCAAGAGTACTGGAGTGACTTGCCATTTCCTTCTCCAGGTTATCTTACCAAACCAGGGATTGAACCTGAGTCTTCTGAGTCTCCTGCATTGGCAGGCAGATTCTTTAATACTTTGCCACCTGGAAAACCCCAATTATAGCTTTTGTGTGATCTAGCTCGTGATCCTACTTAACGATTTATGAGAACCTTTTTTCCTTTAGAAAAAAGGCTCAGATGGTAAAGCGTCTGCCTGCAATGCGGGAGACCCGGGTTCGATTCCTGGGTCAGGAAGATCCCCTGGAGAAGGAGATGGCAATCCACTGCAGCACTCTTGCCTGGAAAATCCCATGGACAGAGGAGCTTGATAGGTTACAGTCCATGGGGTCGCAAAGAGTTGGACACGACTGAAGGACTTCACTTTTTCCTTTAGAGCAGTGCTATCCAATGGAAATATAATGTAAGTCACATTTGTCACTCACATTTTGTAGTAACCATCTTTAAAAAGTGCCAGAGTACAGCTCCAGCAGCCAGGGATTCAACCTGAAGAGATGGATGATGTCGGCGATAATGATGTAGCCTCTGACTCACAGTAGGGAGCTACATAGGCGGACGATGATGTAGTCTCTGACTCAAAGTACAGGACTACATCGGCGGACAATTATGTAACTTTGACTCATAGTACGGGACTACATGTTTATTTCAAGCTTCAGGTTCTCTTTTATAGTTTGACAAAAGCATTAGGTCAGAGGTTTGATGTTTTTAGTTTCCCCAACCCAGATTTACTGTACTTAACTTGTGATTACATTGTAACTCATGCTACATTCCTCAGTTTATTTCTTATCTTTCTAAATCCTGTTTGCCCCTAGCATCTTAAGATTATTGTCTCCTAAAAAGACTTCTAAGTTCAGTTCAGTTCAGTTCAGTTCAGTCCCTCAGTCGTGTCCTACGCTTTGTGACCCCATGAATCACAGCACGCCAGGCCTCCCTGTCCATCACCAACTCCCAGAGTTCACTCAGACTCATGTTCATCGAGTCAGTGATGCCATCTAGCCATCTCATCCTCTTTCGTCCCCTTCTCCTCCTGCCCCAATCCCTCCCAGCATCAGAGTCTTTTCCAATGAGTCAACTCTTCACATGAGGTGGCCAAAGTACTGGAGTTTCAGCTTCAGCATCATTCCCTCCAAAGAAATCCCAGGGCTGATCTCCTTCAGAATGGACTGGTTGAATCTCCTTGCAGTTCAAGGGAC